>NC_069499.1:386860217-387202717 GCF_027579735.1 Bombina bombina
TACCCAAATGTTTAAACACTTGAAAGTGATGCAGCAGAGCTGTAAAAAGCTGATTAGAAAATATCACTTGAACATCTCTATGTAAAAAAGAAAGATATTTTACCTCAAAAGTTCCTCAGTAGCCACCTCCCATTGTAAAGGATTTCTAAGCAGCATTTTAGTGTGTCTGTCCTGGGACATCTGAAGGGACTAGCATTGTGCACTCTCATATTATTTCACCAATCAGGTAAAGGAAGCTTACTATGAAATCTCATGAGAGTTAAGTCAAATCTCATGAGATAACAGTAAGAGTTCATGACCTCAGCACTGCTGATGCTGATTGGCTGCTGTTCATTTCTTCATTTTTTTTATTTTTTTTACCTGCAGCTGGGAGCAGCTGAGTATAACTTTTTACACAGAACTTACTCTGCTGAGCTGAGGAAATTGTGAGGTAAAATATCTTCCTTTTTTACATAGAGATGCTCAGGTGATATTTTCCTGTCAGCTTTTTACAGTTATACTGCATCAGTTTCAAGTGATTTAGCATATGAGTATTATGTCCCTTTAATAGGTATATGACATAATTAGAGCTACAATCTAATCTATCCTTAAGTTCATATGTACATCCTGTGATAGAAGAAGTGACACTAGTTGCCCCATGCGTGACATATTTACACATGTTGCATCTTTTAATTCAAAATTTAAAGGCTCCTTTTTGTTGGTGTCTATTGTTGGACAGACCTCCTATTCCTGATGTTCTTTTGGACATTATGATTTTGCTGGGGGCTATTTTCTGTTTAATGGTTGGGGCTCTCCGAAATGTAATGTTAGGGGAATCATCCAAAATCCCTTTTAAAATCGGATCTTTTTTAAGAAGGTACCAGTGTTTCTTAATTATTTTTGTAATGGCTTTATAGTTGGAGTTATAGTTAGTAATAAATGTAGTCTGCTTTTTGTTACTATTACATCTATTTAACCCATTATAAGGTAGCGGATTAAGAATTTCATTTCTATTTAGTTCTCTTGCCCTTCGGTAACCTTCTTCTAAGAGCATTGGAGGGTACCCTTTTTCAAGAAATCTATCTTTTAAGATAAGGGATTGCTCATCATATGTCTCTAATAATGTGCAATTACGCCTAATCCGTCTAAACTGACTAAATGGAATATTTTCCTTCCAACTCTTTAGATGGTTACTTTGATAGTCTAAAAAGTTATTGCTATCTACTAATTTAAAGAAGGTTTTGGATTGAACCCTATTATTTATATCCCAAGTGAGCACTATATCAAGATATTCAATTTTTTTCCAAATGTATTTTGTGAGTGAAGGTTAGACCAAAATCATTAGTATCAAGTTTAAAAGCAAATTCTCTAGCTGAATCTAATGACCCATTCCAAATGATGATTAGATCATCTATGTATCTACCATAGAAGACCAGGTTCTCATCCCAGCTTCCACCGTTGATATAAATATCTTCAAAACAACCCATTACCAAATTAGCGAAGCTGGGAGCGAACCTGGTCCCCATGGCAGTACCCTTGGTCTGTATATAATAATTATCTTGATATTTAAAATAGTTATGTTTTAATATAAATCCAATTAGCTTCAATATATATTCTTTCTGAATATCTGGCATATAAAAATCTTCATGTAGATATTCAGAAACACATTTTAACCCTATTTCATGTGATATATTGGAATATAGTGCGTTGACATCGCATGTCATCCATAGGTATTTACTTTTTCTTGTAATATTAGAAAGTTTATGAAGTAAGTCTGTGGTGTCCTTAATGTATGAGGGAAGTTGTCTAACATATTTTTGCAGAAAAAAATCCACATATGCTGATAGATGATCTGTGATACTATTCATACCTGCTATTATAGGTCTACCTGGTGGTGTTTGTAGATTTTTGTGGATTTTGGGTAGGTGGTAAAAATATGGAATACATATCCTCATAAATTAGCCCCCCCCCCTTTTCCCCCTTAAGTGGATTTTGGGAAAATGGTAAAACATGTTTCTTTATTTTTCAAGGAAAATCTAACCACCAATTTTCACGTCTGTAACATTGTCAGTTTTTGAGATATAGGTATCCTCATAAATCAGCCCCCCTCTTTAATCCCCAATTAAGTTGATTTTGGGAAATGGTAAAACAAGTTTTTATTTTACAAGGAGAATCTAAATACCAATTTTCACATCTGTAACATTTTCGGTTTTTGAGATATAGGTATCCTCTTAAATCAGCCCTGCTCTTTTGACCCCCTTAAAGGGATAGTAAACCCCAACATTTTCTTTTATGACTCAGATAAAACATACAATTTTAAACAACTTTACAATTATTTCTATTATCAAATTTTGAGCATTCTCTTGTTATCAATAATACAGAAATAGGGGGACAGCGCCAATATTGCGAAAAAGTATACAGGCTCACTTCTATTTGGACAATCGCCTAACGAAATTGTACAGATGGAAGGGACAGCATTGCTGAAGGGACAGCATTGCAGTACTGACAGTAAGCTGAAAATATCTATTTAGCCAATCACAAGAGATAAATGTGTGCAAGCACCAATTAGCAGCAGTTCCCACTAGTGTATGATATGTGCATATTTTTTAACAAGGGATGCTAAAAGAACAAAGCATATTTGAAAATAGAAGTGAATTTAAAAGTGTCTTAAAATTACATGCTCTATCTGAATCATGCAAGTTTGATTTTGACTTTCCTATTCCTTTAAGTGGATTTTGGGGAAAGGTAAAACACGTGTATCTTTACTTTTCAAGGAGAATCTAAATACCTATTTTCACATCTGTAACATCGTCGGTTTTTGAGATATTTTCAATCTCTCCCTCAGCAATTTTGACTTTCCTATTCCTTTAAGTGGATTTTGGGGAAAGGTAAAACATGTGTATCTTTATTTTTCAAGGAGAATCTAAATACCAATTTTCACATCTGTAACATCGTCAGTATTTGAGATATAGGTATCCTCATAAATCAGCCCCCCTCTTTTGACCCCCCTTAAGTGGATTTTGGGAAAAGATATCCACTTAATCTTCGGTTTCTTTTAAACCTCTCCCTCATCTCTGAGACATGCACTGGTCACGCCTATACTCAAAAAACCTTCCCTTGATCCTACCTCCCCATCCAAATACTGCCCTATTTCCCTCCTCCCTCTTGCCTCAAAGCTTCTCAAAAAACTAGTATATGCACGTCTATCCCACTTCCATACATTAAACTCCCTCCCTAACCCACTGCAATCTGGATTTATTTTGTCCCCATCACTCACATACATATATACATATATATACATACACACATATATATATATATATATATATATATATATATATATACACATACACATACATACATATACATACACACACACACACACACAAATACACACACATATATATACACATATACACATATATACACACCCACACATACACATCGCATGTGCCCTAAATGATTGTGTTATATACCAATCATGACTATAATGTGATCAACCTTATGTGATGTATGATACATACATGTGTGCTGTGATATATAAAAGTGAAGAAGAATAAATGTATTGCTATAAAGTGAATATGTGTAGTATATAATATAAATTTGTACTGTGATATACAAAGAGGAGAAAAATAAATGCATGACTATAAAGTCAATATGTGTAATATATAATATAAATTTGTACTGTGATATACAAAGAGGAGAAAAATAGCTATAAAGGCAATATATACACCTCTGATAATACCTGTGTAATATTAAATAGCTATAGTGTTGCATGGAAAAAAATGGTGACCTGATAATCCACAGCAAGATGTACAAAAATATTATATTCAAAAAGCAGACATATCTATGTTCTCATTCAATCCTGTGGGAAAGAGAGTACCAAATTTATAGATCCAGTAAGTTTCCCTTTGACATAACTTTTTGAACCTATTAGTTCCTTGCTTGTATTGTATTCTCTCTAGAGGGGTTATGCAAAATTGACATTTAGTACCACAATGATGTTGAACATGATGTCTTGATACACTATGTTTGAGTGAACCTTTCTCTATGTTTCTAAAGTGTTCTCCCCATCTGCTTCTGACTTTCCTTATGGTTCTACCTAGGTATTGCATCCCACATTTACAGGTTAAAAGGCCATAATACCCAAATGTTTAAACACTTGAAAGTGATGCAGCAGAGCTGTAAAAAGCTGATTAGAAAATATCACTTGAACATCTCTATGTAAAAAAGAAAGATATTTTACCTCAAAAGTTCCTCAGTAGCCACCTCCCATTGTAAAGGATTTCTAAGCAGCATTTTAGTGTGTCTGTCCTGGGACATCTGAAGGGACTAGCATTGTGCACTCTCATATTATTTCACCAATCAGGTAAAGGAAGCTTACTATGAAATCTCATGAGAGTTAAGTCAAATCTCATGAGATAACAGTAAGAGTTCATGACCTCAGCACTGCTGATGCTGATTGGCTGCTGTTCATTTCTTCATTTTTTTTATTTTTTTTACCTGCAGCTGGGAGCAGCTGAGTATAACTTTTTACACAGAACTTACTCTGCTGAGCTGAGGAAATTGTGAGGTAAAATATCTTCCTTTTTTACATAGAGATGCTCAGGTGATATTTTCCTGTCAGCTTTTTACAGTTATACTGCATCAGTTTCAAGTGATTTAGCATATGAGTATTATGTCCCTTTAATAGGTATATGACATAATTAGAGCTACAATCTAATCTATCCTTAAGTTCATATGTACATCCTGTGATAGAAGAAGTGACACTAGTTGCCCCATGCGTGACATATTTACACATGTTGCATCTTTTAATTCAAAATTTAAAGGCTCCTTTTTGTTGGTGTCTATTGTTGGACAGACCTCCTATTCCTGATGTTCTTTTGGACATTATGATTTTGCTGGGGGCTATTTTCTGTTTAATGGTTGGGGCTCTCCGAAATGTAATGTTAGGGGAATCATCCAAAATCCCTTTTAAAATCGGATCTTTTTTAAGAAGGTACCAGTGTTTCTTAATTATTTTTGTAATGGCTTTATAGTTGGAGTTATAGTTAGTAATAAATGTAGTCTGCTTTTTGTTACTATTACATCTATTTAACCCATTATAAGGTAGCGGATTAAGAATTTCATTTCTATTTAGTTCTCTTGCCCTTCGGTAACCTTCTTCTAAGAGCATTGGAGGGTACCCTTTTTCAAGAAATCTATCTTTTAAGATAAGGGATTGCTCATCATATGTCTCTAATAATGTGCAATTACGCCTAATCCGTCTAAACTGACTAAATGGAATATTTTCCTTCCAACTCTTTAGATGGTTACTTTGATAGTCTAAAAAGTTATTGCTATCTACTAATTTAAAGAAGGTTTTGGATTGAACCCTATTATTTATATCCCAAGTGAGCACTATATCAAGATATTCAATTTTTTTCCAAATGTATTTTGTGAGTGAAGGTTAGACCAAAATCATTAGTATCAAGTTTAAAAGCAAATTCTCTAGCTGAATCTAATGACCCATTCCAAATGATGATTAGATCATCTATGTATCTACCATAGAAGACCAGGTTCTCATCCCAGCTTCCACCGTTGATATAAATATCTTCAAAACAACCCATTACCAAATTAGCGAAGCTGGGAGCGAACCTGGTCCCCATGGCAGTACCCTTGGTCTGTATATAATAATTATCTTGATATTTAAAATAGTTATGTTTTAATATAAATCCAATTAGCTTCAATATATATTCTTTCTGAATATCTGGCATATAAAAATCTTCATGTAGATATTCAGAAACACATTTTAACCCTATTTCATGTGATATATTGGAATATAGTGCGTTGACATCGCATGTCATCCATAGGTATTTACTTTTTCTTGTAATATTAGAAAGTTTATGAAGTAAGTCTGTGGTGTCCTTAATGTATGAGGGAAGTTGTCTAACATATTTTTGCAGAAAAAAATCCACATATGCTGATAGATGATCTGTGATACTATTCATACCTGCTATTATAGGTCTACCTGGTGGTGTTTGTAGATTTTTGTGGATTTTGGGTAGGTGGTAAAAAAATGGAATACATATCCTCATAAATTAGCCCCCCCCCCTTTTCCCCCTTAAGTGGATTTTGGGAAAATGGTAAAACATGTTTCTTTATTTTTCAAGGAAAATCTAACCACCAATTTTCACGTCTGTAACATTGTCAGTTTTTGAGATATAGGTATCCTCATAAATCAGCCCCCCTCTTTAATCCCCAATTAAGTTGATTTTGGGAAATGGTAAAACAAGTTTTTATTTTACAAGGAGAATCTAAATACCAATTTTCACATCTGTAACATTTTCGGTTTTTGAGATATAGGTATCCTCTTAAATCAGCCCTGCTCTTTTGACCCCCTTAAAGGGATAGTAAACCCCAACATTTTCTTTTATGACTCAGATAAAACATACAATTTTAAACAACTTTACAATTATTTCTATTATCAAATTTTGAGCATTCTCTTGTTATCAATAATACAGAAATAGGGGGACAGCGCCAATATTGCGAAAAAGTATACAGGCTCACTTCTATTTGGACAATCGCCTAACGAAATTGTACAGATGGAAGGGACAGCATTGCTGAAGGGACAGCATTGCAGTACTGACAGTAAGCTGAAAATATCTATTTAGCCAATCACAAGAGATAAATGTGTGCAAGCACCAATTAGCAGCAGTTCCCACTAGTGTATGATATGTGCATATTTTTTAACAAGGGATGCTAAAAGAACAAAGCATATTTGAAAATAGAAGTGAATTTAAAAGTGTCTTAAAATTGCATGCTCTATCTGAATCATGCAAGTTTGATTTTGACTTTCCTATTCCTTTAAGTGGATTTTGGGGAAAGGTAAAACACGTGTATCTTTACTTTTCAAGGAGAATCTAAATACCTATTTTCACATCTGTAACATCGTCGGTTTTTGAGATATTTTCAATCTCTCCCTCAGCAATTTTGACTTTCCTATTCCTTTAAGTGGATTTTGGGGAAAGGTAAAACATGTGTATCTTTATTTTTCAAGGAGAATCTAAATACCAATTTTCACATCTGTAACATCGTCAGTATTTGAGATATAGGTATCCTCATAAATCAGCCCCCCTCTTTTGACCCCCCTTAAGTGGATTTTGGGAAAAGATATCCACTTAATCTTCGGTTTCTTTTAAACCTCTCCCTCATCTCTGAGACATGCACTGGTCACGCCTATACTCAAAAAACCTTCCCTTGATCCTACCTCCCCATCCAAATACTGCCCTATTTCCCTCCTCCCTCTTGCCTCAAAGCTTCTCAAAAAACTAGTATATGCACGTCTATCCCACTTCCATACATTAAACTCCCTCCCTAACCCACTGCAATCTGGATTTATTTTGTCCCCATCACTCCACAGAGACCGCAATCCTTAAGGTTACCAACGACCTACTTACAGCAAAATCAAAAGGCCACTTCTCTCTGCTTATCCTCCTTGATCTGTCTGCAGCCTTTGATACTGTTGACCACACTCTTTTGCTCCAAACCCTCCAATCCTTCGGCATCTCTGACACAGCCCTCTCGTGGTTCTCTTCCTACCTGTCAAACCGTACCTTTATTATAGCATTCTCTGGGGCCTCCTCTGCCCCGTCATCACTTTTTGTCTGGGTACCGCTAGGCTCTGTCCTCGGTCCCCTACTTTTCTCAATCTACGCGTCATCATTAGGTTCCATAATAAAGTCCCATGGTTTCCAATATCATTTTTATGCTGACGACACCTAAATCTACTTCTCTGCACCAGATCTATCACCTTCTTTGCTAACCTGTGTCACTAACTGTCTTGCTCACATCTCTTCCTGGATGTCCTCTCACTACCTCAAGCTAAATTTCTCCAAAACTGAGCTCCTTATTTCCCCCCCTTCTTTAAAAATCTCCACCCCCAATCTCTCTAGAACTGTCGACAAATCCTCCATTACCCCTACCCCACATGCCCGATGTCTCTGGGTCACATTTGACTCAGATCTTTCTTTCACTCCTCACATTCAGTCCAAGCCTGCTGCTTCCACCTTAAAAACATCTCTAAAATTAGACATTTCCTTACATAAGACACAGCTAAGATTTTAATCTACTCTCTCATCCTTTCCCACCTCGATTACTGCAACTCTGTCCTCTCTGGTCTCCCCAGCTGCCGCCTAGCTCCTTTACACTCCATAATGAATGCCTCTGTTAGGCTCATCTTCCTTACACGTCGCTCTTCATCTGCTGCACCTCTTTGCCAATCCCTTCACTGGCTTCCTCTTGCCTCTAGGATTAAACACAAAATTCTCACTCTGACATTCAAAGCCCTCAACTGCACTGCTCCCCCCTATATCTCAGATCCCAGATACTCTCCCTCCTGTCCCCTTCACTCTACTCATGACCTCCTACTCTCCTCCTCTCTTGTTACCTAATCACACTCCCGTTTACAGGACTTCTCCAGACTGGCTCCCATCTTGGGGAACTCTCTGCCTCGCTCCACAAGACTCTCCCCTAGTTTTGAAAACTTCAAGCGCTCCCTAAAGACTCTACTGTTCAGGGATGCATACAACCTACACTAACCTTTCTTTATACCAGTTCCTCTCCTCCATTGCTATCCCTTGAACCCCCTTAGCATGTATGTTTGTAGATCACCTTCTTAAGAGCTGACTACAACAGTGCAACTCTTGGCAGGGCCTTCTACCCATTTGATCGCTATAATTGATTTGCTGTACTCTGCCTTTGTTTAAAGTGCTGCGGAATCTGTTGGCGCTCTACAAATAACTGATAATAATAATAATATATTTATCCTCATAAATCAACCTCCCTCTTTTGACCCCCCTTAAGTGGATTTTGTGGAAATGATAAAACAAGTGTTTCTTTATTTTTCAAGGAAAATCTAAATACCAATTATCATGTCTGTAACATCGTCGGTTTGAGCCCTTATAACTTTTTGTTGCATTTTTAAAAAATATATTTTATTAGATATTGTTATTATGAGTGTAACTGTACTTTTAAATGTATTTTTAATGTTTTTTTGTGCAACTTTTCATTCGAGCATAGCAGCTAAACATAGTTCTGAGGTCGTGCTAACCAAACACGTTAAATTAAATTGCGCTTGAGCGAACGCTTTTACCTCTTTGTAATGCAGGGACTGAGATTAGCTTTCATTAAGGTGTTCTCAAGCTTCATTTTGTCACCAGTGATGCTCCAGTACTTCCTTGTTCTTTTACTATGCTAATGTGGTGAAGGTGGGCTTTGCAGATAATTACATTTTGTTGTTCTTTGCATTTTTAAAGTTAAGTACTATTATGGCATAGCGTATATACAGTACATACAGAAAATGTAATGTGTGTAATGTGTGTTATTTTTGGTTATATAGTATAAGATAGACATCTAATATAATATTAAACTTGACTGGTAAGCTAAACTATAGTGTGTGTGTGTGTGAGTGAATAAAAAATACGAATTTCATTTTTGTGCTATAAAAGAGTTTTCTGACAGATTGTAATATCGCTGTCTAATTCTCTCTGTGGAAAGAATATGTAAAGTTTATACAAATTAACACTTTTCTAATAGGTTTCTATTAGACTGGAAGAGTCATGGATTTAAGAGCCAGATTACGAGTGGCGTGCTAACTGTTGCGCGCAACTGATTATGGGTTTATCATGGTTGTTTGCACACATTGGAAGTAGCGCGTGTATTAAAGGTTTTAAGTAAATGCGATCATTTGAGCGCAATTGAATCTAATGTGTGTCAGGGTAGCATGACTTCAGAGCTCTGGTTAACTGTTACGGTCAACTAAAACGTGTCACTAAACACATTAAAAATAAATTTAAAGGTGTATAGATAGATAGATAGATAGATAGATAGATAGATAGATAGATAGATAGATAGATAGAAAGGACGGTCACAAGCGCAGGACAGGACTTGCCTACAGTCTAAAATTGCAGGGCAATCAATACTTTTAAGGACAAGATTACAAACAAAATTATGTATATATATATATATATATATATATATATATATAAATAAATAAAAAAAAACACATAAGTCAAATTAATAAGTAGAAATCAGACAACCTAAGTGGATTTAGTACCACACTATATGTGTAGTCTACACTAGTGATGTAACTCTCAGACAACAGTGATGTCAATATTAATGATCAAAACAGTAAAATATGGAAATATTTCTAAACAAAGAAATACATAAATAACAAAGTTATCGCAGGTACAAGAAAACCTTCTAATTAAAGGATCATCGAAAGTTAAAAACGTAAAAAAAGTAATAAATTCATGCACAATAATACAATTATTGGAGTCATTCAGAGTTAAGGACCCCAAATGGATTGGTCACACTAATAAAAGAGACCCTCAAAAAGTCCCCAAAGAGAAATATATAAGAACAGTCTCAAACAGGTGAACTTCCTACTTACAAAAAACTACCTCAATCAACATGAGGTAAGTGACGCACAGTTTGTTAAGTAGTAGGCTCTCCAGCTGTAAGATGATCCGCTCTTTAAACACCTCCTGGTATAGATCCCTTCTCTGTTTACTTTCTTATGCATGTTACAGACCCATCAGGTTTAAATGTGGAGAAAGAAATAAGTACAAGATAATGCAATATTGTTTTCACAAAACACACTCAATATTCATTTGTTAAAAGCACATAGGTAAAACTTGCTTATACTTTGCAACCTACATTCACAATGAGGTATCAGTAACATATATGGTAACAGCGGTATAACCATTCATACAACAATGCATGTGTGGAAAAACCTTTGTATGCAACAGTCCATGTAAGGGATCAAGCAATGGCCCAAGAGGCGTAAACTTTACCAAATGTCTTCCTAACGCGTTTCAAAGGCGTCTTACAGTTAATACCAGCCTTCTTCGTCAGAGGAATAATGACATTGTTCCTCTGATGAAGAAGGCTGGTAACGCGTTTGGAAGACATTTGGTGAGGTTTACGCCTCTTGGCCCATTTTTGATCCCTTACAAGGACTGTCTGCGCCTGTGACCGTCCTTTCTATCCATTTGTTTCTATTTTATTGACAATATACCTGTAGGGGCGGGGGCCCCTATTGGTGTTTTTTCAGGTTTTTGGGCAGCATCACAGGACCTGATTGTGTCTTCTTTGATTCATAAGAGGACTTTAGTACCACTGAGCGCTGTATTTGATCTTCTTTTCATATATATATATAAACAAAGTCCTGTGTAGAACTGCACACCATGTATTTTACAGCATCCGCCAGGGTGCAATGTCAAAAAATAGTATTTATAATGAAAAAAAGGCAGCACTCACTGGTCTTCCATATAGGTAAAATTTAACTTTTAATGGTACAAAAGAGATTTAAAATTCAGGGATAAACATGACGTTTCGATGCCTAACTGGCATCTTTATCAAATGTTCCAAAGACAAGAAAGATGGTTCCTAGGAGGTCACATCAGCTATGCGATGTTCCCAATGTGAGCATGAGGATACTGACTGTGTGCGCTATATTTGTACTGGTTGTAGATTTGAAATAGAGGCTGCAATTAGCTGTAGTCAATCTATTTCGCGCCGTACTGAGAGATATGTTTCCCACCCACACGTGCGTTGAGAGGCTGAAATACTGTGTGTCACCGATGTTATTTTCCTTCAGCCGCATGGCTAATTAGCATATTTGTAGGTGTTTCAATGCGGTGTCGTTACTTGGCCATTCATATGGCTGTTGTGTATTTGAGCGTCATAGTATACTCTCACTCCTCACGTCTGTGTTAGGATCACCACCAATCAAAAGGCAGACCTTACACGGATGACGGTTCCGAATGCTTCTGGCACAACAATGCCGTATTTTTCATATACGAACCTCCTCAGGTCTCAGGTGATTTCCATACGTGGTTAAACAGTTCACCATCCTTTATGGGATCAGTCCTTTACTTGAAAGTAAAATTCAAGGTGTATTACACATTTATCCAATCCATCCGACTCCCCACATGTTGCGGGTACACCTCTAGCTGTTAAGAAAAGGCTTCCTTGTAGAATTCGCTGTGGAAAGCATAGTTTTTTTATCAGACACACAGTATGACACCAAGGTGTGGGGCATTAGGACATCTCTCATGTATATATGTATATTTTCAATGTCCAGTAATTTATAAGACAGATAGAAAAGGTATGTACAGGTGGCCCTCGTTTTACAACGGTTCAATTTACACCGTTTCAGAATTACAACCTTTTTTTTCCAGTCATGTGACTGCTATTGAAAAGCATTGAGAAGCAGTGCATTTATTAAAATAACCAGTAAGTGGAGCTGTCCGCTTGTGTTGCAGCAAAGCCAAGCAAGCTGAAATTAATCAGTTTAACCAGACCTGAGCTATTGAGCAGATTTCAAAGGAACAAGATCTTCCGGTCTATAAATCAGTCCAGATTGAAATGCATAGAAAGATGCAAGTGAAGTCTGTGTTGTGTGATTATTTTGATAGGTTTATAATCAAAATAATAATAATTTTGATAGCATTTAAAGTCTTCATTTCAAAGCTTTAAAAATAATGTATTAGGTGTTACTTATGACAATTTTGAGAGGGGCCTGGAACCTAACTCCCTCACTTCCCATTGACTTACATTATAAACGGGGTTTTAATTTACAACGGTTTCGATTTACAACCATTCCTTCTGGAACCTAACCCCGGCGTAAACTGAGGGCTACCTGTATACAGGAAAATGAGAAAATAGAAAAAAAGAGAGAATTAAGAACATAGTTGAAGCTGTGTCAATAAGAAAGTCCCATGTCAAATATTAGCACAAAAAAACAGCAATAGAAACATTATCACATTTTTACTGGTATATGGTATGGGAAACCCTATTCATCGAATGAAGGGACCAAAGTCCAATTTAATGTTAAGTCCTTTTGGGGACACCGTGTCCAACATGTAAATCCATCTGGACTCCAATCTCAATAACATTTTGTCCCGGTCACCCCCCTCCTGGGTGCAGGTAGATGATCAAAGATCATACAGCGTAAACTAGAAATATTGTGTTTTTGTGTGGCAAAGTGTCTGGCAACTGGGAGATCTGATGTTCCTTTTTTCAGTGCCTCTCTAATGGAGCACCTATGGTTCGCCATTCGATCTTTGAACGGTGTCGTCATTTTCCCCACATAACACAGAGAACAGAACAGGGGCAAATCAAGATATATATGACAAAAGAGCTGTTGCAGTTCAAACGATGGCGAATAGTATACCTCTTATTTTTGTGTGGATGCTGAAAGGAGTCCCCTATCTGCATAGAGTTACAATTCACACAATCTCCACATTTGTAACATCCATTCTTACGAGATTTTATCCATGTATCCACTTGATGAGGACCTTTTGGATAATTTTTTACAAGTAAATCTCTAATACTTCTAGCACGTCTGTATACCACTCTTGGTGTCTTTGCTTTCCATGTCGCTAGACTTTTGTCAGTCTCAAGGAGATCCCATCTTTTGTGTATCGATTCTCGTATTGTATTGTGTAGCGGGGAGAATGTGGTGATGAAATTTAGTCTTTTCTCATCAATGCTATTTCTTTCTTTAGTCCTCAAGAGTGACTCTTAATTGGACCCTGTTAGCTTCTGTCTTGCCATGATTATGTCTTTTTTGTCATACTGTCTTGCTTCCAGTTTCATGCACATAGAATTCAATTGTGCCATACAAATTTCTGGTTCAGAGTTGTTTCTAATTACTCATGTGAGTTGAGAGGAGATAATGCCTAGCTTCTGGTGTCGTGGGTGGTAGCTGGAGGCTAGTAACAATGAATTCCTATCAGTACTTTTAGTATACAGGGAAGTACCAAAACTAATATGTTGTGTTTTAACCTTAAATATATTGAGATCAAGAAAGTGTATTTGATTACTATCAAATTCCATTTTTAACTTGATAGAGGTATCCATCTGGTTTAGTTGTTCTACCCATTTTTGCAAGTCAGTTGTACTCACATGCCAAATTAGAAGCAAATCATCTATATATCTAGTATACATCCGAATATTTGGATGCTCAGTGGCTTGCATGATTTGAGATTCATACCATAGCATAAATATATTTGCATAGATAGGGGCCATTTTCAAGCCCATGGCTGTACCAGCTATCTGCAAATAAAATTTGCTATCTATAGTATTGGTTCCCTGTGACCATGGATCTAACAGCCTCCAGGTCATCCAAATGTGGGATGACAGTATAGTCACATATAGTATAGTTCCCCAAGGCAGAACATACTGCGATCTGCGATATATCATCGCAGAAAATGCAGCCTGTCTGCAGAAAGATTGAGCCCTAACATTACAGGTGCAGAGCATAGAGCTGAGCTTTCCTCTTTGCGCGGCGCTCTGTGAAATTACTTTACACAACAACTGCGTGTCAGTTCCTCCTCCTTACCTCTGCGTGACTCACAGTGCATATCTGATCACAGTGGCTGCACTGCTTACCCCTTTAACCCCCATCCTATGGCTTACAAAGATTGCTGCAATGTATTTCTGTGTAATACACTGCAGCTATTTTGGAAGCCATGGGGTTAACATCCTTTGTTTTTGTTTAGTAGCTGTGTAGGAGGGCTGCTCCACTCACGCGGCACCACCGTACTGCTTAGCCTTTCCAGTGCGGGAGGGAATATCAGAGTGACTACTTCCTACAAGCCTGCCGAGGCTTGATTTACAGCTTAACAGCCCTCGCTATAAATAAACAGTGTCCATGGAATGAACGGTGAGGCTAAGGGTTATGTTGAGCTTCTATGAGATGTTTGTTACCGTGTGGAGACTGGAGAGGGGATTTTTTTGCTGTTATGTCAGTCTTTAAGAAAGGCTACAAATGTTAAAAACTTGCTTTTTGAAAATGTGATGCCGCTTGTACTGTTTAGTGACTAGTGTGTGTAACACATTATACATCGGTCACATATTGACAGCAGTGGTTTTCAGTTCAGTTTTCCTTTTGTGAAATAATTATTTATATATGTTTGTCATACCCCAATAACTGTGAACTTAACAAGATTACTTACAAGTGTTTCTGTATCTAACATTTACCATATAACAAACTTTTGTTTGTTCATTTAGGAGCTTCTTATGGAGCACACATTTAAACTGTTTTCACAAATTATTAGGAACATCAGCCCTAATTTACTTTATTACTTTATATTACCCTAGCAGATGACCTTTGGTGTGAATTACTGGTGTATATTAAAGAGACACTAAAGCCAATATTTTTCTTTCATGATTCAGATAGAGCATGCAATTTTAAGCAACTTTCTAATTTACTCCTATTATCAATTTTTCTTCGTTCTCTTGCTATCTTTATTTAAAAAGCAGGAATGTGATGCATAGGAGCCGGCCCATTTTTGTGTTGAGAACCTGGGTTATGCTTGCTTAGTGGTGTCTAAATGTAAGCCTCCAATAAGCAAGCACTATCCATGGTGCTGAACCTAAAATAGGCTGGCTGCTAAGATTTACATTTCTGCTTTTAAAATAGATAGCAAGAGAACGAAGAAAAATTGATAATAGGAGTAAATTAGAAAGCTGCTTAAAATTTCATGCTCTATCTGAATCTTGAAAGAAAAATGTGGGTTCAGTGTCCCTTTAATAAATGAAGCCATAAACTAGGTTCTAAGTGTCCTTTTATTTGTAAAAAAAAAAAATCATATTCCTGCAGACACATGCCATACTTTTAATGCAGCAAATGATGCAGGCACATAACATGGCAATTTTTAGTAGTAAAATTATAAAATCTGCCATGTCCCTGCATTAGTTACACACACACACACACATATATATATATATATATATATATATATATATATATATATATATACAGTATATGCTCTTACTCCGGAATTTAAGAAGTTAATGCAAGCAATGTACCTTTTTATTACATTTAACCTTCTAATTATGTAATGTTAGACCTAAAGCAAAGAAAAAAAATTGAGACATTTTAAAAACATAACACAATTTTATTTTTTTCTGCAGCTAATTTGCAATGCAATATGCTATAAAACTTTTAAAACTGCTTTACTCTCCAGTTAAAGGGACACTGTACCCAAAATTTTTCTTTTGTGATTCACATTGAGCATGAAATTTTAAGCAACTTTCTAATTTACTCCTATTATCAAATTTTCTTCATTCTCTTGCTATCTTTATTTGAAATGCAAGAATGTTAAGTTTAGATGCCGGCACACTTTTGGTGAACAACCTGGGTTGTCCTTGCTGATTGGTGGATAAATTCATCCACCAATAAAAAAGTGCTGTCCAGAGTACTAAAACCAAAAAAAAGCTGAGATGGCTTCTTTTTCAAATAATGATAGCAAGAGAACGAAGAAAATTGATAATAAGAGTAAATTAGAAAGTTGCTTAAAATTGCATGCTCTTTCTGAATTACAAAAGAAAAAATTTGGGTACAGTGTCCCTTTAATCAACACATTGCAATATAGTTGGTGCATTAGTGCACCTGCCTAATTTAAAATCGAATTTCATTTCAAAATTACTTGCAGAAAAATATTCATTAAAAAAAATCTCATCGCAGAAAGTGAAAAAAAGTTCTGCCTCTGGGGTATAGTTACATATATTTGGAGGTTGCACCCAACTACTTTTTGCATCATTTTTCTATAGTTTTTGGCATTTTTTCTTGTGGAATCATAGAAGGTATTCTCTGAGGACACACAGGAGTGTGATTTTTGTTCTCTGTGGAAGCATTTTCTCCAGCTTAACTCGTTTGAGCTGTTGTTTTTACCAATTCTTTTACAAAATTAGACTCACTAATTAAAAAATATAATAGTGAACTATTAACTTTCAAAAATAGAAAACCTCTCTACAGTAGAGACCGACTATAGAGAAAAAAGGATATACAAATGGCTACACGGGGGAGATGACAGACATAGGGAGTACAATCCCAGACGACGTACCCACATAAGAACAAAATATACTGTTGATACTATTGATACTAGTAGCTGTGAGAGCTCAGGAAGTGACACCAATTCCATCAGGACTAAAACAGGGACCACACAACCTCAGTTCTGTCACTACTAGATCAGCTAACAAGAATACACATACACATATCCAGTCAAAAAACTTGGAAGGAGGCATATCAGACGAGGGGGGAACAAAAAGAAAACCCACTTACAAGAAACTAACATAGTTTACAACTTGAGCACTAGACCTTTGACAGTTGATGAAACTAAAGTAGGGATTGTCCTTTATTCCCACTCCTAGACCAGATAATTTTCAAACTGAAGTTGACATTTATCGTTTTCAAAGACAGTTAAATATCAAAGAATTTTTTAAGGATCAACCATATATTGACCCTAACTACAAATTTAAAAAAACATCTAGTTTTGACCCGCCCACTACGAACCCCTCTATACGTAGCTTCACTAGGATGATTAGGACGGATTGCAAAAGGCAATCCCAAACAAAAATTAAAATATATTGAAACAAGAACAGACAGCTCTTGATACTCTGATGCGGGATCCCACTATCACCATACACCCTGCCGATAAAGGGGGCGCGATCGTGATCCAAAATTATGAGGACTATAAGTTAGAGGCATTGAGTCCACTTTCCAATGACTCAACTTATAAAAAATTATCCTACAATCCCACTCTGACCTATAAAAATCTAGTGGACAAATCCATTGAGTTTGGATTAAACATGGGATATCTAACTATGCAAGAGAGCGATTTTCTTACTATTGATTTTCCAAAAACTCCCATACTGTATCTGTTGCCAAAGATACATAAGTCACTAGTACACCCACCTGGGCAACCAATAGTGTTGGCCAGGGATTCTATTTGCTCAGGTTTAGCACAATACATTAATTATCATCCTCAACCTATACTTACCAATTCCATGTCATATTTGCAAGACTCCACTGCCATGATACGCAAACTGCATGCTTTCCAAATACTGACAGATGATGATATCCTCGTGACCATGGATGTTGACAGCCTCTATACTGTCATCCCACATTTGGATGGCCTGGAGGCTGTTAGATCCATGGTCACGGGGAACCAATACTATAGTGGTCCTCCATTGGACTTTCTTTTGGAGTTAATGGAACATTGTTTAACCACAAATTATTTTTCTTTTGAAAGCAAATTTTATTTGCAGACAGCTGGTACAGCCATGGGCTTGAACATGGCCCCTGTCTATGCAAATATATTTATGCTATGGTATGAATCTCAAATCATGCAACCCACTGAACTTCCAAATATTCGGATGTATACTAGATATATAGACAATTTGTTTCTAATTTGGCATGGGAGTACAACTGACTTGCAAAAATGGGTAGAACAACTAAACCAGATGGATACCTCTATCAGGTTTAAAATGGAATTTGATAGTAATCAAATACACTTTCTTGTTCTCAATATATTTAAAGGGACATTATACACTCATTTTTTCTTTGCATAAATGTTTTGTAGATGATCTATTTATATAGCCCATAAAGTTTTTTTTTTAAATTAATGTATAGTTTTGCTTATTTTTAAATAACATTGCTCTGATTTTCAGACTCCTAACCAAGCCCCAAAGTTTTATGTGAATACGCTCAGCTACCTTCTCCAGCTTGCTCCTGTTTGTGTAAAGGGTCTTTTCATATGCAAAAGAAGGGGGAGGGGGGATGTCTTATTTCCCACTTGCAGTGGGCTTTCCAGCTACCTTTTCAACAGAGCCAAACTGACAGCTTCTAAGTAAGTTTTTAAACAGTTTTATATTGGATTTTTATATCAGTATCTGTGCATCTTATTCTTTATAGTAGTGTCTATTACATGCAATTATATGAAAATGAGTGTATACTGTCCCTTTAAGGTTAAAACACAACATATTAGATTTGGTACGTCCCTGTATACTAAAAGTACTGATAGGAATTCATTGTTACTAGCCTCCAGCTACCACCCATGACACCAGAAGCTAGGCATTATCTCCTCTCAACTCACACGAGTAATTAGAAACAACTCTGAACCAGAAATTTGTATGGCACAATTGGATTCTATGTGCATGAAACTGGAAGCGAGACAGTATGACAAAAAAGACATCATCATGGCAAGACAGAAGCTAACAGGGTCCAATTAAGAGTCACTCTTGAGGACTAAAGAAAGAAATAGCATTGATGAGAAAAGACTAAATTTCATCACCACATTCTCCCCGCTACACAATACAATACGAGAATCGATACACAAAGATGGGATCTCCTTGAGACTGACAAAAGTCTAGCGACATGGAAAGCAAAGACACCAAGAGTGGTATACAGACGTGCTAGAAGTATTAGGGATTTACTTGTAAAAAATTATCCAAAAGGTCCTCATCAAGTGGATACATGGATAAAATCTCGTAAGAATGGATGTTACAAATGTGGAGATTGTGTGAATTGTAACTCTATGCAGATAGGGGACTCCTTTCAGGATCCACACAAAAATAAGAGGTATACTATTCGCCATCGTTTGAACTGCAACAGCTCTTTTGTCATATATATCTTGATTTGCCCCTGTTCTCTATTTTATGTGGGGAAAACGACCACACTGTTCAAAGATCGAATGGCAAACCATAGGTGCTCCATTAGAGAGGCACTGAAAAAAGGAACATCAGATCTCCCAGTTGCCAGACACTTTGCCACACAAAAACACAACATTTCTAGTTTACGGTGCATGATCATTGATCATCTACCTGCACCCAGGAGGGGGGTGACCGGGACAAAATGTTATTGAGATTGGAGTCCAGATGGATTTACATGTTGGACACGGTGTCCCCAAAAGGACTTAACATTAAATTGGACTTTGGTCTCTTCATTGGATGAATTGGGTTTCCCATACCATATACCAGTAAAAATGTGATGATGTTTCTATTGCTGTTTTTTTGTGCTAATATTTGACATGGTACTTTCTCATTGATACAGCTTCAACTATGTTCTTAATTCTCTCTCCTTTTCTATTTTCTCATTTTTCTGTATACATACCTTTCTATCTGGCTTATAAATTACTGGACATTGAAAATATACATATATACATGAGAGATGTCCTAATGCCCCACACCTTGGTGTCATACTGTGTGTCTGATAAAAAAACTATGCTTTCCACAGCGAATTCTACAAGGAAGCCTTTTCTTAACAGCTAGAGGTGTACCCGCAACATGTGGGGAGTCGGATGGATTGGATAAATGTGTAATACACCTTGAATCTTACTTTCAAGTAAAGGACTGATCCCATAAAGGATGGTGAACTGTTTAACCACGTATGGAAATCACCTGAGACCTGAGGAGGTTCGTATATGAAAAATACGGCATTGTTGTGCCAGAAGCATTTGGAACCGTCATCCGCGTAAGGTCTGCCTTTTGATTGGTGGTGATCCTAACACAGACGTGAGGAGTGAGAGTATACTATGACGCTCAAATACACAACAGCCATATGAATGGCCAAGTAACGACACCGCATTGAAACACCTACAAATATGCTAATTAGCCATGCGGCTGAAGGAAAATAACATTGGTGACACACAGTATTTCAGCCTATCAATGCATGTGTGGGTGGGAAACATATCTCTCAGTACGGCGCAAAATAGATTGTCTACAGCTGATTGCTGCCTCTATGTCAAATCTACAACCAGTACAAATATAGTGCACACAGCCAGTTTCCTCATGCTCACATTGGGAACATCACATAGCTGATGTGACCTTCTAGGAACCATCTTGCTTGTCTTTGGAACATTTGATAAAGATGCCAGTTAGGCATCGAAACATCATGTTTGTTCCTGAATTTTAAATCTCTTTTGTACCATTAAAAGTTAAAGTTTACCTATATGGAAGACCAGTGAGTGCTGCCTTTTTTTGCATTATAAATATATATATATATATATATATATATATATATATATATATATATATATACAGTATATATATATATATATATATATATATATATATATATATATACAGTGGGGCAAAAAAGTATTTAGTCAGCCACCAATTGTGCAAGTTCTCCCACTTAAGAAGATGAGAGAGGCCTGTAATTTTCATCATAGGTATACCTCAACTATGAGAGACAAAATGTGGAAACAAATCCAGACAATCACATTGTCTGATTTGGAAAGAATTTGTTTGCATATTATGGTGGAAAATAAGTATTTGGTCACTTACAATCAAGCAAGATTTCTGGTTCTCACAGACCTGTATCTTCTTCTTTTAGAGGCTCTTCTGTCCTCCACTCATTACCTGTATTAATGGTACCTGTTTGAACTTGTTATCAGTATAAAAGACACCTGTCCACAACCTCAAACAGTCACACTCCAAACTCCACTATGGTGAAGACCAAAGAGCTGTCGATGGACACCAGAAACAAAATTGTAGACCTGCAACAGGCTGGGAAGACTGAATCTGCAATAGGCAAGCAGCTTGGTGTGAAGAAATCAACTGTGGGAGCAATAATTAGAAAATGGAAGACATACAAGACCACTGATAATCTCCCTCGAATCTGGGGCTCCACGCAAGATCTCACCCCATGGGGTCAAAATGATCACAAGAACGGTGAGCAAACATCCCAGAACCACACGGGGGACCTAGTGAATGACCTGCAGAGAGCTGGGACCAACGTAACAAAGGCTACCATCAGTAACACACTACGCCGCCAGGGACTCAGTTCCGGCAGTGCCAGACGTGTCCCCCTGCTTAAGCCAGTACATATCCGGGCATTTCTGAAGGATGCTAGAGAGCATTTGGATGATCCAGAAGCGGATTGGGAGAATGTCATATGGTCAGATGAAACCAAATTAGAACTGTTTGGTAGAAACACAACTCGTCGTGTTTGGAGGAGAGAGAATGCTGAGTTGCAACCAAAGAACACCATACCTACTGTGAAGCATGGGGATGGTAACATCATGCTTTGGGGCTGTTTCTCTGCAAAGGGATCCGTGTACATGAAAGAATGAATGGGGCCATGTATTGTGAGGTTTTTGAGTGCAAACCTCCTTCCATCAGCAAGGGCATTAAAGATGAAACGTGGCTGGGTCTTTCAGTATGACAATGATCCCAAACACACTGCCCGGGAAACGAAGGAGTGGCTTCGTAAGAAGCATTTCAAGGTCCTGGAGTGGCCTAGCCAGTCTCCAGATCTCAACCCCATGGAAAACCTTTGGAGGGAGTTAAAAGTTTATGTTGCCCAGCGACAGCCCCAAAACATCACTGCTCTAGAGGAGATCTGCATGCAGGAATGGGCCAACATACCAGCAACAGTGTGTGACAACCTTGTGAAGACTTACAGAAAACATCTGACCTCTGTCATTGCCAACAAAGGATATATAACAAAGTATTGAGATGAACTTTTGATATTGACCAAATACTTATTTTCCACCATAATTTGCAAATAAATTCTTTCCAAATCAGACAATGTAATTGTCTGGATTTGTTTCCACATTTTGTCTCTCATAGTTGAGGTATACCTATGATGAAAATTACAGGCCTCTCTCATCTTCTTAAGTGGGAGAACTTGCACAATTGGTGGCTGACTAAATACTTTTTTGCCCCACTGTATATATATAAATATAGATATAGAAATATATTGTACCAAAATAATATCAGATAGATATAGAAATATGTATTTATAAATACATATAATGTATCCTTCTATGTGATGAAAAATGAAATGCAAAATATTAATAATTTCATGTCAGATTAGCTCACTTGAGAAAATTGCAATCTGCTTTGCATGCGTATTGGGTGTTACTTTTTTTCACCTTATGTGCTCCATTAAAATCTTTTGCGGGTGAATACATTAACATGGTCATGATATTATAACTTCTGCTTTTTGCGCACATCGGGTTAGTGCAGGAGTGAAAACTTTTTTTCCCCGTAAATTTTATTGAGATGAAATAACATACAATTACAAGCTCACATAACGATATACATTGCAACTTAAACAGGTATATATGCATTATTGGATTGCAACATAAAGTATAGCAAGTTCTACAACTCTCTAATTACCTTATGATGTGAGCGTAAAAAGTATGGTGCTCTTAAGATTATAGGCATATGGTACTATATAACTCATGCATAACAGAACTCACATTATAATTCAACATACTTTTAGAAGCTACAGAGTATAATTTGTGAGAATTTATATAAAGTTACATAAGAACTGGGGGGATTCCGAAATAGATATAGTTGATCTGTGAACCATGTAGAGATAGGCTTATAATGCTAGGTATTAATATAGATATCTGTCATAGCCATCGCTTACGTGTTACACTGCGAGAGGCAAGAATTAAATCATGGGATTCGTAGGATTCCTAAAATGTAAAGGCTTAGCAAGATTTAACTGTTCATGCAGATTTGGATATCCCTGCCCGGCCGCTGGCAGAGAGCCACATGAACTGTCTCTTTAGTGTAAGCCCATCATGCTGCAAAAAATCCCAAGAAGCTAACTACATCTATACTTACATTTAAGCTCTTCCCCTAGCAGGAGACTTTGACCCCAAGCTAGTTCTTTAACTCAACAATAGCTATAATGTAGTCATGCATGGTACAAAACAACATATGAAAAGCGCAGACATTCACGTTGGGTGAAAGAACCTAGCTATTACAAATATTCGGTGGTCACAAAACAGGTAATTCCCCTAGAAAAAGAAAGTAAACACTTATATATATCTCACTTAAAATATGGTATAGGTTCTAACAATGTAAATAACAAATTATGTAAATTCAACTAACAATAAACAGAACAGTAATATGTGGAAAACCACTTAGGAATATATCTTCTATCGAAGGCAGTCTCACAGCAGATTGCTGAGTGTGCAGCTGGGAGGGACTGTCGACAGACCCAGAATCTACCCTACCCCAAACCTTTGTATAAGCCAAGAGACTGTAACTAGATGCATTTCTCTGAGTAGAAGAACGTGGCAAAGGCTGGGGCAGATACCCCGAAGCTAAGGAGGAGCACTACGTACCCATCTCCAAACTCACATTTAAACCAGCTCCATTAATGGCCACACCATCGGCTGCAACTATTCCGACATCGACGATCTCCAACATCTCCGGGCCACTCTGCAGCTTCAGGGTTTCTTCATGCTTAGGCGAGTATGCGTCCTGCATAAGATCTTTTCCACACTCCTCACATTGATGGAATTCTATGTTCGCTGCACCTCTGAAATCAGGGAGACCGATGGAAATTTCACTAGATGATAGTGATCTAGAGTTTAGAGTTCGTTATTATCCATCTGGGCTATGGGAGGGTTGTGGATTGTGACATTCTCAAATGCCTCTCGCCGTAAGACTAGGTTCTGAGCTGGCACCCATGACTTTGTCTCACACTCTACACTAGAGTTAGCAAAATGTTTGTCCGGAGGCATGAGTTCTGCCAGTAACCAACATTCAATCTCTAGAAGGTGCTTAGTTAAAGTTTCCAACAGTTGCCTTCCGTCGCAGCATGTCTCCGCCATCTTGGTTGGTAAATGTCAGCTATCACTCTTCTCAGGTCTTCTCCATAGGTTTAACTGCCTTTGCAGGGTTGATGGATTTGTCAGTTTGATTCGGTATCTAGGTCTGTAGATAAGTTTGTGTATGACCTCTTCAGCCACACACTGCTCTGTTGATAGGTAGTTACAGCCTAGTTAGCTGTAAATGTACAGAACTTTCTTGATGAGCATAGGCCAGGATTGTCATCAAAACTTCAGCCACCGATCATCAGTATGGATAGTTATCACATTTCTGTGTTCAAATGTACAACTTTTCACAAGTATATTGTACTTAATAACAGAAATTAAGTTGTATTATTAAGGTTATGATCAGGAGCTTCACTAAGACGCGTCCTGCCGCATCAAGAGTTGGCTCTGCCCCTGAAAAGTTTTTACTTTAAACTTGTAATACACGCCCTGCCCGACGCACGCAAAAAACATACTTTTCTCAGAGTTATCGCGAAAGCGGGAGTGATAAATAATGTAATCTAGCCCTTTATCCGGGGCACTTTTTTTATTATTATTTTGGTGAAAAATGGTCCTATACTTAACGTGTTAATCCTTTTTTTCTGATCACAAATGAATTCTCAAACACATCTAGATCTACAGTTTTCATTTATTTGATAAACCTCAGACACCACTTTCTATTGCGCATGGACAAAACCACACTGATATTAGCTTTGTTGTATTAGATGACATTAGGAAGCAACATCACCAAACAGATACAAACACAGCCCACTTTAATCAGTTAACGTTAAAATAACAATAATAAGCACTTTAACGCTAATAACAATAACCCAAATCCATAGCCCAATAACCACACATACCCACTATACCAATAATTTTCCTGTTCATATCACAAAGACATACTCACATATTTAATTTTGATTGCACACATCACCTATTCCCCTCACTACTTACTATTAAAATGAATCAATCAATATATAGGGGTAGATTTACCATAGGTCGAGTGGACATGATGCGCTGTAGTGACTCATGTCCGCTTGACCTTGCTAAATGCCGTTGGCATTTAACATTGCATAAGCATTTCTAGTGAAATGCTTGTGCAATGCTGCCCACTGCTTAACAGCGGGTGTCAATCATCCCAATCGTTTTGTATCGGCATGATTTCAGTCCGCCACCTAAAAGGTTGGTGAAGAAGTTAAGGAGCAGTCTGAAACGATAGTCGGAGGAAGCAGCTTCCACTGCTTGGTAAATCTACCCTATAGGCTCTTTAACCTGTAATGCAATTGTTAAACCCCCCAAACTGCCATTTTGGTTTGTCATTACTCCTGCAAATTTGGCTTTTGGAATATGAAATTTGCAGATTAATGATGCAGATAATGATTTTGTGTTGTTTTTGGGAAGTAAAGATCTCAAGCTACAGGATAGGGGGTATGACAGGAGCATTTTAAGATTGCGATCACTTGCAAAACATATTGACAATAATGACTGAAGTTCGTTATCTACCAAAAAAGCAAGCACTAGATTCTGATTATCCCTAAGTTCCAGTTTTCTTTTTTTCTTATTTTTTTTTTAACTTGTTTTTCAATGTCTAAACAATATCTGATTCCTTATCATCTGAATCACGAGGCAATGCTAAATACTTTATTTTAAAACATTTCTGATTTCTGCTAAGAACTGTATCATCTTATCTGGGGGTTAAAGTTTCGGAAATCTGAGCTTTCTGTAAAATTAATTCTTGCAGTTTCTTCTTACATCTGATGCATTTTTCTAGAAAGGAAAAAAAAAGCCACTTATGATTTTGATCCCTTGTAAACATTATTGTCTTGACAGAGCAAAAGTTCCATTTCCTTTTGTGAAGGAAACTTAATTAGATTTAAGAAAAAAACTTGATTTTGTATGATTATAAACTTCCCTAATATTTTCTCTGAAGATTAATAAAGTTCACTAGAAACTTATATCTAATTTATGTGACTTTAAGGGTCATGCTTTAATAACGATGATGAAACACGATTATTACTTCTTAATGCTGAAATTACAGTTTTTACATTGTAAATTTTTCCTTCTATGTGCCCTGTGGCACTAACATCTTTATCACTCCATGTGTTTCTAGTTTTAAAACCTTTACCCCTGCTGTTTGAAAAATATTTCTCATTTTCGTCCCCTATGGAGTTCAGAAATCCCTAAAGGCAAACCATTAGTGATCTTCCTGCCTTTTTCCAAACAGTTATTATGATCACCATTGCTGCTTCTACTGCCTCATTGGCTTTTGGTAAGGTATGTAAATGAGATGTTGAAAATACACACTTTTTTTTTGCAACTGTGCAAGTTCATACTGATTTATAAAATGGGCAGGCTATTATAAGTGACTGAAAATGTCAGCAAGATTTATGCATGAGTGACAAATTGTATTGAAAATGTTCATTTTGAATATGTTGCTCTGCTATTTTTTTTTTTTTTTATCAATTTAGACATTCTGCATGATACAATTGTTTAGATTTTTGGTAGCTTTTCTTAAACTGTGAGTTTTTTTTTTTTTTTACTGGAAACAAATACAAGTAAATGTATGCAAATATATATTTTTAAAGGAGACAAGTGATAATTTAATGTTACGCCATATGCACAAACGCAAACCTGAAAACAGCAGGATACGAAAATAATATTCTTGAATAATCAAGAGTAAATTTTAAATAGTTAGACTGATTTTCATGTAAAAAAATAAAAATAATCATATTAAAAATGTCTATCTGGCTGACAATGTGTCTTTATCTACAACAAAGTTGTATAATACATAAAAAGAAAAGTATTTAAATAACTTATTAGTTAAATAACAATTGCTTAAAATTAGTGTATTCCAGTTTTAATTACTTGGATTAAGAATGCTAGAGTACATCAGCTATTGTATTATATTCAAAAAATGTATGATCAGGCAATTAATTAATTGATAGAACACACACACATAATCAAAAATAAATTTATTTATATATATTTTTTTTATTATTATTATTTTTTTTTTAATAGATATGCTGAAAAATCCTTAGCTATTGTAAAAAAATGTATTTAGTTATAGTTCTATTATTCTATTATTAAGTAAAAAATACATCAGGGCATTATTCTACACTTTCTTGCATGTCATTTTTTAACTTTTTTCAATAAATCATGTGTTTTTAAGTTTACCAACAACCGGAGTGCCAGAATTATTTGTGTCTTTAATGTGTTTAGTTAATCTAAGTAAGATAAATAAAAAATAAAAGAAATCATATATAGTGCAATCTATTACTTTTCACTGTATTCATATTGCTTAAAGAGCAAGAAAGATAACCATGAAATAATAACTTGGATTAATCTTATAGCTATATATACAGTGTTCAGGATTATTATGTTTTTTTAATTATTGTGATATAGCAATAAAATGGCTGGTGGGTGTATCAAGTTCTGAAATCTAGTCAGAGGTAGCTTTGAATATGAAATGCTCTGGATTTAGCTTAACATCTGTCCCTATTTGCATTAAAGTTCACCAAAATTCTTCCTATGGGTTTGGCAAATATTAAACCTGATTTAATTCCCAATTCCCAAAGTTGACAATTTGACCACAAGCCTAAATATCAAGGTTGCAGGGGGTATAGTTAGAGGACCACAGATTGGAGAGAAATTACAGTAATTAAAAAAAGTTGAGAGAGGAGAAAAACAAAAGAGAGTTAATTGAAAGAGGAGAAAAAGAGTAGAGTGAAAATGTAATAAATAGAGAAAATTGAGAGTGGATAAAGAGGGTAAAGAAAGGAGGAAGCAAAATGTAAGGTTGATTAGGGATCGGGGAAATAAGGAGCATGAAAAGAGAGGAAAAAGAATAGCAAAAGATAGAGAGAAAGAAGAGAGAAAAGAAATAGGAAAGCGAGAATTGGAGAGTGGAGGGAAATAAAAAAGAGAGAAGAGAGAAAAAAAGAAGAAAGAGGAAGTGAAAGGAGGAGAGACTTGAATGATAACTTGCAAAGACTGACAGAGGAGAGTGGATAGACTGAGAGAGAGAGAAAAGAGAAAAAATAGTGAAGTGCAGAGTGGGGAGAGGCGAGAGAGAGAGTTAAAAGGGAAACTTTAGAATGAGAGAAGAAGAGAAAGTACAGAGTCCTCTCACTACCTCAAGCTAAATCTCTCCAAAACTGAACTCCTTATTTTCCCCCCTTCTTCCAAAATCTCCACCCCCAAACTGTCGACAACTCCATCATTACCCCTACCCCACATGCCCGATGTCTCGGGGTCACATTTGACTCAGATCTTTCCTTCACTCCTTACATTCAGTCCTTGGCTACAGCCTGCCGCTTGCACCTTAAAAACATCTCTAAAATTAGACAATTCCTTACACAAGACACAATTAAGATTTTAATCCACTCTCTCATTCTTTCCCGCCTTGATTACTGCAACTCTGTCCTCTCTGGTCTCCCCACCTGCCGCCTAGCTCCTTTACAATCCATAATGAATGCCTCTGCCAGACTCATCTTCCTTACACGTCGCTCTTCAACTGCTGCGCCTCTCTGCCAATCCCTTCACTGGCTTCCTCTTGCCTCTAGGATCAAACACAAAACTCTCACTCTGACATACAAAGCCCGCAACTGCACTGCTCCCCCCTACATCTCAGACCTTGTCTCCAGATACTCTCCCTCCCGTCCCCTTCACTCTGCTCATGACCTCCTACTCTCCTCCTCTCTTGTCACCTCATCACACTCCCGTTTACAGGACTTCTCCAGACTGGCTCCCATCTTGTGGAATTCTCTGCCTCGCTCCACAAGACTCTCTTCTAGTTTTAAAAGCTTCAAGTGCTCCCTAAAGACTCTACTGTTCAGGTACGCATACAACCTACGCTAACCTTTCCTAATACCAGTTCCTCTCCTCCACTGCAATCCCCTGAACCCTCTTAGCATGTAAGCCTAAAAGTCCAGCTGTTTGTTGATCACCTTCTTAAGAGCTGACTACAACAGTGCAACTCTTGGCAGGGCCCTCTACCCTATAATTGTGTTGTTGTACTCCCCTTTGTTTATAGCGCTGCGGAATCTGTTGGCGCTCTACAAATAACCGATAATAATAATAATAATAATAATAATAATAATAATACTACAGAGGGAGAAGAGTAAATATAGAGAAGGAGAGAGAGAGAGAAAAGAAAGAGAAGGAAGAAAGAAAGAGAGAGGGGAGAAAATGGAAAAAAGAAAGGGCAAAAAGAGAAGGGAGACTGAAGAGAGGGTAGGTAAAAAAGTGGAGAAAAAAAAAGAAAGGAGAGAAAATGTTTATAGAATAGAAATGGGTAGAGAGAGATAAGGGAGAGCATGAAAGAGAGATTATAGTGATGTGATGTGCATTGCTATAACAACATATGTTCACATTTTCAAAGTGAACATTTTATAAGTGATTCACTAGCAATATAGCAATAGAATTATACAAGAACTGCATTCACTACTCAGCACAGTGCTGCTTATTAAGACAACATGCTGCCTATTGACATCTGCTAAAAAAATTGCACACTGCATCAAGCTAACCCTATTCTCTCTCCTCTGCTTTCAGGTACGTGAATAGAGACCCTGTCAATGTGCAACTATTCACTTCTCTCTGGTGTTTTTTTACTCTCCTGTAACTCTCTTCTGGTACGTGAATAGAGACCCTGTCAATCTGCAACTATTCACTGCTCTCTGGTGTTTTTTACTCTCCTGTGACTCTCTTCTGGTACGTGAATAGAGACCCTGTCGATCTACAACTATTCACTGCTCTCTGGTGTTTTTTACACTCCTGTAACTATCTTCTGGTACGTGAATAGAGACCCTGTCAATCTGCAACTATTCACTGCTCTCTGGTGCTTTTTACTCTCCTGTAACTCTCTTCTGGTACGTGAATAGAGACCATGTCAATCTGCAACTATTTACTGCTCTCTGGTGTTTTTTACTCTCCTGTAACTCTCTTCTGGTACGTGAATAGAGACCCTGTCAGTCTGCAACTATTCACTGCTCTCTGGTGTTTTTTACTCTCCTGTAACTCTCTTCTGGTACGTGAATAGAGACCCTGTCAATCTGCAACTATTCACTGCTCTCTGGTGTTTTTTACTCTCCTGTAACTCTCTTCTGGTACATGAATAGAGTCCCTGTCAATCTGCAACTATTCACTGCTCTCTGGTGTTTTTTACTCTCCTGTAACTCTCTTCTGGTACGTGAATAGAGACCCTGTCAATCTGCAACTATTCACTGCTCTCTGGTGTTTTTTACTCTCCTGTGACTCTCTTCTGGTACGTGAATAGAGACCCTGTCAATCTGCAACTATTCACTGCTCTCTGGTGTTTTTTACTCTCCTGTAACTCTCTTCTGGTACGTGAATAGAGACCCTGTCAATCTGCAACTATTCACTGCTCTCTGGTGTTTTTTACTCTCCTGTAACTCTCTTCTGGTACGTGAATAGAGACCCTGTCAATCTGCAACTATTCACTGCTCTCTGGTGTTTTTTACTCTCCTGTAACTCTCTTCTGGTACGTGAATAGAGACCCTGTCAATCTGCAACTATTCACTGCTCTCTGGTGTTTTTTACTCTCCTGTAACTCTCTTCTGGTACGTGAATAGAGACCCTGTCAATCTGCAACTATTCACTGCTCTCTGGTGTTTTTTACTCTCCTGTAACTCTCTTCTGGTACGTGAATAGAGACCCTGTCAATCTGCAACTATTCACTGCTCTCTGGTGTTTTTTACTCTCCTGTAACTCTCCTCTGGTACGTGAATAGAGACCCTGTCAATCTGCAACTATTCACTGCTCTCTGGTGTTTTTTACTCTCCTGTAACTCTCTTCTGGTACATGAATAGAGACCCTGTCAATCTGCAACTATTCACTGCTCTCTGGTGTTTTTTACTCTCCTGTGACTCTCTTCTGGTACGTGAATAGAGACCCTGTCAATGTGCAACTATTCCCTGCTCTCTGGTGTTTTTTACTCTCCTGTAACTCTTTTCTGGTACGTGAATAGAGACCCTGTCAATCTGCAACTATTCACTGCTCTCTGGTGTTTTTTACTCTCCTGTAACTCTCTTCTGGTACGTGAATAGAGACCCTGTCAATCTGCAACTATTCACTGCTCTCTGTTTTTTTTTACTCTCCTGTAACTCTCTTCTGGTACGTGAATAGAGACCCTGTCAATCTGCAACTATTCACTGCTCTCTGGTGTTTTTTACTCTCCTGTGACTCTCTTCTGGTACGTGAATAGAGACCCTGTCAATCTGCAACTATTCACTGCTCTCTGGTGTTTTTTACTCTCCTGTAACTCTCTTCTGGTACGTGAATAGAGACCCTGTCAATCTGCAACAATTCACTGCTCTCTGGTGTTTTTTACTCTCCTGTAGCTCTCTTCTGGTACGTGAATAGAGACCCTGTCAATCTGCAACTATTCACTGCTCTCTGGTGTTTTTTACTCTCCTGTAACTCTCTTCTGGTACGTGAATAGAGACCCTGTCAATCTGCAACTATTCACTGCTCTCTGGTGTTTTTTACTCTCCTGTAACTCTCTTCTTGTACGTGAATAGAGACCCTGTCAATCTGCAACTATTCACTGCTCTCTGGTGTTTTTTACTCTCCTGTAACTCTCTTCTGGTACGTGAATAGAGACCCTGTCAATCTGCAACTATTCACTGCTCTCTGGTGTTTTTTACTCTCCTGTAACTCTCTTCTGGTACGTGAATAGAGACCCTGTCAATCTGCAACTATTCACTGCTCTCTGGTGTTTTTTACTCTCCTGTAACTCTCCTCTGGTACGTGAATAGAGACCCTGTCAATCTGCAACTATTCACTGCTCTCTGGTGTTTTTTACTCTCCTGTAACTCTCTTCTGGTACATGAATAGAGACCCTGTCAATCTGCAACTATTCACTGCTCTCTGGTGTTTTTTACTCTCCTGTAACTCTCTTCTGGTACGTGAATAGAGACCCTGTCAATCTGCAACTATTCACTGCTCTCTGGTGTTTTTTACTCTCCTGTAACTCTCTTCTGGTACGTGAATAGAGACCCAGTCAATCTGCAACTATTCACTGCTCTCTGGTGTTTTTTACTCTCTTGTAACTCTCTTCTGGTACATGAATATTTACATAGAGCAAATTATTTTAGTTTGTTAATTTAGTCCTACATCTTTTGTACTGTTATTCAATGTGTTATTTCTAATGTTCATTTAACTGCCATGTGATGTTCAATCCTTATCAATACTTGCTATTATTCTAAAATGTATAGCTGTCTTATTCCATAGTTTTAACCTCCCCCAAATTTTATTGTCTGTTTACTTAACATCTCACCCTGACCAGACCAGAATCTAACTTTCCAATTGGCCTTTTCAATTGTCTTTGATTAGCAATCAACTAAATTTAGTGGACTCAGCTGACTGCGCTCCCTGCATATATTTCACACCAGTCTGCGATGTGCATTGCACAGTGATGTGCATTACTATAACAACATATGTTCACATTTTCAAAGTGAACATTTTATAAGTGATTCACTAGCAATATAGCAATAGAATTATACAAGAATTGAACAAGGATTGGGCAAGGGGCAAGACACAAGGCAAGTACTTTTGTAATATTATGTTTGATATACCTTACTGTTTTCAAATGCAATTGCTACTGTAATACTTTGTCTTATGTGTTTAACTGGTTCCCTCTTTTGTAAAAATGCCTAATATCTTCTTATTCCTTTTTGCTGCCTTTTGTCTCTATAACAAACTACATTATTCAATTACTCCTTCTCCCTCTCCACCTGCACTGTTCATTAGCCCATCTCTCTTAAACTCACATTACTTTTGTACTCATGAACTTTACCTATTCCTAAACACTCTCTCTCCCCCCTGCACCTTGTCTCAAAAGCAGTCTCACTACTGCAAATCTGTATCTCATCTTATGTCACTCTCCCTCTTGCTTCTACTAACTGCTGGCGACATCTCCCCTAATCCTGGTCCCCAACAACTGCCTAGCCACGCACATCCATGTATACCATCCCACAGACTCAAAAAACAAAACTCTGACAACCTTACTCACATTCCTCTTGCATCAAAAGCCACTTCCCCTTTCACTTGTGCACTTTGGAACTCTCGCTCTGTTTGCAACAAACTCACTTCTATACATGACCTCTTTATCTCCCACTCCCTCAACCTTCTGGCCCTAACAGAAACCTGGCTCTCTCCCCTAGACACAGCATCCACTGCTGCTCTGTCACATGGGGATCTCCACTTCAGTCACACTCCTAGGTCTGGTAATAGACAAGGAGGTGGTGTAGGTATTTTACTTTCCTCTCGTTGCACCTTTCAACAAATACATCCCATCTCTTCCCTCACATTTTCCTCATTCGAAACCCACATGATTTGCTTATTCTCTCCTCTTTCTATACGTGTCGCAGTCATATACCATCCTCCTGGCTCCTCAACTCAATTTCTAGATCACTTGGCTGCATGGCTACCTTATTTCCTTTCCTCAGACACCCCTTCCCTCATTCTTGGTGACTTCAACATCCCTCTTAACAATCCCACTGCCTCCTCTGGAAAACAACTTCTGCAACTCACTTCCTCTTTTGGTTTGTCACAATGGACTGATTCTTCCACTCACAAAGATGGTCACTCCCTTGACCTGATCTTTAGCTATCGATGCACCCTCTCAAACTTCACAAACTCCCCCTTTCCTCTTTCTGACCACCATCTCTTTACTTGCAACATATCATCCCTCCCTACAACTCTCCCTCCTTCTGCTCCTCACACCAAACTTCACAGAAGCATTACGTCATTAGATCAACAACAGCTTTCTAATTCCCTCAAACCTCTCCTATCATCCTTCTCCTCCTTTTCATGCCCTGACCAATCTATCTGCCACTATAATTCCACCCTTACATCAGTCCTTGACAATCTCGCCCCTCTTACCATAGCTCGGAAATCAAACACTCATCCTCAGCCCTGGCATACTCCTCTGACACGAAACCTACGCAGATGTTCCCATACTGCTGAGCAGCACTGGAGAAAATCTAGGATTTCAGCTGATTTTCAACACTACAAATTTATCTTGAACTCCTACTACTCTGCTCTTAATTTCCATAAGCAACACTACTTCTCTACTCTTATCTCTAATCTTCTTCAAACCCAAAACGTTTGTTTTCCACTTTCAATACTCTTCTCCGCCCTCCCCCACCACCTAATACAACTTCTCTGTCAGCTCAAGACTTTGCCAACCACTTCAATAACAAAATCAACTCCATCAGAAATGAAATCAGCTCTCAACATAATTCCATTCTCTCACCCCCCTCAAATGCTCTCAATCAACCACAACCCACATAACCTTAAACTTAGCTCATTCTCCCCTGTTACTGAGGAAGAAGTTTCGTCACTTATACTGCGCTCTCACCTCACTACCTGTCCCCTTGACCCTATCCCCTCACAGCTACTCCCCTCCCTCTCTGCCACCCTTACCCCTATACTCACACACACTTTCAACCTCTCCTTCAGCACCGGTATATTTCCCTCATCTCTGAAACATGCACTGGTCACACCTATCCTCAAAAAACCTTCCCTTGATCCTACCTCCCCATCCAACTACCGCCCTATTTCCCTCCTCCCTCTTGCATCAAAGCTTCTTGAAAAACTAGCTTATGCATGCCTTTCCCATTTCCTTACAATAAACTCCCTCCTTGACCCATTGCAATCTGGATTTCGTCCCCATCACTCCACAGAAACAGCTATTATTAAGGTTACCAACGACCTACTTACAGCAAAACCAAAAGGCCACTTCTCTCTGCTTATTCTCCTTGATCTGTCCGCAGCCTTTGACACTGTTGACCACCTCTCTTGCTCCAAACCCTCCAATCCTTCGTCATATGTGACACAGCCCTCTCGTGGCTCTCTTCCTACCTGTCAAACCGTACCTTTAGTGTAGCCTTCTCTGGGGCCTCCTCTGCCCCGTCACCACTTTCTGTCGGAGTACCGCAAGGCTCTGTTCTCGGTCCCCTTCTCTTCTCAATCTACACGTCATCACTAGGTTCCCTAATAAAGTCCCATGGTTTACAATATCATTTGTATGCTGACAACACCCAAATCTACTTCTCTGCACCAGACCTTTCTCCTTCCTTGCTAACCCGTGTCACTAACTGTCTTTCTCACATCTCCAACTGGATGTCCTCTCACTACCTCAAACTAAATCTCTCCAAAACTGAGCTCCTTATTTTCCCCCCTTCTTCAAAACTCTCCACCCCCAATCTCTCTATAACTGTCGACAACTCCATCATTACCCCTACCCCGCATGCCCGATGTCTCGGGGTCACATTGGACTCAGATCTTTCTTTCACTCCGCATATTCAGTCTTTGGCTAAAGCCTGCCGCTTCCACCTTAAAAACATCTCTAAAATTAGACACTTCCTTACACAAGACACAACTAAGATTTTAATCTCCCGCCTCGATTACTGCAACTCTGTCCTCTCTGGTCTCCCCACCTACCGCCTAGCTCCTTTACAATCCTTAATAAATGCCTCTTCCAGACTCATCTTCCTTACAAGTCGCTCTTCATCTGCTGCACCTCTTTGCCAATCTCTTCACTGGCTTCCTCTTGCCTCTAGGATCAAACACAAAATTCTCACTCTGACATACAATGCCCTCAACTGCACTGCTCCCCCCTATATCTCAGATCTTGTCTCCAGATACTCTCCCTCCCGTCCCCTTTGCTCTGCTCACGACCTCCTACTCTCCTCCTCTCTTGTCACCTCATCACACTCCCATTTACAGGATTTCTCCAGACTGGCTCCCATCTTGTGGAACTCTCTGCCTCGCTCCACAAGACTCTCTTCTAGTTTTAAAAGCTTCAAGTGCTCCCTAAAGACTCTACTGTTCAGGGATGCATATAACCTACGCTAACCTTACTTTATACCAGTTCCTCTCCTCCATTGCTATCCCCTGAACCCCCCTAGCATGTAAGCTTAAGAGTCCAGCTGTTTGTTGATCACCTTCTCAAGAGCTGACTACAACAGTGCAACTTTTGGCAGGGCCCTCTACCCATTTGATCCCTATAACTGTTTTTTTGTACTCCGCCTTTGTTAATAGCGCTGCAGAATCTGTTGGCGCTCTACAAATAACCGATAATAATAATAATAATAATAAGAGTGACAAGAAAACGATTGAAGACAGAGATAGTGAATAAAAAAGAAAGAAGGAAGGAAGGGGGAGAAAAAAAGTGAAAAAATAAAAAGGGGCAGAAAAAGAGGGGTTAAAGTGATAGAAGGAGGAGAGAAATGAGAAAGAGGAGATAGTGCAGAAAGGAAATGTAGCTAGAAAAAGAAAGTTATAGCAGACCTGGTAGTTTTTTGTTTTTTTTTAATCATTATCAGCATTACAGACAGGATTATCCTCTGGAGCTCACTCAACAGGCTATCACATGCTCCCTGCTTCTCTTCAAGCAGTGTATAACTAATTCTCACATCCTCAGGTTGATTGAGGCTAATCTCTACTCTCCTCCTTGCAATCACAACTGCATATGTCTACTTGCTGTGTGCAATCCACATGGTGCACCATAATTTCCCTGCATGATACTCATGTTTTTGAGACACTTAAGAGAAAGCAGGGGTGGCATTTAGACATGCTGAATAGGAGAGTGCACAATATAACCCCTTAGCCACAACTCTCCATTTGCAGCACTTTATTTTGGAACATGTAGTCCCCAGGTAAACAGTAGTAGCTGTCAGAAAGTCAGTAACAGGGCTCACAGACAGCTCCTAAGCTTCTGTGTCAAGTATCAAACAGTGTTTTTGTCACTTACCCACACGCCATGCACTTGCCGCACATACAAAAATTTGTTTATGTGAGACCATAGGCAACTGTCTGTTTGACCTAATGGTAAAGTCGCCTATGAATCTAGTTATAATCTAATTATGTATAATAGTGTCCTAGTGAATTGTGTGTCAGGATTTTTTCCCTGATCTGTTTGCCATGTGCTGCTGGCAGCCATTTTACTCACCTCTCTTCCTGACTCTGGTGCATACTGTGTGATGCTGCTCATTTCCTGCACTTCCTTTTATGGCCAGACTGGCGTACATCATCCGTGTGAGACAGGATGCAGTCTCAGAATTGTGATGTCATCACTTAATATTTAAAGGGCCTCTGTTCAGTATGCTTTGCCCTTGCGTTGTCTCAGACCTGTTTGTGAGAGCTCCTGTGTATTACCTGGCTGTCTGACTTCCCTCCTGGTTCCTGATCCCTGGCTTGTTCCTGACCCTGCTGTTCTCCTTGTTCCTGATTACAGTTCGTCTGACTATTTGCTTTGGCTCCTGACTCGGCTCGTCTGACTACCAGTTCGGGTTTTGATTCCTGGCTTGTTATTTGACTTGTGGACTTTTTATTATTTTTTCCTATTAATAAAGGTGTGTTTATTTTTGCACTTCTTGACTCAGTCTGATTCCTGGCATCCTGACATTGTAATATCCTTGTAAGGTGTCCTCTATCGATATCATAGGTGTCCAAATAGGATCCTGATTTAAATAATCATAAAAATGTGTCCAAGGTCCAAAAAATTAAAATAAAAATAGTGAAAAAAGTATGATCAAAAAACCAGTAGAGTCCAGTGAAAGTGGTACCTGTTAAAAAAAAATCACGTAGTGCAATACTGCTCAATTCAAAATTTCCATGCCTCAAAAATGCCATTATGTGTATCATAAAAAGCTGCTTGTTGCTCTTAAACAAAATGGTGATCGTTCTCACTTATAATTAAATCACTTCCGGTATCGGACATGGTTGTACAAACCAATTTACCTTTGGAATTAAAATCCCAGACATAGAGCTATATACCTTCATATTGTAAATTGCCCATAGAGCTCATTTTCAATAAGTGAAACATAGGATCTAAAATAACTTTACGTTACTTCCGGGTGATGCATCACTTCCAGTTTTACATAATGCGTGTCACTTCCGGTATCGGCTATGCAATCATAACTGATTATATATTGGAATTATGGGAAATGCAGTTTATTGCTATGGAGACTGGTAATATATATATATATATATATATATATATATATATATATATATATATATATATATATATATATAGGGCAATTAATTAATGATAACTAATAGTATGCTCGAGTCTTAAAATACAGATAGTACAAATAATACAAATTTTACAAATAAAAAATCTGAATAACAAAAATCAAGCTTATTCTAATATTTATGGATCTCCAATAATTAATAGGAAGAATTAGTGATGTCGCGAACCTAAAATTTTGAGTTTGCGAACGGCGAACGCAAACTTCCACAAAAGTTCGTGAACGGGCGAACCGGGCAAACCGCCATAGACCTCAATAGGCAGGCAAATTTTAAAACCCACAGGGACTCTTTCTGGCCACAATAGTTATGGAAAAGTTGTTTTTTAAGAGGACTAACACCTGGACTGTGGCATGCCGGAGGGGGATCCATGGCAAAACTCCCATGGAAAATTACATAGTTGATGCAGAGTCTGGTTTTAATCCATAAAGGGCATAAATCATCTAACATTATAAAATATGAGGAAAAAATGGAAAAAAACACACTTTTTCTAACTTTGACCCCCAAAATCTGTTACACATCTACAACCACCAAAAAACAACCATGCTAAATAGTTTCTAGATTTTGTCCTGAGTTTAGAAATACCCAATGTTAACATGTTCTTTGCTTTTTTTGCAAGTTATAGGGAAATAAATACAAGAAGCACTTTGCTATTTCAAAACCACTTTTTTTTCAAAATGAGCGCTAGTTACATTGGAACCCTGATATCTGTCAGGAATACCTGAATATCCCTTGACATGTATATATTTTTTTAGAAGACATCCCAATTCACAAAGTATTGATCTAGGCCCATTTTGGTATATTTTATGCCACCATTTCACCGCCAAATGCGATCAAATTAAAAAAAAATGTTCACTTTTTCACAAACTTTAGGTTTCTCACAGAAATTATTTACAAACAACTTATGCAATTATGGCATAAATGGTTGTAAATGTTTCTTTCTCTGGGATCCCCTTTGTTCAGAAATAGCAGACTTATATGGCTTTGGCGTTGTTTTTTGGTAATTGGAAGGCTGCTAAATGCCACTGCGCACCACACATGTTTTATGCCCAGCAGTGAAGGGGTTAATTAGGGAGCATGTAGGGAGCTTGTAGAGTTAATTTTAGCTTATGTGTAGTGTAGTAGACAACCCAAAGTATTGATCTAGGCCCATTTTGGTATATTTAATGCCACCATTTCACCGCCAAATGCGATCAAATTTTAAAAAAAAATTAAATTTTTTCGCAATTTTAGGTTTCTCACTGAAATTATTTACAAACAGCTTGTGCAATTATGGCACAAATGGTTGTAAAATGCTTCTCTGGGATCCCCTTTGTTCAGAAATAGCAGACATATATGACTTTGGCGTTGCTTTCTGGTAATTAGAAGGCCGCTAAATGCCACTGCGCATCACACGTGTATTATGGCTAGCAGTGAAGGGGTTAATTAGGTAGTTTGTAGGGAGCTTGCAGGGTTAATTTTAGCTTTAGTGTAGAGATCAGCCTCCCACCTGACACATAAGACCCCCTGATCCCCCCAAACAGCTCCCTTCCCTCCCCCACCCCACAATTGTCCCTGCCATCTTAAGTACTGGCAGAAAGTCTGCCATTACTAAAATAAAAGGTTTTTACATTTTTTTATTTTTTTAGCATATTTACATATGCTGTGATTTAGCATCCCCCTTAGCCCCCAACCTCCCTGATCCCCCCAAAACAGCTCTCTAACCCTCCCCATCTGCCTTATTGGCGGCCATCTTGGGTACTGGGAGCTGTCTGCTATTATTTCACAGTCAAAAAAGTGTTTGTTTTTTTTTAAATGTACACTACTGTTACACCAGATATGAGTGGTGGCACTGGGCAAGTGGGCACAGTATACGCTGTGAGCCTGACACACACGCTGGCAGGCAGGCAACTGCAATTAGATTACACAGGAAAAAAAAAAAAAGCAGACTGATGTTCTAGCCCTAAAAAGGGCTTTTTGGGGTGCTGTCCTTACAGCAGAGATCAGATGACTGTAGGACTGTAGTGGACACTGAATACACTAGCCTAGCTATCGATTTCCCTATTAAATCAGCAGCAGCTACACTGTCCCTCCTCTCACTAAGAATACAGCTTCCGAATGAATCTAAAATGGATGCTGACCAGGAGGTGGGAGGGTCTGGGAGGGAGGGTCTGCTGTTGAATGGCTGGAATGTGTCTTCTGACTGTGAGGTACAGGGTCAAAGTTTACTCAATGATGACGAATAGGGGGCGGATCGAACATCACATATGTTCGCCCACCGCGGCGAACGCGAACATGCTATGTTCGCCGGAAACTATTCCCGGCAAACTATTCGCGACATCACTAGGAAGAATTAAATCTTCATTACAATCTGATACAATTATACAAAAAGAACAAACTGGTATATGGCAACAGTTCAAGATGTAGGAACAATAATTGCTAAAAAGGCAGATATAAAAACATTCATATGACCAATTTATATAGAAAATAACTACATATTTAAAAAGTAAATTAATAAAAAGTGATTAATAAAAACCAAAAATGCTCGGTTCATTTCTTAGACTTTAACCCCCACACATGCATTTTTTGTTCATACTTACAGCCCTATACATCAGTCCTCACTATGCTCTAACAGGTCCGTATTGCTACATATTTGATTACTAATTTTCTCCCTACTAGACTTATAGTATTTACCAAGTATTATAACGTTTCAAACACTACACATGTTGGGTCTTACTTGTTTCCACATCTTTGCCATCTTGATTTGGAAGGTTTCCCTAGTTCCTGTTCTTTTACTAGACCAATGTTTTTATAATGTTTTTTTATAATGTTTTTTTATAATGTTTTTTTTATAATGTTTTTTACAATGCTATATAAACACGAGTATCATTATAAAGTTGTGATTGGTGCTACATGCTTCTAGCTCTGTGTATATATTCCTATAATGTTTTGTATTCATTTCTATACTGTTTTGTATAAGGTGATATTGTCTCCACTTGTGCATATTGGGTTTAGGTATTTGAATTAACTAATCTATGTTACACACCTGCATGTGATTGAGGGTGTGTCCTTAACCACCAATTAGGTGGCTCTGTATGTGATTGTTGCACTAATGGGGGAGTTTTTTTTTACTGTGTATGTGTATAAATATTTTCACTGTTCACTTTGTATTTGTCTGAGGAAGGGTGAATACCTCGAAACTTCATGCTAGTAAAATATACTATTTGTTTTTCAAAACCAGAAAGTGCTTATTTCCTCTTAATATATTATTCTCATTTTGCACCCTGGTGCCTACCTAACCAGTTTGGTGAGAGTGCTTTTGTACCAAAAGATATATATATATATATATATATATATATATATATATATATATATATATATATATATATATATATATATATATATATATATATATATATATATATATATACCTGTATACATATAGTTATACATACATCTACATATTTAGACATGTTTATGTACTATATGTATCTCAATATTAAAAGGATACTAAACCCTTTAATAATTCAGATAGAACATGCAATTTTAAGCAACTTTCTAATTTACTCCTATTATCAATTTTTCTTGGTTCTCTTGCTATCTTTATTTAAAAGTCAGAAATTTAAAGCTTAGGAGCCAGCCTGTTTTAGGTTCAGTACCCTGGATAGTGCATGCTTATTGGTGGCTACATTTAGCAAACCAATAAGCAAGCATAACTCATGTTCTCAACCAAAAATGGGCCAGCTCTTAAGCTTTACTTTCCTGCTTTTTCAATAAAGATAGCAAGAAAATGAAGAAAAATTGATAATAGGAGTAAATTATAAAGTTGCTCTATCTGAATCATTAAATAAAAACTTTGGGTTTAGTGTCCCTTTAAAGACTTTTGCATGCATTTTTCTTCTAACACCTGAGACCTCATATCTTTTATGCAATATTTTTGATAATTTTTATTAGACAGAGATATTATGAGTTTAACTGTACTTTTAAATGTATTTTTGATGTTTTTGTGCAACTTTCTTTCTTAAGACACGGTGAGTCCACAGAATCTTCAATTACTGTTGGGAATATCATTCCTGGCCAGCTGGAGGAGACAAAGTGCACCACAGAAGAGCTGTTAAGTATCACTTCCCTTCCCACAACCCCCAGTCATTCTCTTTGCCTTCAGTGCAAGGAGGAGGTGAAGTTATAGGTGTCTTGTATAAGATTCTTCTATCAATATTTTTTTTATTTTGAAGCCAGAAAAGGCTTGCTTTGATCTTCCCTATCATGCTGGGTTTAGCTGTACTCCACGTTAGTCTCTTCAGCAGGGCTGTGGTAGCTTTTAAGCAGTCAGGAACCTGGGGTGGGCCTAATTGTGTTTTCCTGTCAAGTTGCTGCCCTCTAACAGAATGCCAGAGTAGGTTTACTCTGTCCTTTCTTCTACACATAGGTCTCTGTGAGTAGCGGCTTCCTCTCATGCCGGTGAGATGTCCTCCTGTCGGACAGGGATGCAGGTAGTGCCATGTTTTTTTACAAATATAACCCTTGCACTTGAGTAAATTGTCTGCATCGTTGTGGGGGTAAGTTATCCTGAGTTCAGGATACATTAGACAGGTTGCAGGGCCCTGCTACGGTATATGAGAGATAAAAGTGATTACGTTTTTTTATTTAATTTATTATTGGTGGCTCAGGGTTATAAACTTCTTGAATCAGATGTTTTTTTAAGTAGGGGGCAAACTCAGGCCTAGATTTAGAGTTTTGTCGGTAAGGACCCGCGTAGCTAACGCCGGCTTTTTTTTGGCCGCACCATAAAAATAACTCTGGTATTGAGAGTCCACATAAAGGCTGCGTTAGGCTCCAAAAAAGGAGCGTAGAGCATTTTTAACGCAGCTTCAACTCTCGATACCAGAGTTGCTTACGCAAGCGGCCAGCCTCAAAAACGTGCTTGTGCACGATTCCCCCATAGAAAACAATGGGGCTGTTTGAGCTGAAAAAAAAACCTAATACCTGCAAAAAAGCCGCGTTCAGCTCCTAACGCAGCCCCATTGTTTGCTATGCGGAAACACTTCCTACGTCTGCACCTAACACTCTAACTTGTACCCTGAGTCTAAACACCCCTAACCTTACACTTATTAACCCCTATTCTGCCGCCTCCGCTATCGCTGACCCCTGCATATTATTATTAACCCCTAATCTGCCGCTCCGTAAACCACCGCTACTTACATTATCCTTATGTACCCCTAATCTGCTGCTCTAACATCGCCGACCCCTATATTATATTTATTAACCCCTAATCTGCCCCCCACAACGTCGCCTCCACCTGCCTACACTTATTAACCCCTAATCTGCCGAGCGGACCTGAGCGCTACTATAATAAAGTTATTAACCCCTAAGCCGCCTCACTAACCCTATAATAAATAGTATTAACCCCTAATCTGCCCTCCCTAACATCGCCGACACCTAACTTCAATTATTGACCCCTAATCTGCCGACCGGAGCTCACCGCTATTCTAATAAATGTATTAACCCCTAAAGTTAAGTCTAACCCTAACACTAACACCCCCCTAAGTTAAATATAATTTTAATCTAAAGAAATTAATTAACTCTTATTAAATAAATTATTCCTATTTAAAGCTAAATACTTACCTGTAAAATAAACCGTCAGATGGAAGAGGATGCTCTGCGTCGGATGTCTTCAAGATGGACCCGCTCCGCTCCGGATGGAAGAAGATAGAAGATGCTGCCTGGATAAAGACTTCTCCCGGTCTGGAGGTCCTCTTCTGCCCAAATCGGATGAAGACTTCAGCCCCTCTGGCAATCCACTTGTGCTCGGCTGGGTGAAACGGCTAAAGGTAGGGTGATCTTCAAGGGGGTAGTGTTAGGTTTTTTTAAGGGGGGATTGGGTGGGTTTTAGAGTAGGGTTGGGTATGTGGGTGGTGGGTTTTAATGTTGGGGGGGTATTGTATTTTTTTTTACAGGTAAAAGAGCTGATTACTTTGGGGCAATGCCCCGCAAAAAGGCCCTTTTAAGGGCTATTTGTAATTTAGTATAGGGTAGGGAATTTTATTATTTTTGGGGGGGAGGCTTTTTTATTTTATTAGGGGGATTAGAATAGGTGTAATTAGTTTAAAAAAATTGTAATTATTTTTTTATTTTCTGTAATTTAGTGTTTGTTTTTTTGTACTTTAGTTTATTTAATTTAATTGTAGTTAATTGTAGGTAGTTTAGTAAATTAATTTAATGATAGTGTAGTGTTAGGTGTAATTGTAACTTAGGTTAGGATTTATTTTACAATTATATTTGTATTTATTTTAACTAGGAAGTTATTAAATAGTTGATAACTATTTAATAACTGTTTGGTAGGGTTAGACTGTCTAGCTGGTGGGGAATCTAGCACACCTGAAGTAAACTTTATCCCAAAGTTTAAAGAGTTATAATTAGTTGTGGTAGGTGGCGCAAACCAAGTTGCTTTTCCCAATGTGTCTTACTGTAAATATGTGTGATAATATGTGGGCTCAATATATGTTAATGTTTTGATAAGTACTATTTTATATTCTCTTATGGAAAAAATTGGATGTCGAAACTTTTTAAAAAAAAATATATATTATACTTTATTTGATTCCGGTAAACTTACCCAATAATAGTGATGCTAAAAGTACAATTAAACAAATATTATTACAAATTCCTTCAAAGTTTAAAAAATGACACCGGTGTCTCTATGTATCTATGTATAAAATGTACGTAATATATAAAAATATATGAATATATAAAAATTAAATTAAAATAATATTGTTGAAATCTTGCAATTTATACAGTTATAGGTTTATCACAAGTTGTAATTTCTAACAAAATGTTTGTAAATACAATTTAATAGTGGATAAGACAATAGTTGCTGTATAGTTCATATAGGATACTTTGTTTCAAGTTAAGCTGTGCAATTGAGATCTTATCTTAGGTAACTATATATCAAATGTAGAGGTATGTTGGTGCAATTTTTATCACACTGTGATACAAGTATACAAATTTGTACCTTAAAGTGTATCTGTTTGATATCACTTTTGTGAGATGATTGCGGTTAAATAAACGCCGCTATGCCAATAATTTGCTGATGGCAGTTCTATATGGGCTGCTGGCGGTTAAATAAATGCCGCTTTGGTTTCCTCTTGTTAGGTGGGCTTATCTGTTTGCTGCAAGGAAATTAACTTTTATGTAAATGCTTGTGTAGTTGCCTTGGCCGCTTTGTTAACTTGTCCTTTGTGGGATCTTCGTTGCGGTTAGGTGCTAACCGTTTGCTGATGTTTTTTAAGTATCTCCGGTTTTTCTATTCTGTGGTTTGTCTGTCGGTCAGTGACCGATCACGATGGTATGGTTGTTGGATGACCTCCTGATGTGGAATATTTGCGTGCCTCTCCGGTCAGTTGTTCCTAGGTTTCTTTGATGTTGGTCAGTGACCGATCTGGGTACTGAAATGTGGTTGTGCGATAAGTAGAAAGTTTGTGGGATAAGTAGAAAGTTTGTAGGATAAGTAGAAAAAGGAATTCTAGTTATCAATGTGATCTTTGCGGTTAAATATATGCCGCTAAGTAGGAACTTGAATATTTCACCAGGGTGTAGCTGGTATTCTCTTTGTCTTCTCAAATCCTTTGCAGGTGTGCTCTGGTATCAACGTGTTTCGGCTGGACAGCCTTTAGCATCACTATTATTGGGTAAGTTTACCGGAATCAAATAAAGTATAATATATATTTTTTTTTAAAAAGTTTCGAAATCCAATTTTTTCCATAAGAGAATATAAAATAGTACTTATCAAAACATTAACATATATTGAGCCCACATATTATCACACATATTTACAGTAAGACACATTGGGAATAGCAACTTGGTTTGCGCCACCTACCACAACTAATTATAACTATTTAATAACTATTGTACCTAGTTAAAATAAATACAAACTTAGCTGTAAAATAAAAATAAACCGTAAGCTAGCTACAATGTAACTATTAGTTATATTGTAGCTAGTTTAGGGTTTGTTTTATAGGTAAGTATTTAGTTTTAAATAGGAATAATTTATTTCATTGTAGCGTTAGGAGCTGAACGCTGCTTTTTTGCAGGTGTTTTTTTCAGCCGGCTCAGCCCCATTGTTTCCTATGGGGAAATCGTACACAAGCACGTTTTTCCAGCTTACCGCTACCGTAAGCAGCGCTGGTATTGAGGTGAGATGTGGAGCTAAATTTTGCTCTACACTCACCTTTTTGCGGCTAACGCCGGGTTTAAAAAAACCTGTAATACCAGCGTTGTCTTAAGGGAGCGGTGAAAAAAAAGGCTCGTTAGCAACGCACCCCTGTTACCGCAAAACTTGTAATCTCGCCGAAAGTGTTTAGAGTTATGCACTAAGGGAGACGTCCCTGATTTTAGTCTTTTCTGTCTTTTAGCTAATAAATATTTTTATATTAACAGAGTTCTGCTTTTCTCATTTATATTGATATATATATATATATATATATATATATATATATATATATATATATATATATATTTCTCCAGAGATATCTTTAGCTTTGAGCCCCTGACATTTCCCCCTTTCTCTTTGTGTAAATTCTTTGAATAGAACAAAGGATCTATTCTACTGTAAGGTGTATGATATCTAACCACCTAGCGCACTATTAGACTCTCTTGTGGTGCTCTTTGCCTCCTCCTGCTGGCAAGGAGTGATATTCCCAACAGTAATTGATGACTCCGTGGACTTACTGTGTCAAGAAATAAAGAAATGTATCAGGGAAGCATACATTTTGTTTTTTATTTAAGCATGACAGTTAACCAGAGCTCTGAAGTCACGCTACCAGAAGCATGTTAAATTCAATTGAGTTCAGGAAATAGTGCTGCCATCTAGTTTACTTGCTAATGAATAACATATGTGCAAAACTGCTGATATATAGTACTTTAGACACAAAAACACTCCTAAACTTAACTTCCTGCTTTTCAACAAAACCGAGAAAATTTGATAATAGAAGTAAATTGAAAAGTTGACTTCAATTGTATGCTCTACCTGAATCATGAACAATATTTTTTGGGTATTATGTCCCTTTAATAAGTAGAAACATAGAAACATAGATATTGACGGCAGATAAGAGCCATAGGCCCAGCAAGTCTGCCCGACCTTACCTAACAGTATAAACTTATCTAGTTCGTAGGATAGCCTTATGCTTGTCCCATGCATTTTTAAAGTCCCCCACAGTGTTTGTTGCTACTACCTCTTGAGGAAGTTTATTCCATAAATCAATCACTCTTTCTGTAAAGAAGTGCTTCCTCAAATTACTCCTGAATCTACTACCCTTTAGCTTGAGCTCATGACCCCTTGTTCTTGAATTTTCCATTTTATGTAAAATACCCACAGTCTCAGTTTTACTAAACCCTTTAATGTACTTGAAAGTTGCTATCATATCACCTCTTTCCCTTCTCTCCTCTAAGTAGATATGTATAATGTAAAACTGATTACCTCACATTAAGGAATTACCAATAAAACATTTTCTAAGATGAAGTGGGTACAGCCTGTACTGCCTCGTGGTTCTACAAACATTACAGCCAACATACTACAGAGCCTTGGGGAACTTATGGTTAGCAATTTAAAACTTGGTGCCCGTGTCCATAACTATAAAATTTGTTAAACATTTTATAAAATATCTTTACCACACTGATGACCTTGGGTATGTGACAATGATTTATGTGATTTTGTTTCACCATTTTCCCCAAATTACAGAAAAATCCCAGTATTAGCATAACCATATCCACTAAAACAACTCAGCTTTATTGTAATTGTTACAAAAGAGTGAATTATTTGTCAATTTATCCTTCTCCCCTTTTACTTCATGTCCCCTTCACCCTGTTCCCTCTATTTCAACTTTTCTTACACAATCCTGAGATACGTACAGACACACACTGTCTCACACACACTCTTTCACACACATACACTGAAACACTCACACACATACACACTACACTTACATACACACACTGACACACACTCTCTTACACACACTCTTTCACACACATACACTGAAAAACTCACACACTCACACACATACACACTACACGTACATACACACACTGATACACACTCTCTCACACACACTCTTTCACACACATACACTGAAACACACACACATACACATACACTGAAACACACACACTCACACACATACACTGAAACACTCACACACTCACACACATACACTGAAACACTCACACACTCACACACACACACTGACACACACTCTCTCACACACACTCTTTCACACATATACACTGAAACACTCACAGACTCACACACATACACACTACATCTGTTCTGGTATCTTACAGCAGTACACCTAAAAAAACCTTTATCCAGGGGCTTCCCCTCTAAGTTGGAGGGTCTGTATTATACCTGGTGGGATGTTTCACATGTGGTGGCAACAGCTTACTCTATTCTGTGAAACCAAAGAGTAGGTTTACTGCACACTTCTTGGAACGGACTTTACACTGACTACTGTTATAGCATTATTGAACAAAAGCCCTAAAAGTCCTCTCTGTTCACTGACATTAAATTTTATTGGGAAACATTACAACAACCCATAACATCCTCATGAGTCTATATAAATAGGAATTTGTTCCCTTTTGTTTAAACATTACAGAACAAGTTTTGATCTCTCCATGATCACTTGAGATTTCTTGTATGTGTAACGTTCCTAATTTGTATATCATTTTATCTGTATTTGTGTACAATAAATATTAGTAGATAAAAATTAAATAAAAAAATTTAACATTGCAAAACGGTTTCGTATCATGTTACAAAGAGTGAACATTTTAACTCACTGCTTGTTTATTTTTTTTAACAAAACTCACACAAATAGATTCCTTTATTACTAAATGTTCTGTTTCTTGGGTAGAGGTCATAAAAGAACAACTCATTAACGTGCACAGGGTGGTCGGAGTACTACAATATTATGAGATCACTAGCCTATTGTTCACATCATAAGGTTTAATTTGAAAAATAATAACTAATCACTACCATTAATTAGTTAGGCAATTAAACATTTATTGCAGTTCTTGTCTTAAGTAGGTAATTATCATCTATTTTTCTCCTTTAATTTAATATTTCCCTCTGTTCATGTAAAACTACAGTCTAAAGGGATTATATAAATTTTAAATAAATAAAAATTTAGTATTGTTGCCTGTAATGTTTTGAAAAAGTAACTTTTTAAATAATCTAAAATCGAGTTCAGTGATACCACTATAAACTTAATTTTTCAGTCTATTTTTAAATAACATACTGCATGATTTTAAAGATGTACAATCAGCAAAAAATGCAATTTAAAGTGAGAAAAGAGTCAAAATCAAACTTTTATGATTTATATACAATTTCACTTCTGTTATCAAAATGGCTTTGTTCTTTTGGTTTTATTTGCTGAAGAGCATGCTTTGGTAAGCTCAGAAGTGTACACACGTCTTAAAGGATTACTTTCTGTTAAAATTTTTAAGCTAAACAACTAACATGTTAAGGTTAATAAACATTAATTAAAACCTACTGACCTATATTTTCTCCAAAACGAATTTTCATTACGTTCTAAAAGTTATATATTTTATTCGCCGATGATGTCACGTTATCCTGCCCACTATTTTCAGCAATGCATGTTCAAAATACTTAAACCAATAACTTTGTGTTTAAAGCGCTATTTTGAAACCTAGGTATTGTAAACAGATTGGTACAGAGCAAAGGATACCCACGGAGTGGGTTTGGAAAACAATTAAATTTGCAAACAAGCTTTCTGATATACGGTAGAAATATGTTAATGAAATGCTATTGATAAAAAGCGTATTTGGGGTAGTTAGTAACAGGCATAGAAAATATTTACTTACAGTGGCCCTTTAAGTACTATATGGCAGCGATGTTTACAATATTTTATGATAATTTTATGATAATATTATTTAAGCACTAGAGGGCATCAGTTATTGCAGCAGTATACAACAAACACTGCTGTTATGTAGTCCACACTTCTGAGGTTACCTCAGTATACTCTTCAACAAAGGATACCAAGAGTAAAAAGTGAATTTGGAAACTATTTTCCCTTTAAACGTTTCATTATTTTCTTTTTAGTTTTTTTTTGTTAGATGAGAAGAAATATAGACAAATTTGAAACTGAATATTAACAACTCAGTTAGTTATTAAGTTTAACAAAGTCAAATGTTGTTTCCCTATAAACAGAATTTATCTTAACCACAGCAGGACATACTGAATTACAAAATATTCTACAACCACATTTCAGACAAGGGCATTTTAAGGACTAGTGAAGATTTTTGAGGGGGGGGGGGTTGATTTGTTTTTAAATTAATGTTGATTGTTTTTTTGTTTTTTTTGAGGCATTAAATGTTTAAATCTGGATGTTGTTAGATGTTGTAAAGGGAGTTAATTGTTGTTATATATCTGCCAAGTGGGAGTTCAGGTGGGTGGACATTTGTGGGGATTACGTAGGAGAGTGTTACAGTGACGTGCAGTCACTAGAGGCAGGTGAGGCAGGGCAAAATATATTTTTTTATTGGCTTTAAAAAAAAAAATATTGCAATTTTTTTTCACAGCTACATGTTGTGCAATGGAGAGGCACAAGCAGGTCTGCTGGCTGCTGCCCTCCATTACACAACATGCAGTGCCACCTACTGGATGAAAGTGGTTAAGATCATTGAATGGCCCATAAGTGCTTATTTGAGGCAGGCCTCTTTGAGGCTGACCCAATCCAGTGAGAGGCATCAGTCAGGGGAACTTAGGGTTGGGGCTGGATCTTAAATCATATAAAACAAAACAAAAACGGAAAGTGTGCCACTGTCACTTCCTTACAGAACAGGAAGAGATGCAGTGAGCAGTGTTTTAGCCACATTTTACTGAAGTAAGTGCTGCAACCTTAGATTTTGCTGAAATGGATTCTGTTAGTGAAAATTATAATTTAATGAATGTGGTTTAGTTTTTTGTTTTTTTACTCTTTTACAGCAGTTTAAGGATCATTTTTGTATTTTGTTTACTCAAACTTTACACCCACTACCTTAGAAGCTTGCCTCTGTACTGCACACTAGTTTATAGTCTCACTTATGAACTCTCTGTAACTCTGCAACTATGTTTTCTCACAACATTATCTTACTATTATGCTGTTTATGTGGATGAGTTGTTATTTGACCAGAGAAAGCTAGACCAACAGCATGGTAATGTAAAATGAAACCAAGCAATTTAGAATGAGTTATAGAAAATATTCTCCATGGCTCCTGTAGCTATAGTATTTAATTTAAACTAGTGATTCCTTAGGTGTATGTTGGACAACCCTGATGTAGACAACAAATAATTATTTATTAATGCTCCCATTCATATGTGCTGTTCTGTTTCAGATATTTAAAATAGATTGTAGACTATTAGCATTTGATAGTCACTTAAAATATTACGTAAACATTCAGTGGTGCCTCCCCCATTTCAGTGTTCCCTCTCTCCCCAATTATGTGTCTCTCTTCTCCCTCTGTCTCCCTCTCTCCCCCTTCTCCCTCACTCATCACTGTCTGTCTCTCTCTCTCCCCCCTATGTCACTCTCTCTCTCTCTGTCTCTCTCTCCCCTCTGTCTCTCTCTGTCTCTGTGTCTCTCTGCCCTCTGTCTCTCTCTCCCCTATGTCTCTCTCTCCCCTCTGTCTCTCTCTCCCCTCCATCTCTCTCTCTCTCTCTCTCTCTCCCCTCTCTCTCTCCCCTCTGTCTCTCTCCCCTCTGTCTCTCTCTCTCTCCCCTCTGTCTCTCTCTCTCCCTTCTCTCTCTCTCTTTCTCTCATTCTCTCTCTCACTTCCCTCTGTCCCTCTCTCTCTCTCTCTCTCTCTCTCTCTATCTCTCTCTCTCTCTCTCCCCCCTCTGTCTCATGTAGCTATAGTATTTCATTTAAACCAGTGATTCTTTAGGTGTATGTTGGACAACAAATAATAATGTATTAATGCTCCCATTCATATGTGCTGTTCTGTTTCAGATATTTAAAATAGATTGTATACTATTAGCATTTGATAGTCACTTAAAATATTACTTAAAAATTCAGTGGTGTCTCCCCCTTTCAGTGGTCCCTCTTCCCCCCTTGTGTCTCTCTCTTTCCCTCTCTCTCTCTCTATCCATCTCTCTTTCTCTATCCATCTGTCTCTCTCTCTATCTCCATCTCTCTCGCTGTCTCTCCCACTCCCTCTGTCTCTCTCCTTATGTGTCGTTCTCCCACATGGTCTCTTTCTCTCTCTGTCTCTCTTCCTCCCCCTCTGACTCTCTCATCCCTTATGTGTCTCTCAAACCCTCCGTTTGTGATTGTGTCTCTCTTTCTCCCTAACCCTCTGTGTCTCTCTCTTTCCCCCTGTCTCTCTCTCCCTTTCCCCCCGTCTCTCTCTCCCTCTCCCCCCGAGTGCTTTTCTGTGTTGAGTTGCCTCTGGATCAAGACATTTTTATATTTACTGAATAATGAAGGAATCTATAAGCATAATTTGCAGCATTAAAGTAAAAAGTATGTTTTAAACATATTTTAATGGGCCTGGATTTCTAGATCTCATAATCAGAGCAAGCATTTTGTTATCTGGCAAGAGTTTCTGTTACAATCCTTTAGACTAAAATCAGATGTTTACTAAGTTGACCAGTTTTCCAAGACACCATTTAAAGGGTCATGAAACCCATATGTTTTCTTTCATGATTTAGAAAGAGCATACAATTTTAAATAACTTTCAAATTTACATCCAATATCTAATTTGCTTCATTCTTTTGATATCCTTTGCTGAAAATCATATCTAAATATGCTCAGTAGCTGCTGATTGGTGGCTGCACATAGATACCTCATGTGATTGGCTCACCCATGTGCATTGCTATTTCTTCAACAAAGGATATCTAAAGAATGAAGGCGTATTCTAGCCACTGCCTCACCAGCCTATGACGTCACCGCACGTCACTGGAGTGGTAGCAATGAGAGTGTTTACCTTTGAGGAAGATCATATGGAAAGGTTGCATTAAGTGTGTGTGTGTGTGCTTGTGTGTGTGTATGAGGACAGTGTAAGAGAAGCTGAAACATAGGGGGTGATGTGAGGGAACAGGGTGAACTTGAATTGGGATTACATATTATGGACCTTTTGTAGGTGGGGTTATTAATGACATTGATGAGAATGTTTTACCTCTGGGGAAGGTTGCTAAGCATTAAGTATGTGTATGTATGTATATGAGGATTGTGTAAGAAAAGTTAAGAAACAGAAAGTGATGTGAGGGAACAGGGTGAATTGGAGATAAAGATAAAGAGGGGAGACAGATGAGTGATAATTCACCATTTTGTAACAATTACAATTGATTTGAGTTTTGTTAGTGGATATGTTTAGGCTAATAATTTGTGAAATATTGAAATAAAACCACATGAATAATAATAGGAATTAACAAATCTTTGTCACATACCCAAGGTCAGTGATGATTTTTTTTTTTTTTGGTGGTATTACATTTTTAAATATGGAAACAAGGGGGGTGTTGGGTAACTGATTTTATTTATGGAAAAGATCATGTATGAAAGTTTCTAAACATTAAGGCCTAGATTACGAGTTGTGCGTTAGGGTTAAAAAGCAGCGTTAAGAGGTCCTAATGTTGCTTTTTAACACCCGCTGGTATTACGAGCCTTGCAGGTACAGGTGTACCGCTCACTTTTTTTGGCCAGACTCGGAAATACCATAAATCCACTTACATCAATTGCATATCCTATATTTTCAATGGAACTTGCATAGCGCCGGTATTATGAGTCTGACCAAAAGTGAGCAGTAAAACCTCTCCTGTCAAGCTTGGTACCACATTTAAAAGTCAGTAGTAAAGAGTTTTACACTACAACGCCGTAGCATAAAACTCTTAACTAAAGTGCTAAAAAGTACACTAACACCCATAAACTACCTATTAACCCCTAAACCGAGGCCCCCCCACATCGCAAACACTAAAATAAATATTTTAACCCCTAATCTGCCGAACCGGACATCGCCGTCACTATAATAAACATATTAACCCCTAAACCGCCGCACTCCTGCATCGCAAACACTAGTTAAATATTATTAACCCCTAATCTGCCGTAGCTAACATCACTGCCACCTACCTACATTTATTAACCCCTAATCTGCCACCCCCAATGTCGCCGCCACTATATTACATTTATTAACCCCAAAATCTAAGTCTAACCCTAACCCCCCCTAACTTAAATATAATTACAATAAATCTAAATAAAATTGCTATCATTAACTAAATAATTGCTATTTAAAACTAAATACTTACCTATAAAATAAACACTAAACTAGCTACAATATAACTAATAGTTACATTGTATCTAGCTTAGGGTTTATTTTTATTTTACAGGCAACTTTGTATTTATTTTAACTAGGTAGAGTAGTTATTAAATAGTTATTAACTATTTAATAACTACCTTGTTAAAATAAAGACACATTAACACCTAATACTACACTATAATTAAATAAATTAACTAAATTAAATACAAATAATTAAAATTAAATACAACTATCTAAAGTAAAAAAACCCCACTAAATTACAGAAAATAATAAAGAAATTACGAGATTGTTAAACTAATTACACCTACTCTAATCCCCCTAACAAAATAAAAAAGCCCCCCAAAATAAAAAAAGCCCTACCTTACGCTAAATTACAAATAGCCCTTAAAAGGTCTTTTTGCGGGGCATTGCCCCAAAGTAATCAGCTATTTTACCTGTAAAAAAAGTACAAATACCCCCCAACATTAAATCCCACCACCCACACACCCAACCCTACTCTAAAGCCCACCTAATCCCCCCTTAAAATCTTCAATCCTATTGGCTGATCCAATCAGCCAATAGGATTGAGCTGGCATTCTATTGACTGTTCCAATCATTCCGATTGGCTGATAGAATTCTATCAACCAATCGGAATTGAAGGGACGCCATCTTGGATGAGGTCATTTAAAGGAACCTTCATTCAGTCGTCAACCGTGGACAGAAGAGGATGCTCCACGTCGGATGTCTTGAAGATGGACCCGCTCCGCGCCGGATAGATGAAGATAGACGATGCCGTCTGGATGAAGACTTCTGCCCATCTGGAGGACCACTTCTGCCTGGTTGGATGAAAACTTCTGCCCGTCTGGATGACCACTTCTGCCCGGTTGGTTGAAGACATATCCCGGTAAGGTGATCTTCAAGGGGTTAGTGTTAGATTTTTTTAAGGGGGGTTGGGTGGGTTTTAGAGTAGAGTTGATTGTGTGGGTGGTGGATTTTAATGTTGGGGGGGGATTGTAATTTTTTTTTTCAGGTAAAAGAGCTGATTAATTTGGGGCAATGCACTTAAAAGGCCCTTTTAAGGGCTATTTGCAATTTAGTGTAGGGTAGGGTTTTTTATTTTGGGGGGGCTTTTTTATTTTGTTAGGGGGATTAGATTAGGTGTAATTAGTTTAAAAATCTTGTAATTTTTTTATTATTTTCTGTAATTTAGTGTTTGTTTTTTTGTGCTTTAGATAATTGTATTTAATTGTAATTAATTGTATTTAATTTAGGTAATTAATTTAATTATAGTGTAATGTTAGGTGTAATTGTAACTTAGGTTAGGTTTTATTTTACAGGTAAATTTGCCTTTATTTTAACTAGCTAGTTATTAAATAGTTAATAACTATTTAATAACTAGTCTACCTAATTAAAATAAATACAAAGTTGCCTGTAAAATAAAAATAAACCCTAAGCTAGCTACAATGTAACTATTAGTTATATTGTAACTAGCTTAGGGTATATTTTATAGGTACGTATTTAGTTTTAAATAGGACTTATTTAGTTAATTGTAGTAATTTTATTTAGATTTGTTTTAATTATATTTAAGTTAGGTGGTGTTAGGGTTAGGGTTAGACTTAGGTTTAGGGGTTAATAACTTTATTATAGTGTTGGTGACGTTGGGGGCGGCAGATTAGGGGTTAATAAATGTAGGTAGGTTGCGGCGACAAAGGGGGCGGCAGATTAGGGGTTAATAAATAAAATGTAGGTGTTGGCGGTTTCCGGAGCGGCAGATTAGGGGTTCATAATATAATGCAGGTGTCAGCGATGTCGGGGGCGGCAGATTAGGGGTTAATAAGTGTAAGATTAGGGGTGTTTAGACTCGGGGTTCATGTTAGGGTGTTAGGTGTAGACATAAATTTATTTTCCCCATACGAATCAATGGGGCTGCATTAGGAGCTTTACGCTGCTTTTTTTGCAGGTGTTAGCTTTTTTTTCAGCCGGCTCTCCCCCATTGATTCCTATTGGGAAATCGTGCATGAGCACGTTTTACCAGCTCACCACTAACGTAAGCAGCTCTGGTATTGAGGTGAGATGTGGAGCTAAATTTTGCTCTACGCTCACTTTTTTGCGGCTAACGCTGGGTTTGTATAAACCCGTAAAACCAGCGCTGTCTGTTAGTGAGCGGTGAGCATAAACTGCTTGTTAGCACCGCACAGCCTCTAACGCAAAACTCGTAATCTAGGCGTAAGTTTGTATGTGTTTGTATCTGTTGAGGGATCATGTGTAGGGGTATCATAGTGGATGGGGAAGAGCGTTCCTTAGCAAGGTTTGTTGGGTGTTAGGAGTTATAAAGGAGGCTAGGTTGCACAAAGGCTTAATAAATGTGGAAAATAGGGCATGAATACAGCTAATAACATTGAGAACAGGTTGCAACAAGGCTGAAAAGCATTATGGGGTGTGTGGAAGGGGAGTTAATTGTTGGGAGATATTTGTCAGGTGAGGATTTAGTGTTTGTCGCCAATAAGGAGGCCTTGTGTAGTGGTGTTACCAATGAGGGTGTTGAGTAGGAGATTTTACCAATGGAGATCATATAGGAAGGTTGCTAAGAATTGGTGAAGAGGATTCCTTAGCAACGTATATTAGGTGTTAGGTGTTATTGCCGGGGACTATCTAGCACAAAGACTTAATACATGAGGGAAACTGGCCATGCATGCAGCTAATAGCATTGGAAACAGGTTGCAACAATGGTTAAGAGCATTTTGGAGGGTGCGGCCAGCTACAGTTAAGGGAATTCACTATTGGAATTAGAAAATAATATACAAAAATATTAAACAAATAAAAAAACTATAGGAAAAATGATATCACAGGATTTTCTCTGACCCTCACAAAAGTAATAAATATGCACAGCAAACAAAAGAAAACTTTGAACATCTATTAAAAAATGATTTTTTTTATAAATAGTAATATCAAATTTTCCCTGTACATGTTAAAGATGGGATTTTTACTTTTTTTTAACTGAAACTTTTATATATTGTGCTAATATAGGTTTATGGGCTTCTATTTTTTTAAATCTAATGCAAATTATTTAACCAAAAAAAAATTGTGTTTAGTTTGCACAATTGGTTTTTATTATTAAAAAGAGTATTACTGTTAAATAAAGAAAATACATTTAAAACATGGTGTGCAATTACTAAATTGAGACTGATTATTAATATTACTGTAGGCATACAATTTTATAAAATTCTTGAGAACCAGTATGTCATTATGCTTTTATACACTGATGATCATTTTCTGTTATGTTTAAGTTAAACAAAACATTAAATAACTATGCAGTATGACATCTTGCTAATATGTTTTCATTCACATCTGTGCCTTTACTTGACAAGCTTTGCTACCATAAGGATAAGAGATATGTCCTTTAATTAAAACAAGTGGCAAATCACTGTTAACCTTGTGTGATGCTTTCCAAATCTTCATCAAATGTTCATCTTAAAACCTTATTAAACACAAGTTCACCAAATCTCCTTCCTATAAAGTGCCATTTAACAAAGCTCAATCAGGATGTTAGCACTGTGACTGAATTACAGGTTGCCAGAGCAATTTCTCAAAGAGGATTGACAGGGGATCATTTTGTTATGGGGCCACCTCTAGAGTGTTTTGACAACCAGTCATTACACCTCTGAGGAAACCACTCAACTGTAGGTTTCCACAGGATGCAAATAGCTCCAAATGGATTCAATTTAGAGAAAGCTGAGAAAGTATCATTTACTTTCTAAAGGTAAAAAGCTATTCATTTTTAAGATGGGAGAAAAATGTATTCAGATTTTTTTTTTCTTTGTGGATCTAAGGAATAGAGTAACGCAGCTTGTACTTTGCAATGTGTGTAAATATTATTAACTATACATTTGACCATAATATTCAATCATATCATCTGTCAGAGATTTCTGAAACACATGAATAGCTTACTAAATATGTATGCCAAAAATCACTTACAAACAGTAGTTTCAGCAAGGAATCCAGTTGTGATCTGATTATGAGGCAAAGAATATTCTGTTATGGGCTAAATGTTAGATTTATAATATTACCGTGAAGGCTATGCAGAATTTTCATAAATTATATTAGAAGCAGTTACCCAGGTTTATAAAAAAACAATATACAAAATATAGATAACTTGATGTTTTGATATCTTTTTATGGGTTTTCATGAAAAAAAAGATTTGAATAATGATAACATTAATTTATTTGTATGATCTTATAGTGAGAGAATGCAATTTATAAAGCTGATTAGAAACACTAAAGAGAAATATAGAAATAAGAACTTTGTAAAGAAAAAAATAAATAAAAATAAAAATATATATATATATATATATATATATTCCCACAATATCCTTTAATTCGTCAGTAAATCAAACCATTCATTTAAAAAAAAAAAATCTATGATATTTATATCATATTTATTTTCACTGCAATAAACAGCAATGGCAAAGTACTACACCCAAAAAGAAATGTTTGGCCTTTTTCTTATTTTTGATTTAGTAAATAAATAAATAAAACAGTGCACAGTCTTCAAATTAATTATGGTAAAATGTATGTAGTATTATGACTCTCTACAGATAGTATGTTAGGTAAAAAGATACACTGAGAAAATTAGAATGTTTGCATCTCCTATAAAGTTATTCTTGACTTAAAGGGACATGCCACCCACATTTTTTCTTTTATGATTTAGAAAGAGAATGCAATTTTAAACATCTTTCTAATTTACTTATATGATCTAATTTGTTTTATTCTCTTGATATTATTTGATGAAAAGCATATCTAGATATGCTCACTAGCTGCTGATTGGTTGCTGCACATAGAAGCCTCGTGTGATTGGCTCACCATGTGCATTGCTTTTTCTTCAACTAAGGATATCTAAAAAATGAAGCAAAATAAATAATGGAAGTAAATTCTAATGTTGTTTAAATTTCTATTCTCTATCTGAATCATGAAAGAAAGATTTTGGGTTTAGTGGCCCTTTAAGGCTGGTCTGAGTGCCACAGTGGGGTAAATTTACTATCTCTGCAGGCGGACAGGTTTGCAAGTAGTGAACCTGTCTGCCTGCAATCACCACTTGCAATGCCGTCCTCTGCTGGGTGCAAACAATTGCGCTAGAGCAGGGAATAGCACCCGAACAAGCGAGTGTTAAGGGTATTGATCTTTCTAACTCTGAGGTTTAGGAGAGGAAAATAATTTGTTTCTGCTTCTAAAACATGTGGCAGCTGGCTCACTTATGCAAACCTGCTCCACATAGCTGATAAATCTGTGAATGCAGCTTAATAAACATAGTCCTTCAAATTATTTGCACAGTCAAGGACTCTAGTAAATTATCCACAAGGAATCTTCTCCTTCTGGTACTATTCCTCATCGGATTATAACTAAATGAAAAAAAAAAAGTATTACCATACTTAAAATTTCTTACACTCCACAATCTGTGGCCAAACCATCCTGTAGAAGTTTTCTTTTTCTCAGCGTGTCTCTTCTTTCCAAGATACCATTAATTCTAGCAGTTAATCCTAACTTATTGTTTGCAACCAACATAACATTCTGCTAGATTTAGAGTTCTGCGGCAAAAGGGGTGCGTTAGCTACGCATGTTTTCCCCCCCGCACCTTTTAAATACCGCTGGTATTTAGAGTTCACAGAAGGGCTGCGTTAGGCTCCAAAAAGGGAGCGTAGAGCATATTTACCGCCACTGCAACTCTAAATACCAGCGGTGCTTACGGATGCGGCCAGCTTCAAAAACGTGCTCGTGCACGATTCCCCCATAGGAAACAATGGGGCCGTTTGAGCTGAAAAAAAACCTAACACCTGCAAAAAAGCAGCGTTCAGCTCCTAACGCAGCCCTATTGTTTCCTATGGGGAAACACTTCCTAAGTCTGCACCTAACACCCTAACATGTACCCCGAGTCTAAACACCCCTAATCTTACACTTATTAACCCGTAATCTGCCACCCCCGCTATCGCTGACCCCTGCATATTATTATTAACCCCTAATCTGCCGCTCCGTACACCGCCACAACCTACATTATCCCTATGTACCCCTAATCTGCTGCCCCTAACACCGCAGACCCCTATATTATATTTATTAACCCCTAATCTGCCGTCCCCAACGTCGCCGCCACCTACCTACAATTATTAACCCCTAATCTGCCGACCGGACCTCACCGCTACTATAATAAAGTTATTAACCCCTAATCCGCCTCACTCCCACCTCAATAACCCTATAATAAATTTTATTAACCCCTAATCTGCCCTCCCTAACATCACCGACACCTAACTTCAAGTATTAACCCCTAATCTGCCGCCCGGACCTCACCGCTACTCTAATAAATTTATTAACCCCTAAAGCTAAGTCTAACCCTAACACTAACACCCCCCTAAGTTAAATATAATTTTTATCTAACGAAATAAATTAACTCTTATTAAATAAATTAATCCTATTTAAAGCTAAATACTTACCTGTAAAATAAACCCTAATATAGCTACAATATAAATTATAATTATATTGTAGCTATTTTAGGATTAATATTTATTTTACAGCTAACTTTGTATTTATTTTAACCAGGTACAATAGCTATTAAATAGTTAATAACTATTTAATAGCTACCTAGTTAAAATAATTACAAAATTACCTGTAAAATAAATCCTAACCTAAGTTACAATTAAACCTAACACTACACTATCAATAAATTAATTAAATAAAATACCTACAATTATCTACAATTAAACCTAACACTACACTATCAATAAATTAATTACATACAAATACCTACAAATTAATACAATTAAATAAACTAACTAAAGTACAAAAATAAAAAAAGAACTAAGTTACAAAAAATAAAAAAATAATTTATAAACATTATAAAAATATTACAACAATTTTAAACTAATTACACCTACTCTAAGCCCCCTAATAAAATAACAAAGCCCCCCAAAATAAAAAAATGCCCTACCCTATTCTAAAATAAAAATAGAAAAGTTATTTTACCTTACCAGCCCTTAAAAGGGCCTTTTGCGGGGCATGCCCCAAAGAATTCTGCTCTTTTGCCTGTAAAAAAACCCATACAATTCCCCCCCAACATTACAACCCACCACCCACATACCCCTAATCTAATCCAAACCCCCCTTAAATAAACCTAACACTAAGCCCCTGAAGATCTCCCTACCTTATCTTCACCACGCCGGGTATCACCGATCCGTCCAGAAGAGGCTCCAAAATCTTCATCCAAGCCCAAGCGGGGGCTGAAGAGGTCCATCATCGGGCAGAAGAGGTCCATCATCAGGCTGAAGTCTTGATCCAAGCGGGGGCTGAAGAGATCCATCATCCGGCTGAAGTCTTGATCCAAGCGGGGGCTGAAGAGATCCATCATCCGGCTGAAGTCTTCTATCAAGCGGAATCTTCAATCTTCTTTCTTCCGGATCCATCTTCATCCCGCCAACGCGGAACATCCATCCTGGCCGACGACTTCCCGACGAATGACGGTTCCTTTAAGGGACGTCATCCAAGATGGCGTCCCTCGAATTCCGATTGGCTGATAGGATTCTATCAGCCAATCGGAATTAAGGTAGGAAAATTCTGATTGGCTGATGGAATCACCCAATCAGATTCAAGTTCAATCTGATTGGCTGATCCAATCAGCCAATCAGATTGAGCTCGCATTCTATTGGCTGATCGGAACAGCCAATAGAATGCGAGCTCAATCTGATTGGCTCGCTTGGACCTCTTCAGCCCGATGATGGACCTCTTTAGCCCTATGATGGACCTCTTCAGCCCCCGCTTGGGCTTGGATGAAGATTTCAGAGCCTCTTCTGGATAGATCGGTGATACCCGGCGTGGTGAAGATAAGGTAGGAAGATCTTCAGGGGCTTAATGTTAGGTTTATTTAAGGGGGGTTTGGGTTAGATTAGGGGTATGTGGGTGGTGGGTTGTAATGTTGGGGGGGTATTGTATGTTTTTTTTTACAGGCAAAAGAGCAGAATTCTTTGGGGCATGCCCCGGAAAAGGCCCTTTTAAGGGCTGGTAAGGTAAAAGAGCTTTTCTATTTTTATTTTAGAATAGGGTAGGGCATTTTTTTTTATTTTGGGGGGCTTTGTTATTTTATTAGGGGGCTTAGAGTAGGTGTAATTAGCTTAAAATTGTTGTAATTTTTTTTAATGTTTGTAAATTATTTTTTTATTTTTTTCTAACAGTTCTTTTTTTATTTTTTTTACTTTAGTTAGTTTATTTAATTGTATTTATTTGTAGGTATTTGTATATAATTAATTTATTGATAGTGTAGTGTTAGGTTTAATTGTAGATAATTGTAGGTATTTTATTTAAATAATTTATTGATAGTGTAGTGTTAGGTTTAATTGTAACTTAGGTTAGGATTTATTTACAGGTAATTTTGTAACTAGGTAGCTAATAAATAGTTATTAACTATTTAATAGCTATTGTACCTGGTTAAAATCAATACAAAGTTACCTGTAAAATAAATATTAATCCTAAAATAGCAACAATATAATTATAATTTATATTGTAGCTATATTAGGGTTTATTTTACAGGTAAGTATTTAGCTTTAAATAGGATTAATTTATTTAATAAGAGTTAATTTATTTCGTTAGATAAAAATTATATTTAATTTAGGGGGGTGTTAGTGTTAGGGTTAGACTTAGCTTTAGGGGGTTAATAAATTTATTAGAGTAGCGGTGAGGTCCGGGCGGCAGATTAGGGGTTAATACTTGAAGTTAGGTGTCGGTGATGTTAGGGAGGGCAGATTAGGGGTTAATAAAATTTATTATAGGGTTATTGAGGCGGGAGTGAGGCGGATTAGGGGTTAATAACTTTATTATAGTAGCGGTGAGGTCCAGTCGGCAGATTAGGGGTTAATAATTGTAGGTAGGTGGCGGCGACATTGGGGGGGGCAGATTAGGGGTTAATAAATATAATATAGGGGTCGGCGGTGTTAGGGGCAGCAGATTAGGGGTACATAGGGATAACGTAGGTTGCGGCGGTGTGCGGTCGGCAGATTAAGGGTTAAAATAATTTATTAGAGTGGCCGCAATGTGGGGGGCCTCGGTTTAGGGGTACATAGGTAGTTTATGGGTGTTAGTGTACTTTAGAGCACAGTAGTTAAGAGCATTATGAACCGGCGTTAGCCCAGAAAGCTTTTAACTCCTGGCTTTTTGCTGCGGCTGGAGTCTTGTCGTTAGATTGACTCTAAATACCGGCGTTAGAAAGATCCCATTGAAAAGATAGGATACGCAAATGGTGTAGGGGGATCTGCGGTTTGGAAAAGTCGTGGCTGCAAAGTGAGCGTTAGACCCTTTCCTGACTGACTCTAAATACCAGCGGGCGGCCAAAACCAGCGTTAAGAGCCCCTAACGCTGGTTTTGACGGCTAACGCAGAACTCTAAATCTAGGCGATTGTGTTTTATTCATGAAAATGAGCCTGTAAATATGTAATTGTTAAGGTAATTTATGTAATTGAAACAATAAAATAAATTAATTAATATATAGTTAACAGCTTGTTTTATCTGTACCTACAGGAAACTTTTTGTGGCATGGCAGATATCATACATTTTTGGTTGGTTTTATGGTGTGACTGCTTATTCAGAAGAGAAGACAGAGATTGGTCATTGGAAGGCTATATTAAAATTTCAGACCTGGTGAGATATGCTGTAGTCATGGAATCTAGTCCACTGAGCTTGAATATTTTCTGTACAATAATAATAATGAACAAAATGGAGAATAATAGTGATTTAGAATAACACTTATAACTATACACATTTAAACATTAAAACAATGTTTGTTTTTGCTTGCAAACACAACAAAAACCTTATTACCCAGGGGATCATTAATAAAAGCTTAATTTATTTGGAGGTGGTGGGCAGCACAGAAAATTAGTTTTATTAGGTACAGAAACCAGTAATGTTTCATTTTTTATGGATAAGTGTTAAACATATTTTTTCTTTCAGTGAAACTGTTTTGGGATGCAACTACTTTTATAGCAGTACTTGACCACTTAGCTGCACTGTATTGCCAGGGCCGCCATCAGGGGGTGACAGGGGTGACTCCTGTCAGGGGCACAGTGAGCCAGGGGGCCCCATGAGGCAAGAACAAATTTTTTTTTATTTTTTTATTTTGGCATCCACCAGTGGGTACTGCAGCAAAGTGCTAATTGAGCATGGGAAATGTTATTACAAGGAGTAAAGTATTAGCATTTGAGAGGATTTCTGATTGTGCACTAAACCACTATGCACAGTGTGAGACAGACTTGGCGTGTGAGACAGACTTGGCACTTTGTTTGTACAGTGTGTGCCTGAGTCAGACGGCAGATCACTTTCATTTGCAGAGGAGGTAGGACTTTCTTAGCAAATGTTTTTTATTCCTTTGTGCAATTTCGGATTGTAACTTCAGTGTGGTAGTAATTGTATGGTGGTCCAGGGGTCCATAAAAACACATTTTTATTTAGCAATTAGCAGCAGTGTATTTATGATTATTTGACAATGCTGTAGAAATTCTATATTATATATATATATATATATATATATTGCATTCCAGTTTACTGCCCCTTTATGCAAGGACTTTCCAGATGCAAGGAGGCATTTTATCTAAGATTTTTACATCTGCATAAAATGTTAAACTTTCAGACTAATATTGCTCAGTGTTTGAAATGAGGCAGGTTAACTTACAACTGTTCTTGTAACTTACAGCTGACTTAATTTTGAAATACATACCAGCAAGCCTAAATCCTGCATTTAACCAGATCTAATGGTATGAGTACCACAGCTTATGGTTCCACCAAGACCATATAGAGTACAGCAGTTTCAAAATCCATAAGTACAGCTGACAGATGGGAACATTTGTACACTATATTTGAAGTGGTGCTCTTGGTTGGGGAAAATCGGGAAAAAACAAACAAACATATGTCAACCTTTTAAAAATACTTTTCTTCATCTAGCCATCTACCCAGATCATTAATGTACAATTTTGAATTCACAGAATTATTTTTGTTTCCACATTTACAAATATGATTCTTTATAAAGTGATCTCGTAATTTCTGCAATTTTTTTTATCATGCATGTCACACACTGTTGATTTAGGGGATGCAAGGTGCATACATTTTTCCAAATGTTAGTGTTTCTGTAGGTGTCTGTGTTTATTTCTTTGTGCTTTGGTTTGTATCTCTATGATTGTGTATGTATTTTTTTCTGTGGGTCTCTCTGTGAGGGTGGCTATGTATGTCTGTGCATTTTCTGTGGCTGTCTGTGAGGGTGTGTGCATATGTCTTTGAGCTTTTTTTATGGGTGTCTTTGTGAGGGTTTGTGTATGTTTGTCTTTGTGTATTTTCTCTGGATGCCTCTGTGAGGGTGGGTGTGTATGTCTGTGTTTTCTGTGGATGTCTCTGTGAGGGTGTGTGTGTGTATGTATGTATGTCTGTGTTTTCTGTGGATGTCTCTGTGAGGGTGTGTGTTTTCTGTGGGTGTCTCTGTGAGGGTGTGTGTATGTCTTTGTGTGTTTTCTGTAGATGTCTCTGTGAGGGTGTGTGTATGTATGTATTTCTGTGTTTTATGTGGTTGTCTCTCTGTGTGTGTATGTCTTTGTGTGTTTTTGAGGCTGTCTCTGTCTGTGTTTCCTTGGGTGTATGTGCAAGTTTGAGTTTGTGTGTGTGTGTGCGTCGATTGTCTGTTCCTTTTTAGGACATTTTGACCTTACTACTGATTATTCACATCTTTCTATTGACTTTGAGACTAATGAGACCTTTCCGGAAATCACCAATCCACCATTTAACCTTTAAATTATTGTTTAGGCAGTTCAGGGCCCATCCTTTCAGCCACTGCATGCTGTTGTCATCATTTAGTTGGCATCTTCCTTTACAAAAAGATAATCAGAACTCCATATTTTGCTTTCTAAATCTCCTTTTTTTTACAAAACTGTAGTTTACCTCATTACTTGTCAGGTCAATGTAAACAATTGCTGAGTGTCTGTTTGGGTGTCTGTGTCTGAGTGTGTTTCTTTGCGTGTCTAGAGTGTCTATATGTGAATCCTTATGTGTGAGTGTGTGTGTGTTTCAATGTATGAGTGTGTCTGTGTGTGTGTGTATTTTACTACCTTTACAACATTTCCAAGTTTAAATAGACACTTAAGAATAAAGTGCATATACGTTTTAGTCACTTGGTCAAAAATCTCAAGGGGGGGTCCCTGATCAATGGTTAAGTCAGGGGCCCCAAAATTTGTAGTGGAGGCCCTGTGTATTGCTATACATCCAAAGGATTGAGGGTACTCAAACCAAGAACCTTTTTAGAAGTTAGCACTGTCTGAACTGTAAATATCTTGTCAGTTTACAATATTTATGAAGCTTTACCTTTTTAAGTTAAGAAGCTCTCAGTGCCTTAATATGATTGTGATGTCCTAGGAAATTCTTCTCTTGCATAATATCTTCCCTTGCTATATAAAAATTCTACTATCATTCATAAAACCAATTTCAGGTACAGGCTTAAAGAACCTTGCAACTTTTCAGGCTTCACTAATCAGGTGGCTGTATTAGATAAGTCAGGCTAATGCCCTTACATACATCCATTGTAAATTATTGTTTGAGAAAATGGAAAGTGGGCCTGGCTTTGTGGTAGTCCAAACATTATAAATTCAGTTTAAAAAAAAGACAAGTTGGATAAACATTTTTATAATTCTTGCACCAACTCATTAATCCAAACGTCATCTTCTTTTACCTTAAAATGTAATAAACCCTGAAATAACCATAAAACTAACCATCCTAATTTTTTTTTTTCTTCTTAGCATCACTTAAAGTGGTTATTTTATTTCCATTGTGTTTTCTGAATTTCAATCAGTTTATATTTATTTGCTAAATAAATAAATTATGTTGCATTTTGGCTAACATTCTAAACATTCTGCAAAATACGATCTAGAGCAAACTTTGCTTTTTATTATTACATAAATATGCACCTTATATTTCTTAATACCTTCTTTATTTGTTATTCTTTTTTTAGCATGAGAATTACAGAATTTGCTGATGTTGGATTTATTCTCTTTGGTTCATTTACATATGGCAAAAAGCCACATGCGTAGTGCTTCCCAAATCAATTTATATTGATAAAATCAGTTTAAACATACTGTGATTAATCACTTCTATAGTTGATGTCAGCATTTTAGTTCATACTCTATTCATTAGGATTTTTACTACCTTCTTGTCACATTTGTGGTCCCAGCAGTGTAGTCACTAAAATGTAAGAAATGCAAGCAAACTACGTCAATAAAGTTATTAAATAATGTACTAACTTACCTATTTAAAAAAATTGATTAATTGGCATTTAATAAAGTGGTAAACAAAGGAATATAATTATATTTTGACAATTTCACGAATTATTTCAGGATGGTATTTCAGGCATAGTTTCAATACTAATACAAATAAAAATATCACAATAAGCCAAGATATTGTATTGACATTTCTTGGGTTGGATTGACAGCAACTATCAACTCATCAATCTATCTATTTAATCTATTTTGAAACTTTTAATAAAATAGTTAATGCAGCAGCCATACGGCTAGATTTAGAGTTCTGCGTTAGCCTTAAAAAGCAGCGTTAAGGGGTCCTAATGCTGCTTTTTAACGCCCACTGGTATTTAGAGTCAGGCAGGAAAGGGTCTACCGCTCACTTTCTTTCCGCGACTCGAGGCTACCGCAAATCCCCTTACGTCAATTGCGTATCCTATCTTTTCTATGGGATTTGCCTAACGCCGGTATTACGAGTCTTGGAAGAAGTAATCGGTACAGCCTCTACAGCCAAGACTCCAACCGCAAAAAAAAGTCAGTAGTTAAGAGTTTTATGGGCTAACGCCGGAACATAAAGCTCTTAACTACAGTGCTATAAAGTACACTAACACCCATAAACTACCTATGAACCCCTAAACCGAGGCACCCCCCCACATCGCAAACCCTATAATAAAATTATTTATCCCCTAATCTGCCGACCGGACACCGCCGCCACCTACATTATAGCTATGAACCCCTAATCTGCTGTCCCTAATATCGTCGACACTTACATTATATTTATTAACCCCTAATCTGCCCCCCAACGTCGCCGCCACCTACCTACACTTATTAACCCCTAATCTGCTGACCGGACATTTTGCGCCACTATAATAAATGTATTAACCCCTAAACCGCCACACTCCCGCCTCGCAAAAACTATAATAATTTTTATTAACCCCTAATCTGCCCTCCCTAACATCGCCGCCACCTACCTACAATTATTAACCCCTAATCTGCCGCCCCCAACGTCGCTGCTACTATAATAAAGTTATTAACCCCTAAACCTAAGTCTAACCCTAACACCCCCCTAAGTTAAATATAATTTAAATAAAACAAAATAAATTTACTATAATTAAATAAATTATTCCTATTTAAAACTAAATACTTACCTATCAAATAAACCCTAATATTGATACAATATAACTAATAGTAACATTGTAGCTATTTTATGATTTATATTTTTTTACAGGCAACTTTGTATTTATTTTACATAGGTACAATAGCTATTAAAAAGTTAATAAGTATTTAATAGCTACCTAGTTAAAATAATTACAAAATTACCTGTAAAATAAATCCTAACCTAAATTACAATTACACCTAACACTACACTATCAATAAATTAATTAAATAAATTACCTACAATTATCTAAACTAAAATACAATTAAATAAACTAAACTATAGTATAAAAAAACTAACACTAAATTACAAAAAATAAAAAAAATATTACAAGAATTTTAAGCTAATTACACCTAATCTAAGCTCCCTAATAAAATAAAAAAGCCCCCCAAAATAATAAAATTCCCTACCCTATACTAAATTACAAAAGTTATCAGCTCTTTTACCAGCCCTTAAAAGAGCTTTTTGCGGGGCATTGCCCCAAAGTAATCAGCTCTTTTACCTGTAAAATAAAATACAAGACCCCCCAACTTTACAACCCACACACCCCTTCTCTAAACCCACCCGATCCCCCCTTAAATAAACCTAACACTACCCCATTGAAGATCACCCAACCGGGCCGAACTCTTCATCCGATGCGGGCACAAGTGGTCCTCCAGCCGGGCAGAAGTCTTCATCCTATCCAGGCAGAAGAGGACATCCGGACCGGCAGACATCTTCATCCAAGCGGCATCTTCTATCTTCATCCTTCCGGCGATGAGCGGCTCCATCTTGAAGACCTCCGGCGTGGAACATCCAGCTCTACCGACGACTACCCGACGAATAACTGGTCCTTTAAATGACGTCATCCAAGATGGCGTCCCTCGAATTCCGGTTGGCTGATAGGATTCTATCAGCCAATCAGAATTAAGGTAGGAAAAATCCGATTGGCTGATTTAATCAGCCAATCAGATTGAAGTTCAATCCGATTGGCTGATTGGATCAGCCAATAGAATGCGAGGTCAATTCTATTGGCTGATCCAATCAGCCAATCAGATTTTTCCTACCTTAATTCCGATTGGCTGATAGAATCCTATCAGCCAATCGGAATTCGAGGGACGCCATCTTGGATGACGTCATTTAAAGGACCAGTCATTCGTCGGGTTGTCATTGGTAGAGCTGGATGTTCCGCGCCGGAGGTCTTCAAGATGGAGCCGCTCATCGCCGGAAGGATGAAGATAGAAGATGCCGCTTGGATGAAGATGTCTGCCGGTCCGGATGTCCTCTTCTGCCCGGATAGGATGAAGACTTCTGCCCGGCTGGAGGACCACTTGTGCCCGCATCGGATGAAGAGTTTCGGCCGGGTTGGGTGAAGACGGCTCGAGGTAGGGTGATCTTCAATGGGCTAGTGTTAGGTTTATTTAAGGGGGGATTGGGTGGGTTTTAGAGTAGGGGTGTGTGGGTGGTGGGTTGTAATGTTGGGGGAGTCTTGTATTTTATTTTACAGGTAAAAGAGCTGATTTCTTTGGGGTAATGCCCCGCAAAAAGCCCTTTTAAGGCCTGGTAAAAGAGCTGATTACTTTTGTAATTTAGTATAGGGTAGGGAATTTTAATATTTTGGGGGGCTTTTTTATTTTATTAGGGGATTAGATGAGGTGTAATTAGCTTAAAATTCTTGTAATATTTTCTTTATTTTTTGAATTTTAGTGGGGGTTTTTTGTACTATAGTTTAGTTTATTTAATTGTATTTTAGTTTAGATAATTGTAGGTAATTTATTTAATTAATTTATTGATAGTGTAGTGTTAGGTGTATTTGTAACTTAATTATTTTAACTAGGTAGCTATTAAATAGTTATTAACTATTTAATAGCTATTGTACCTAGTTAAAATAAATACAAAGTTGTCTGTAAAATAAAAATAAATCCTAAAATAGCTACAATGTAATTATTAATTATATTGTAGCTATTTTAGTGTTTATTTGATAGGTAAGTATTTTGTTTTAAATAGGAAAAATTTATTTAATTATAGTAAATTTATTTAGCTTTATTTAAATTATATTTAACTTAGGAAGGGTGTTAGGGTTAGGGTTAGACTTAGGTTTAGGGGTTAATAACTCTATTAAAGTAGCGGCGACATTGGGTGCGGCAGATTAGGGGTTAATAATTGTAGGTAGGTGGCGGCGATGTTAGGGAGGGCAGATTAGGGGTTAATAAAATGTATTATAGTGTTTGCGAGGTGGGAGTGCGGCGGTTTAGGGGTTAATACATTTATTATAGTGGTGGCGATGTCCGGTCGGCAGATTAGGGGTTAATAAGTGTAGGTAGGTGGCGGCGACGTTGGGGGGGCAGATTAGGGGTTAATAAATATAATATAGGTGTCGGCGATGTTAGGGACAGCAAATTAGGGGTTCATAGGGATAATGTAGGTGGCGGCGGTGTCCGGAGCTGCAGATTAGGGGTTAATAATAAAATGCAGGTGTCAGCAATAGCGGGGACGGCAGAATAGGGGTTAATAAGTGTAAGGTTAGGGGTGTTTAGACTCGGGGTTCATGTTAGGTTGTTAGGTGTAGACTTAGAAAGTGTTTCCCCATAGGAAACAATGGGGCTGCGTTAGGAGCTGAACGCTGCTTTTTTGCAGGTGTTAGTTTTTTTTACTCATTGTTTCCTATGGGGATATCGTGCACGAGCACGTTTTTCCAGCTTACCGCTACCGTAAGCAACGCTGGTATTGAGGGTTGAAGTGGAGCTAAATTTGGCTCAACGCTCACTTTTCTGAGGCTAATGCAGCCGTTCAGACAACTTGTAATACCAGCGTTGTCTTAAGGGTGCGCTGGGAAAAAAAGGCTTGTTAGCACCGCAGGTCTTTACCGACAAAACTCCAAATCTAGGCGATAGTTATTATACTTTTTGTACGATATAGTAAAATTAATTAATGTTTTCATTTTAAAAAGGAAAAGTCATCAGAAATCCTGAATTAAACCTTCTTGTGCATGTAGTATCAGGGCAAAAATATTTCTCTTTTTCTGCACCACATAAATTATCTATCAAAACAAAAAGAAACAGAACATCCCTGATTAAAGGATTCAAGGATAAAAATACAAAAAATGCACTCATTCCAGTAGTGAGGACTGTGCAGAGACATGGGACCTGAAAACCTAGTGACTAAGCTGTTTTGCCATTTTATTCATTGTCTATGTGAGTGCATTTGGTTGCATGTATATATATATATAAAATAGCAAGTGGTGAAGGATCCAAACGGATGGGTTCCGTATCCAGCAAAAACTTCACACAGCAGGCACAGCAGGAATATATAATCCGTTTAATGGTTATTTACACATTAAACGGATTATATATTCCTGCTGTGCCTGCTGTGTGAAGTTTTTGCTGGATACGGAACCCATCCGTTTGGATCCTTCACCACTTGCTATTGTTTGTTTATTTAGCAGTGCACCAGGTTGTTGCTGTTCTGAGAAGTGCCGTTCCACTATGCTCTTTGTCTATATATATATTATAGAATTCAGTTGTACTCATTCCTCATCACGTCCAGAAGTTGCAGGTCAATCTCCATTATAATCAATAAAGCAGCATTTATCTAACTGTTCACCCCGTTACAAATTTACCAGTTCCACTGTGAAAGACTCTGGCTTAAAAAGAATGCATTCAAAATGTTACACAACCAAAAAACACTCTCTATAAGAGCAATACACTCTAACATATACAAAAAAACAAAACTTGACAAGAATTGAAGAGAAATAAAAGAGCTGAGAACCTTGTCAGATTTGAAATAGCAAGACATGAAACTTCTCAAGACCAATAGAGAGTTTATGAATTTTGTATGCTGCACCTACATGAAAGTGAAAAATCCATGGAATGCCTCTCACAGCTACATTCTATCCAGTAAGGCTTTTTTAATTTAATTTTTAAATGTAAAGTTTATGGGTTTTTTATATTAATATTGTTATTTTAATGTTATGACAATACAACACTGGTTACAAAATAACAATCACAATTTCATAATACAAAAAAATCCACCATACCAATCAACACAAAGCAAGCAAAATCATTGACACACAATGGTTACTGACTCTGAGCACAACAATTGCAAATGACACAGCATCACAAACCAAAACCACCAGGCTTCTACTAAATAACATTGCAATAGAAACATTTTTAAAAATGTAGGATAGAATTCAAAGTTGACTCACAAACAACTTAAAATGGAATTATCTAAGTAGTGCAACCATGGATGCCCATTTATGAAGCTGTGAATGCAGCTCCAGAGTTCTTGCAGTGAAGGCTTTCTTGTGTGAGCCTGCAATTGCAAGTTAAAAAAAAATCTGTGGTCATAAGATTGTGTCTTTTTAATTTAAAATAAATTTTTATTGAGATTTTTCTTGTTGCACAAAAGTAAATCCGGTATAAAACTCTGAAAAAGTTATACAGCGTAACGGTGATATTAACAAATTAAAGCTCATCCATAAATAAATCAACAAGTAATGAGAGAACAAAACACAAAGAAGAAAATAAAAAACTCGAGCTATAAGAAGGAGTGGCAATGCAACAAACATTCAATCAGCAGTATCCACAGAATTCTGCCAGGAACCAATTCGTAGGTAGCCTCCTGATACATATAGAATTAAAATACTTGGGTTCCTTTCAATCTATTGCCAAACTCAGCTTTATCTCCTTGTCACTCTAGTCAAGATATGAAATAAAAGGATAGAGAGAGAATAGTTATAGTAAGAAAGGGTTGGGGAGGGGGGAGCAGGGTAGGACTTATACAGAGCATCTCCTCCACACCTTATGTGGATTAATTTATTTTCTAACTGGGCCCAGATAACCCTGCAATGCATATTTAGGCGAGTCGGTATGTGGTGACCCCATTACGTATTATCTATTCTGTTTTTTGGTGTATCGTGCATAATCCAGTAGTACCATACTTTTTGAAAAGTTTCTTGGGTATCTAGTAGAGTAGCTGCCTGAGCTGACATATTATAGTAGTGCCTAATCTTGCCTATAACTTCCTCCCAGGTTGGAGCTTTCTCTTTCCAGTAGCGAGCTATGCACACCCTAGTGGCTGTGCAGGAAATCTTAATAAATTGATTTATGTGTTTATTAAATTCTTTAGATCTAGTATGTAATAAAGCTTGCTCCATTGAGAGTGTAATGTGGCATTCCAGGAGGGAGTTTAGGATTGTGTCTTTTTAAACTGTCTGCAATCTCAAAAGTTATGGTTAATTTCTCCCCAGACTGATACAATTGGGATGTTTGGTAACAAATGGTTGTGTGAAAACACTGTAAACAATTTCATGAGGGCATTCTCATGCATTGTTAACTTCTGTCAGTGATGCTGGCATCTCTGGTAAATACTTGTCCACCTGTAGCTTCATAATTGAAGGCCAGAGTGTAAATGTAATAGACCACTCTGTTATTATCCACATTTTTGCTTATAACTTTGGATAAGATTAATAGTTTTGACTGAATATTGGTTTTAAAGCTGTTTTTTTTTTTTACCCATATAAGTCACCATGAGTTTTTGTTTCTTTTTTTTCACTTCTGAAACTTTGAGTCCTTATAATGTTAGATTTTTCTTTTTGTGCCAAGGGTAATTGAAGGCTATGTAGGCAACTCAGACAGTAAATGCTTAAAATGTCTTGTATGTGATCTTTGGTTTCTCAGGAATTATATATATTTATATATAAATGAAATTCCTGAAAATCCAAATGATCGTTCATAACAAATGTTAAATATGAAAAATATCTTAGTGTCTAGAAGATTAAAACAATAAATCAACTTTTGAAACAGGCTTCTATAAATGTGAATGGAAGAACTTCAGTAAAAAAAAGTACAATAAATGGATAGTTAAAGGGACATGAAACAAAAACACAATTTATGATTCTGATTGGACATTCAACTTTACACAATTTTCCAATTTACTTCTATTATCTAATTGTCTTCATTCTCTTGGTATTCTTTGTTGAAGAAGCAGCATTGCATTACTGGGAGCATTATGTGAGCCTATAATATGAGGCATATATCTGCAGCAACCAATCAGCAGCTCCTGAGCCTACCTAGGTATCCTTTCCAGCAAAGGATACTTAAGAACAAAACAAATTAGATAATAGAGGTACATTGGAAAGTTGTTTAAATAAAATCACATGCTCTATATGATCATGAAAGAAAAAAATTGGGGTTCATGTCCCTTTAAGAAGACATAAAACACCTTGTTATTAAAAATTGTTTCTGTATTATGCAATACATTAAATATATTGGCTAAGAGTGAATACTTTCTGATTAGATAAACACTAACGCCTAGATTTAGAGTTTTGCGGCCAAAGGGGTGCGTTAGCTACGCATGCTTTTTTCTGGCTGCACCTTTTAAATACAGCTGGTATTTAGAGTTCACAGAATGGCTGGGTTTTCAGTGCGTTAGGCTCCAAAAAGGGAGCGTAGAGCATAATTTAACGCCACTGCAACTCTCGATACCAGCGGTGCTTACGGACGCGGCCAGCTTCAAAAACGTGCTCGTGCACGATTCCCCCATAGAAAACAATGGGGCTAACGCAGCCCCATTGTTTTCTATGGGGAAACACTTCCTACGTCTGCACCTAACACCCTAACATGTACCCCGAGTCTAAACACCCCTAACCTTACACTTATTAACCCCTATTCTGCCGCCCCTGCTATCGCTGACACCTGCATATTTTTTTAACCCCTAATCTGCCGCTCCGTAAACCGCTGCTACTTACATTATCCCTATGTACCCCTAATCTGCTGCCCCTAACACCGCCGACCCCTATATTATATTAATTAACCCCTAATCTGCCCCCCACAACGTCGCCTCCACCTGCCTACACTTATTAACCCCTAATCTGCCGACCGGACAGCGCCGCTATTATAATAAAGTTATTAACCCCTAATCCGCCTCACTCCCGCCTCAATAACCCTATAATAAATAGTATTAACCCCTAATCTACCCTCCCTAACATCGCCGACACCTAACTTCAAACATTAACCCCTAATCTGCCAACTGGAGCTATCCGCTATTCTAATAAATGTATTAACCCCTAAAGCTAATTCTAACCCTAACCCTAACACCCCCCTAAGTTAAATATAATTTTTATCTAACAAAATAAATTAACTATTATTAAATAACTTATTCCTATTTAAAGCTAAATACTTACCTGTAAAATAAACCCTAATATAGCTACAATATAAATTATAATTATATTGTAGCTATTTTAGGATTAATATTTATTTTACAGGCAACTTTGTAATTATATTAACCAGGTACAATAGCTATTAAATAGTTAATAACTATTTAATAGTTACCTAGTTAAAATAATTACAAAATTACCTGTAAAATAAATCCTAACCTAAGTTACAATTAAACCTAACACTACACTATCAATAAATTATTTAAATACAATACCTACAAATAACTACAATTAAATAAACTAACTAAAGTACAAAAAATTAAAAAGAACTAAGTTACAAAAAATAAAAAAATATTTACAAACATTAGAAAAATATTACAACAATTTTAAACTAATTACACCTACTCTAAGCCCCCTAATAAAATAACAAAGCCCCCCAAAATAAAAAAATGCCCTACGCTATTCTAAATTAAAAAAGTTCAAAGCTCTTTTACCTTACCAGCCCTGAAAAGGGCCATTTGCGGGGCATGCCCCAAAGAATTCAGCTCTTTTGCCTGTAAAAAAAACACATACAATACCCCCCCAACATTACAACCCACCACCCACATACCCCTAATCTAACCCAAACCCCCCTTAAATAAACCTAACACTAAGCCCCTGAAGATCTCCCTACCTTGTCTTCACCTCACCGGGTCCCGATCTGTCCAGAAGAGCCTCCGATGTCTTGATCCAAGCCCAAGCGGGGGGCTGAAGAGTGACGTCCATCCTCGGGCTGAAGTCTGGATCCAAGCGGCGGCTGAAGAACTCCATCATCGGGCTGAAGTCGGAAGTCCATCATCGGGATGAAGTCTTCTATCAAGCCCCATCTTCAATCTTCTTTCTTCTGGAGCGGAGCGGAGCGGAGCCATCTTCTTTCCAACCGACGCGGATCCAACCTCTTCAACCGATGCCTACTCGCCGAATGACGGTTCCTTTAAATGACATCATCTAAGATGGCGTCCCTCGAATTCCGATTGGCTTATAGGATTCTATCAGCCAATCGGAATTAAGGTAGGAAAATTCTGATTGGCTGATGGAATCAGCCAATCAGAATCAAGTTCAATCCGATTGGCTGATCCAATCAGCCAATCAGATTGAGCTCACATTCTATTGGCTGATCGGAACAGCCAATAGAATGCGAGCTCAATCTGATTGGCTGATTGGATCAGCCAATCGGATTGAACTTGATTCTGATTGGCTGATTCCATTAGCCAATCAGAATATTCCTACCTTAATTCCGATTGGCTGATAGAATCCTATCAGCCAATCGGAATTCGAGGGACGCCATCTTGGATGACGTCACTTAAAGGAACCGTCATTCGGCGAGTAGGCATCGGTTGAAGAGGTTGGATCCACGTCGGTTGGAAAGAAGATGGCTCCGCTCCAGAAGAAAGAAGATTGAAGATGCGGCTTGATTGAAGACTTCATCCCGATTATGGACTTCCGACTTCAGCCCGATGATGGATTTCTTCAGCCGCCGCTTGGATCCAGACTTCAGCCCGAGGATGGACGTCACTCTTCAGCCCCCCGCTTGGGCTTGGATCAACACTTCCGAGGCTTGGATCAAGACTTCCGAGGATGGATCGGTGAACCTGGTATGGTGAAGATAAGGTAGGAAGATCTTCAGGGGCTTAGTGTTAGGTTTATTTAAGGGGGGTTTGGGTTAGATTAGGGGTATGTGGGTGGTGGGTTGTAATGTGGGGGGGGGGTATTGTATGTGTTTTTTTTTACAGGCAAAAGAGCTGAATTCTTTGGGGCATGCCCCGCAAAGGGCCCTGTTCAGGGCTGGTAAGGTAAAAGAGCTTTGAACTTTTTTAATTTAGAATAGGGTAGGGCATTTTTTTTATTTTGGGGGGCTTTGTTATTTTATTAGGGGGCTTAGAGTAGGTGTAATTAGTTTAAAATTGTTGTAATATTTTTCTAATGTTTGTAAATATTTTTTTATTTTTTGTAACTTAGTTCTTTTTTATTTTTTGTACTTTAGTTAGTTTATTTCATTGTATTTATTTGTAGATATTGTATTTAATTAATGTATTGATAGTGTAGTGTTAGGTTTAATTGTAGATAACTGTAGGTATTTTATTTAATTAATTTATTGATAGTGTAGTGTTAGGTTTAATTGTAACTTAGGTTAGGATTTATTTTACAGGTAATTTTGTAATTATTTTAACTATTTTAGCTATTAAATAGTTATTAACTATTTAATAGCTATTGTACCTGATTAAAATAAATACAAAGTTGCCTGTAAAATAAAGATTAATCCTAAAATAGCTACAATATAATTATTATTTGTATTGTAGCTATATTAGGGTTTATTTTACAGGTAAGTATTTAGCTTTAAATAGGAATAATTTATATAATAAGAGTTATTTTATTTCGTTAGATTTAAATTATATTTAACTTAGGGGGGTGTTAGTGTTAGGGTTAGACTTAGCTTTAGGGGTTAAAAAATTTATTAGAATAGCGGTGAGCTCCGGTCGGCAGATTAGGGGTTAATGTTTGAAGTTAGGTGTCGGCGATGTTAGGGAGGGCAGATTAGGGGTAATACTATTTATTATAGGGTTAGTGAGGCGGGAGGGAGGCGGATTAGGGGTTAATAACTTTATTATAGTAGCGGTGCGGTCCGCTCGGCAGATTAGGGGTTAATAAGTGTAGGTAGGTGGCGGCGACATTGGGGGGGGGCAGATTAGGGGTTAATAAATATAATATAGGGGTCGGCGGTGTTAGGGGCAGCAGATTAGGGGTACATAGGGATAACTTAGCTGTCGGCGCTTTGCGGTCGGCAGATTAGGGGTTAATTATTGTAGGTAGCTGGCGGCGACGTTGTGGGGGGCAGGTTAGGGGTTAATAAATATAATATAGGGGTCGGCGGTGTTAGGGGCAGCAGATTAGGGGTACATAAGTATAACGTAGGTGGCGGTCGGCAGATTAGGGGTTAAAAAAATTTAATCGAGTGGCGGCGATGTGGGGGGACCTCGGTTTAGGGGTACATAGGTAGTTTATGGGTGTTAGTGTACTTTAGAGCACAGTAGTTAAGAGCTTTATGAACCGGCGTTAGCCCAGAAAGCTCTTAACTACTGACTTTTTTCTGCGGCTGGAGTTTTGTCGTTAGAGTTCTAACTCTCACTCCAGCCACGACTCTAAATACCGGCGTTAGAAAGATCCCATTGAAAAGATAGGATACGCAAATGGCGTAGGGGGATCTGCGGTATGGAAAAGTCGCGGCTGGAAAGTGAGCGTTAGACCCTTTAATGACTGACTCTAAATACCGGCGGTAGCCCAAAACCAGCGTTAGGAGCTTCTAACGCTGGTTTTGACGGCTACCGCCCAACTCTAAATCTAGCCGTATGTTTGCTGCAAGTGTTTTGGCCAAAACCCCTTCTATTTACCTTAGATGGGGGCTAAATTACGAGTGGCGTGCTAACTTTTGCTCATGCAATATCAGGTTTGTTGCTGCTATTTAGTCGGAAGTATTGCACGTATTACAGTTAAAAGTAAATGCGTTCGCTTTAGTGCAATGGAATTTAATGCGCTTCGTGATAGAACGACTTCTGGTTAACTATTATGTTCGATTAAAAAGTTGCACAAAACATATATACTCATAATAACACTATCTAATAACAAGTATTAAAAAAATTGCATTTAAAAAGTGATAAGGGCTCAAAGATATGAAGTCTCAGACAGGCAAATCACTTTAACATAGAGATACATACATATTCATGTTTAAATATGTGTGTATATAAATATGTATTTATTTAGATATTCCTATATATTGCTGTATATATCTATAACTATATATAATCATATATATATATATATATATATATATATATATATATATAGTAGATATAGATATATATTTTTCCAAAATGCCATCAGATATACGTAGAAGTATCTATTTATTAATAAATAGAACATATTTTGCTATGTGAAGAACATTAGAATGTGAAATATTTATATTTTCATGTTGGATTAGATCACTAGAGAAAATGCGACTGGGTTTGCCCGTGAGTAAAGGTTTTTCAAGCTCCATTGACTTCTATGAGGGAAAATATTAAAGCGGTTGCGATTTTCTAACTTCTGCTTTTTACATGTATCGGGTGTTATATACGCTCTGCCCATCCCACTTAAAAACGTACTTCTAGCAGAGTTAACGTAAGAACGAGAGTGATAAATAGCACTCCACTCATAATCTCACCCATGGAGGTGCAAACTGCACTTGTTTCATTAGGTAGACAAGAATTTACACATTTTGTTAGCAATATTTCCATAGATTTGCAGTTCCTTATTGTATCCTCTCTGCTGAGGTCAATTAGGGACAAGTATATTGCACTGTGCACAACCAAATTTTAGAATTTAAAAACCCACTATTTTCTGAGTTAAAGGGCAGAAAGATGCTGTAAAATAATATATAAAAGCATACTGCAAAGTTTTGGGGTGGTTTTACTATGCAAAATTAAACAATTTATCACAATTAGTGATGTCGCGAATAGTTAGCCGGCGAATAGTTCCTGGCGAACATAGCATATTCGCGTTCACCGCAGCGGGCGAACATATGCAATGTTCGATCCGCTCCCTATTCGTCATCATTGAGTAAACTTTGACCCTGTACATCACAGTCAGAAGACACATTACAGCCAATCAGCAGCAGACCCTCCCTCCCAGACCCTCCCACCTCCTGGACAGCATCCATTTTAGATTCATTTGGAAGCTGCATTCTTAGTGAGAGGAGGGACAGTGTAGCTGCTGCTGATTTAATAGGGAAATCGATAGCTAGGCTAGTGTATTCAGTGTCCACTACAGTCCTGAAGGACTCATCTGATCTCTGCTGTAAGGACAGCACCCCAAAAAGCCCTTTTTAGGGCTAGAACATGTCTGCTTTTTTTTTTTCCTGTGTAATCTGATTGCAGTTGCCTGCCTGCCAGCGTCTGTGTCAGGCTCACAGCGTATACTGTGCCCACTTGCCCAGTGCCACCACTCATATCTGGTGTAACAGTAGTGTACATTTAAAAAAAACAACACTTTTTTGACTGTGAAATAATAGCAGACAGCTGCCAGTACCCAAGATGGCCGCCAATAAGGCAGATGGGGAGGGTTAGAGAGCTGTTTTGGGGGGATCAGAGAGGTTGGGGACTAAGGGGGGATGCTACACCACAGCATATGTAAATATGCTAAAAAAAATAAAAAAAATGTAAAAACCTTTTATTTTAGTACTGGCAGACTTTCTGCCAGTACTTAAGATGGCGGGGACAATTGTGGGGTGGGGGAGGGAAGGGAGCTGTTTGGGAGGGATCAGGGGGTCTGATGTGTCAGGTGGGAGGCTGATATCTACACTAAAGCTAAAATTAACCCTGCAAGCTCCCTACAAACTACCTAATTAACCCCTTCACTGCTAGCCATAATACATGTGTGATGTGCAGCAGCATTTAGCGGCCTTCTAATTACCAGAAAGCAATGCCAAAGTCATATATGTCTGCTATTTCTGAACAAAAGGGATCCCAGAGAAGAATATACAACCATTTGTGCCATAATTGCACAAGCTGTTTGTAAATAATTTCAGTGAGAAACCTAAAATTGAGAAAAAATTTGTTTTTTTTAAATTTGATCGCATTTGGCGGTGAAATGGTGGCATTAAATATACCAAAATGGGCCTAGATCAATACTTTGGGTTGTCTACTACACTACACTTAAGCTAAAATTAACTCTACAAGCTGCCTACATGCTCCCTAATTAACCCCTTCACTGCTGGGCATAAAACACTTGTGGTGCGCAGTGGCATTTAGCAGCCTTCTAATTACCAAAAAGCAATGCCAAACCCATATAAGTCTGCTATTTCTGAACAAAGGGGATCCCAGAGAAGCATTTACAACCATTTATGCCATAATTGCATAAGTTGTTTGTAAATAATTTCTGTGAGAAACCTAAAGTTTGTGAAAAAGTGAACATTTTATTTTTATTTGATCGCATTTGGCGGTGAAATGGTGGCATGAAATATACCAAAATGGGCCTAGATCAATACTTTGGGTTGTCTACTACACTACACTTAAGCTAAAATTAACTCTACAAGCTGCCTACATGCTCCCTAATTAACCCGTTCACTGCTGGGCATAAAACACGTGTGGTGCGCAGTGGCATTTAGCAGCCTTCTAATTACCAAAATGCAACGCCAAAGCCATATAAGTCTGCTATAATGGCATGTCTGGCACACAGTGTTGGGGCAAGGGTCCATCTGACCACTGATACCTGGTCTGCAAAGCATGGTCAGGGCAGGTATATCACCTACACTGCACACTGTGAAGCGGGCATAACCCTTACACTACCTGATCGATACAACATCATACCTGATGTTTTAAAGCATGTTATTCCAAACAATTTAGGAATGTTAGGTGATTTATGCCCTTTATGGATTAAAACCAGACTCTGCATCAACTATGTAATTTTCCATGGGAGTTTTGCCATGGATCCCCCTCCGGCATGCCACAGTCCAGGTGTTAGTCCCCTTGAAACAACTTTTCCATCACTATTGTGGCCAGAAAGAGTCCCTGTGGGTTTTAAAATTCGCCTGCCTATTGAAGTCTATGGCGGTTCGCCCGGTTCGCCAGTTCGCAAACTTTTGATGAAGTTCCCAAATTTTTAGGTTCGCGACATCACTAATCACAATCTCAAGGTGTTTCATGTCCCTTTAATTCTGAAAATCAAAGTTAGCAATAAAAAAATTTTAACCTGAAAGTTTAAATAGATTATAAATCTTCTTAAATGATACGTAAGATATACAAAGTCAGATGCCTGGAACACATTAAGAGTTTTATGGGTTCTGCTCATTTATCCAAGATGCATAATAAAAAATACAGACCATTTCAACAAAAAAGTCAGAAGTATCAATAGGTTACTTAAAAATCAGGTATCTATTTGCATTTACTGTACATAACTTTTATTTGTTAATCTATAAGGAATCTATAGTAGATACAACTTAAACCCGCATGTGCAGATGATGAACACGTCATCAATCCTGGGTGTCCCCTACTGATTCAGATCCTGGGGACCCCAGCGGCCAAGATCTTTCAGAAAATGCTATTAATGTCATCACACACCTGACAGCCAGGAACTCCCTGCTGAGTAAGGGAATTTCCTGGTTGTGAGGCTAAGGTTTGGGGGTTAAAAGCTTATATCTCAACCCCCAAGACACTTACCTGCCCCACAAGAAACTTGGTGATTTCTAGTGTTGAGAAAGTACGACTACTACAGAGCTCCTAACTCCACTTCTGATTTAGGTAGAAGGGTATGAGACCCCTCATGTAAAATATGGAATTCCCCCTATTTTAAATTAAGGGCTACATCTCCCTCTAATTTTCAAATAATCACCATAGTAATAATGATGACCTGCCACAAGTATACACCTACACGGCGCTTATGGAGGGGGCACTTTTAGAGCCCACATTATCCCATAAAACTCAGATGGAGGTATAATATGACACCCCAGTTTAGTAGAGGAGAACCCCTCTTTCCAATGCGGGGTCTAATACCCCTGTAGGTGATTGGTATGAAATTGGAAATCACCTACCTAATGTATTTTAAGTATGGGGCACATAACATACATATATACCCCCCCCCACACACACACACACACATGAAATAGGGGATTATAATGCCCATTTAGGAAGAAAATGATTGACATAGAGGTTGAAACTATTTGTTTACTGGGTAACTTTTGCAGTGTCCAGGGTTTGAAAGTGAACCCTTGTACCTCAACATTAGCTTTAAAACTGGACACAAGACTCCTCTTTTGAAAGAGGAGAGGCAGATCTTTCAAAGGAGGGGTCACATGTCCAGGTGACTATCACTAAACACTTGTGTAACAGTGGTCACATGACAAAACCATAGGTAAATGGAAAAGCATTAGAGGGTGGGTATCCCGTGGGTATCCCCTATGTTGTCCCCCCACAGTAAAAAGACATTTAAGACCATTATTTAAAAGCAAAACATTTTATCTTTCACATAAGTGTTCCTCTGTCCAGTTAGGTAATTGTCACAGCAATGATAAATACCTCTTAGCATTAGTTCTATTTTGAGGGTACTGGTGCTTTTTAAGATGCCTTTATTACCCCTTCAAATAATAATATATCATATGAAAGGGTGAGGTTTACAAATCAAATAAGGGTTTTCTTGTCCTTATGGCTATGAATGAATGATGTGATCATCACCGCAAGCTTAATTTTTGTTGTTGTTGATGTTGTTATGGTTCAAAGATCCATATTTCTGTTAACTAATAAGAACAAATTAGGAATCAATACACATGGAAATACTGTGTGTAGCTAAGAATAGGTAATATTTTGTGTAAATAATTCATACATTTGAGCTGGAGCATTATGGGTGTGTGTGATGTGTTATTTATATGCATTATACTGTAAAATTGTTCATTAGTTTATTTTTTAACTTAGTTTTTGGTCATTTGACAAGGTTTTGGTCTAGAAGCAGGATTGTCACTGTACAGATTTTTATTTCAGAATCCCGGTCTGTACAGGGAAAAAATAACAGTTAGTGTTATTACATTACACTAACATTACATTACTTTGAAAAAATGGTGCCTTTTTAAAAAAAAACATGTTTAAACAGCCTGAGGAATGTCTAAAAGCTTATAGCGTACATGGGAAAAATAATGTCCATTTCTTTATTTGTGATATAAAATCCTGTACTCTTGTTTGTAGACCAAAACCTCACTGAATTAAAAAAAAAACGTTTTTTTTTTGTTTTTGTTTTTTACAATAAATTAAAGTACAAAAATATATAGAACAATATATATTCTTGTCAAAATCAGTGCACCGATCTTGGCAGATTACCTCTTCCATTTATTGTTTTACATGTTAAGTGATTTCAGTAAGTAAACGATATTTGTCCGTTTGTCCGTGTAAACTGCGCAGTGATAAAGTTATGTGAAAATGATTGCTTTCTGATGGCATACAGATACCGTTTGTAAAATATGTATTAGGGTTCGCTGACAACTTAACACTAGACAAACTCATTTGAACTTGCTGATGGATTGGAATGTGTGTGAATTTGAAAACAGCTTATTGTACCACATAAACCAAACGAGAATACTCACTGTGGTTAAACAGAACAGCATTTTTTTCTATTCTTAAGGAAATACTAATTGCCAGCTATTGTATAACTAGATATAAGAATCTCTCATGCAGAATTATAGTTAATTTCTTAAATGGTAGTAGGTTATTCATTTTAGAAAGCTTATTTCAGCAATAAGCTTTTCATCTCCTCAGTCTTTGCTCATTTCCCTATGTAAAATAATTTAACCAAAGGAAGCCAACATTAGAATTCCAATCTTCCTACAAAATATATAATTTTATTTTGTCATAATGTCTGCTTTTATTTCTAGGGTCAGGTTTTATTTAAATTTCAGTCCATTAGGAACAAAAACTTGCTATTTTCTGAAAAACAAAATCAGCAGGGAATCCTCTCCAGCTTGCAAATGTATTTCCATGGATCATTGTTTCATATGATCAAAATGACAGGTATATGCCACATTTCCAGTATTTACTTTAAAGATTTTTTAAAAGAGGTGACATTTTTAACAACAAAACTAGCAATCACCCTAGCTGTCCTGTGACAGGAAGATGGAAGTAATAAAAAAGGATATAATCCATTGCGTTAGACCACCAAAGAGGCCTAATATGAGTCATTATAAGAAAACCTTTAATTTTCTCTGAGTGTTGTTTGTTGATGTATTCAACCCTTGATATTAAAAAGTTTAACTCTTTCTTGCTTCCTTTTACAGTTCTTCAATGTTTTCAAAAGCTATTCAAGTTGTTCTCAGCAAAAGACCTTTGATAGGAGGTAATAGAAATCATTTTAATAGTAAAGTGTTACTGGTGGTATGGTATATAACTGTCATTCTTAAATTCTATTTATAGTTATTATGCCCATTAACCTCCTGGCTGCTTTCCTGCTAAGAGGTTTAATATTAAATAACACCAGGTGTGAACTTATATAAACCAATGGAAACAAAAGCATAAGGAAAGGCTATAGATCTGCATGAATGAATTACATATAAAATACATAAATAGGAATTGCATGGAAAGAGGCAAAGCTGAAATGGGACCTACTGAACTCTCTGAAACCAGTGTTTCTCCTGCCTGAAGTGTTCTTCCACTGAAGCATTGCATATGGTGTCTGTGCAATGGTTGCTACACTACATTACTGTCAGGCAGACAATAAATGGCTTTGCTTTTATAATGGGTGGCCATTGGTAGCTGGCTAATATCCTCCCATATTCATAGACAGTGGGCAGGGATTCAGTATTCAAGCCTGATGGTTAGTCAAGGCCTCAATTGAGGTATATAGAGTCTATCTGTATGACCACTATGCCCGTAAATTAAAATGCTTCTTTCCCATTAACACTGTTTCTTTGTAGAATTAGCTCACTTATTTTCAACTCATTATTGGTCTCCTAACTAACTTTGATGCCTCTCTGCAAACATCTTTCTCTAGTATTATCCACCAACATGACACCCCGCTTCAACCACCTACCTCTCTAGGGCAGTTATTCTCCATAACTCTAAAACTATATGCCTACCACCCAGCACACAAAAAAATGTAATATGTAAAATGGCTCCTGTTAAGCTTAAACTGTCTCTTAGTTGAAACAACCCCCCTTTTAGATCTAATGAACACTCTTAGCACCCAATGGGTCATTCCAACAAAGGGAACTCTTAAGCTACACTGTTCTTCCATAGGGATCCCCAGTTACACAAAGTTCCTCATAGCTATGCTTCCACCCAAGCAATGTACAATCTTAGGGACATCAAGCCCATAATAGTTTTCTACATTCATTATTGCTCCAGTGTTTCTTTGTTTTGAGTGAAGACCTGTTTCCACATGTTCTGGCTGTTCTAGCTACTACTCATCCTATATAACTAATGCCCCTTAATGGCAAACAATATCTAGATGTAGATTTTAATCCTTATTAGTTATTCAATTAACAAATGAGGTTAAAAGGTATGGACTGAAAGTCTAAACTGAATGGATTGTTCTGCCATTTAGCTTGTACCTTTTTATATTTTTGGAGTTTACTATTAGCTGGTATGGATTTAGGGCTAGATCACAAATGGAGCGCTTACAGTTATGCCCAAGCGAAAAGACGATTATCACGGGTGTTGGATTTTTTGCTCGCATTACAATTTGAAAGTAAACGCGATCACTTAAGTGCAATGGCATTTAAGGTAATATAAAAAAATAGAATACAAAGTATATTACACGCATAGTAACACCATCTAATAAAAAATATTAAAAAAAAAATATTGCACAAAAAAGTTATAAAGGCTCAAAGATATAAGGCAGGCAAAGGGCTTTAGCAAAGACATACTGTACATACATATACATGTCTAAATATGTTACATGTATCTATATATGTCGATATATGTTTATGTATTTAAATGTGTATATGTGTATTTAAAGACATTTTTACAAATATAAACACATAAATACATATGTGCACCTATACAGGGAGTGCAGAATTATTAGGCAAGTTGTATTTTTGAGGATTAATTTTATTATTGAACAACAACCATGTTCTCAATGAACCCAAAAAACTCATTAATATCAAAGCTGAATAGTTTTGGAAGTAGTTTTTAGTTTGTTTTTAGTTATAGCTATTTTAGGGGGATATCTGTGTGTGCAGGTGACTATTACTGTGCATAATTATTAGGCAACTTAACAAAAAATAAATATATACCCATTTCAATTATTTATTTTTACCAGTGAAACCAATATAACATCTCAACATTCACAAATATACATTTCTGACATTCAAAAACAAAACAAAAACAAATCAGTGACCAATATAGCCACCTTTCTTTGCAAGGACACTCAAAAGCCTGCCATCCATGGATTCTGTCAGTGTTTTGATCTGTTCACCATCAACATTGCGTGCAGCAGCAACCACAGCCTCCCAGACACTGTTCAGAGAGGTGTACTGTTTTTCCTCCTTGTAAATCTCACATTTGATGATGGACCACAGGTTCTCAATGGGGTTCAGATCAGGTGAACAAGGAGGCCATGTCATTAGATTTTCTTCTTTTATACCCTTTCTTGCCAGCCACGCTGTGGAGTACTTGGACGCGTGTGATGGAGCATTGTCCTGCATGAAAATCATGTTTTTCTTGAAGGATGTAAACTTCTTCCTGTACCACTGCTTGAAGAAGGTGTCTTCCAGAAACTGGCAGTAGGACTGGGAGTTGAGCTTGACTCCATCCTCAACCCGAAAAGGCCCCACAAGCTCATCTTTGATGATACCAGCCCAAACCAGTACTCCACCTCCACCTTGCTGGCATCTGAGTCGGACTGGAGCTCTCTGCCCTTTACCAATCCAGCCACGGGCCCATCCATCTGGCCCATCAAGACTCACTCTCATTTCATCAGTCCATAAAACCTTAGAAAAATCAGTCTTGAGATATTTCTTGGCCCAGTCTTGACGTTTCAGCTTGTGTGTCTTGTTCAGTGGTGGTCGTCTTTCAGCCTTTCTTACCTTGGCCATGTCTCTGAGTATTGCACACCTTGTGCTTTTGGGCACTCCAGTGATGTTGCAGCTCTGAAATATGGCAAAACTGGTGGCAAGTGGCATCTTGGCAGCTGCACTCTTGACTTTTCTCAGTTCATGGGCAGTTATTTTGCGCCTTGGTTTTTCCACACGCTTCTTGCGAACATGTTGACTATTTTGAATGAAACGCTTGATTGTTCAATGATCAGGCTTCAGAAGCTTTGCAATTTTAAGAGTGCTGCATCCCTCTTCAAGATATCTCACTATTTTTTACTTTTCTGAGCCTGTCAAGTCCTTCTTTTGACCCATTTTGCCAAAGGAAAGGAAGTTGCCTAATAATTATGCACACCTGATATAGGGTGTTGATGTCATTAGACCACACCCCTTCTCATTACAGAGATGCACATCACCTAATATGCTTAATTGGTAGTAGGCTTTCGAGCCTATACAGCTTGGAGTAAGACAACATGCATAAAGAGGATGATGTGGTCAAAATACTCATTTGCTTAATAATTCTGCACTCCCTGTATAGACATACATATATAAGTGCAATGGAGCCCTTTGCAGTTACGTAGATGAAAACATGAAAAAAACCATATTTATGCAATATTCATATTTAATGAAGTATTTAACTGTGTATGTATTGTAAATATTTCACATTCCAATGTTCTGCACATAGCAGAATATGTGACCCTTCCACTGGGAACTATTTTGAATAAAACACACCACACCGTAATTGGGGTACAAAGGCCACAGCTTTTTTTTATTAACTTTAAAACATAAAAACATATCTAATGATAAACCATCAGACTCAGTCAAATACTCAAACCCACCACACAGAGCTTGCCCATAGCAGTCACCTAAATCCATTATCTATCATATTCTCCCCTGACATTCCAGGAGGTACCCTTTAACTGCTACCCCACCGGGCAAGCACTCCGCCCACCTGCTGCGACATTTCTTCGTCTACCTAAAGGGTGGGAGGGAGCTTCTTCCTCACGGACCTTGTAACAGAATTTTGGCGCTGTTTTGGACCACTCCCCCTGCTCATATCCCCTCTCCCAGATCTCCACCTATTCGGCTTCCATTGGTCCCTAGGTAGGGGTCACATGCCCCTCCATAGCATGTGCTCCTCCAGGGCTAATTTGACCCTTCCACTGGGAACTATTTGGAATAAAACACACCACACCGTAATTGGGGTACAAAGGCCGCGGCTTTTTTATTAACTTTAACACATAACAAATAATAAACCATCAGATACTCAGTCAAATTATTATTATTATTATTATCGGTTATTTGTAGAGCGCCAACAGATTCCGCAGCGCTGGTACTCAAACCCACCACACAGAGCTTGCCCATAGCAGTCACCTAAATCCATTATCTATCATATTCTCCCCTGACATTCCAGGAGGTACCCTTTAACTGCTACCCCACTGGGCAAGCACTCTGCCACAGGCACAGGCCTACTGCCTTGCCCCGCCAACCAACCTTAGGGCCTTTGTCACCCCTTCCTTAATGTTAAAATGAAATAAATGCAAACCCACCTCGTTCAAGTGTACCCCATTTTGAAGGAAAAAACATCTCCAAGAATCCCCTTCAAATTCCACATGCCGTAATGACAACCCCCCCCCCCTTTTTTTAACAAAAGCACTCATCATTCTGTTAATTTTTCTTCAAGATATATCTAACTTTTTAATATCCCACGCCTATCTCCAAGCCAACCGCGGCTCAATTTCAGACCACAATATTACCAACCCTGGAAACAGTTCCAACAATCTCTCCACATCCCTCCTCATTGCATCCACCAACTCCTTTTGCGACATGAAACCTAAGTCATTACCCCCAACATGAATGAACAGGACCTCTGGAGGGCTGTAAAGCCTCGCATATTCTACCACCTTGACCAGCATCTGGTCCCACCTCAATCCTCTGAAACCCAACCAATGCATACAGACCTCCTCTGGTGACCACCCCAACTGCACCCCTTGATCTTTAACTGCCGCCTCCTTTCATGCCCAGTAAATGTATGAATGGCCCATCAACCAACAATTAACCGGACCTGTGAAGACAAAAACAACAAACGGCCACCATGTCAATTCTACCTTAACGCCGGCCTAACATATGACAAATAACTGTTAGACACCCACCTCCCAATCTTCTTAATTCCCCCAACTCCTATACCTAGAGCTTGTGCCTCAGTGACCTCCCCTATCCAGAATAAGTGTGTCCCAAACACCCTTGGCTCCAACCCCAACAAACTCACACACTTTTTAAAAACTGCTTGAAATTGGAAGCGTGACAATGCTGTCCCATCAGTATGTACGAATAAGGATCCCCCACCCCGGGGCCTTACCCCCGCATATTCCTGAAAACTCTGCACTGGACAACAACATCCCCCAAGGTTCCCAAGGAGATCTGGCAGCCCCTCCCCATCTGGTCCGTCTTGGACCTCCTCAACCATATATCCAGCACCCCGACTCACATCACTAGGTCCTCCCATTGAATCCCCCCTTTGTCTCTTTTGCTCGTACCCACTAGCTCAGATATTCTAAATGCCCCAAAAAAGGCCAACACAAAGGCCAACCTAAATAACTTATATTGGAAATCCGATAAGCAAATTTCTCTCAGTTTTCCAATGATACGCACCAAAACTAAATAAACCACTGGTCTTCTGCCGTCCGGCACCCTTCTCCCTTTACACAAACTCCTCGCTGCCAACCTCACCACAAACCTCTTAGAAACGTCCTCCCATTCCATCAATTGAAATAAGAATGCCAGGGCCACTAACCTTCTCCTCACCATGGATCTGGACATTCCCATACTCTGCAGTTCCAACATCCAATCCACCAACGCTTAAGCCCTATCTTCGGAAGAGCGTATCATCGCTCGCCCCTGCAATAATTCAAACCACAGAGCCCAGACCTGTATGTATGCTTTCCAAGTCCCCGGAGCTACCGCTCCCCTCACCAAATTCAATCGGTTGCGAATGCTCTCCTCCATAACGACTCTGGGCATTGTTCCCCGTACTCCTCCGCCTCCGGAGTCAGCTCTCGAAATTGATCCCACTGTAAACGGGAAAGAGCATCAGCCACATTGTTTTATTTACCAGATACATGCACTGCTCGAAACAACACATTGCATTGCAAACAATTCAACACAAATAACCGCAACAAGTGAACTACCGGAAAGGATGCCGCCATAAGGTGATTTACTGCATAAACTACCCCCATGTTATCTGAATGAAAGCTCACTCTCTTATTCGCTCTCAGATGGGGCCATACCTCCAATGCCACTACCAAGAGAAACAGCTCCAAGTACACCAAGTTTTTTTGTCAAGCCCTCCTCCTGCCACCATTCCGGCCATGACCCCACAAACCACCTCCCTTGCAGAAAAACCCCAAAACCAACTGCCCCTGCCGCATCTGTGAACAAGTGGAGATCCGACTCTGCTACCGCCCTTTCTTGCACCAAGGCTTTTCCATTAAACTCCTTCAAAAATTCTTTCCACACCACCAAGTCCTCCTTCAGCTCTCTCCGCAGCCGGATCCTATGTGAAGGTTCCTTGGCCCCTGCCGTCACCAAAGATAGCTTTCTCGTGAAAATCCTCCCCACCGGTATAATTTTACATGCAAACTTCAACTTCCCGATTAATGACTGCAATTTCTTCAATCTCAGCTTCTGCTTCCCCAACACCCCTTCAATTGTCACTAACAAATCCTCCACTTTATCTGCCAGCAGACTACACTCCATCCGAAGCGTATCAATTTGAATGCCCAAGAAACTCAAGCATGTCACTGGCCACTCCGTCTTTTCACCCGCCACCGGAATCCCAAAGTCGTCCCCCACCTGCATAAAGGCTTTCATCAATCTCTCGCAATCCGCAGAGCCTCCCGAGCCTACAAACAGGAAATCATCCAAATAAGTGCACCATTGACCCCAACCCAGCCGTCTGTCTCACCACCCATTCCACAAAACAACAGAATTTTTCAAAATAGCAACACGAAATGGAACATCCCATTGGCAGACACAAGTCCACAAAGTACGCCCCGTCAATAAAACACCCCAGCAAGTGGTGACACCTTGAGTGCACCGGTAGCAACCGAAAAGCCGCTTCCACGTCAACTTTTGCCAACTTAGCCCCCACCCCTGCTTCCCTTACCAGTTCCACTACCTTATCAAAGGATGCATACCTCACCGCTGCCATCTCAGGGTCAATCCCATCATTAACCGACTCCCCCTTCGGGTAAGACAGATGGTGAATCATCCGAAACTGCCCCAGAACTTTTTTGGGAACTCCCAACGGAGAGACCCTCAAATTATCCAAGGGCACCTCTCTGAATGAGCCCACCATCCTGCCCAGGGAAATTTCTTTTCCCAATTTACTGGCTGATTTCAAGTTCCCTTTTGCTCGAAATCCCCCCCTTCGACAAACGGAATCCAAAACCCCGAACTAAAACCCGACAGCAAAAGTACCGCATCCCTCGCTCCCCTTTTTCCCCTAGCGTACCATTTTAGCCAAGGGACCATCCTTCCAACCTTCACCGGCATCAGTGCCCTGTATACCCATGTCCCCCGGTTTGGCTGGAAACTTCCCCCTCCTAAAGCACTTTGCAAATGCATTCACTCCCCCACATCCAGAACATTCATGTTTATACTTACACGTTCCCCTGAATCTACACAGTCCATCGTTGAACTGGAAGCATAAACCTTTTCTGATGGCCATTGCCGCTGTTGTGCCCCTTCCTCCAGCCCCTGCTCCCCCCAGCCCGTGAAAGGACTGGCCCCCTCAAAGTGGTGTCATCATCTCCAGCCATATTCCCATATTGCGATCATTCCACTTCATGTCTGGACGTACCGCAATTCTCTGGAGAAACTGCTCATCGTACTGCCACCATGCCATCCCACCGTAAGTTTGGTACGCTGTGGCTATTTCATCAAAATAGCAAAATAACGCTGAACCTTGTTCCGGGAACTTCTCCGCCGTTACACTTGCTAGTATGCAAAACGCCCTAGACCAATTTCCAAAGGTCTTGGATAACTTCCTGTACCTCTTCTTTTTTTCTTCTTCCTCCTTTTTTCCCTGCTCCCCTTTGGTATCCTCCTTAATCTCCACAAACTGTTCTAACGGTAGCAGGGGAAAAATCTCCAAGAACTCCAAATTTTTTTCTTTTATATCCTGTGCCAGATGTATCCCTAGTGGCCCGATCGTGCATAGGCATGGCCTGCTCATTGCAACCTCGGCTACCTTAATGGATCCTCCAGCGGCCACCACCGCCACCCCCCCCCCCCTGTAGCCCCCTGGCCCCCCACTTGCTGTCCCCAAACCCCAGGTATCCCTGTTCCACCCCCACACTGTTTCTCCGCCTGGGCCACCAACTCTCTCAAACCTTTCAATAGCCCAGACACCTCATCATTAACATTCCCCACATTGGCATTAACTGTGATAGCGGTCTCTGCTGCCCTTGATACCTCACCTGTGTTGAGAGGTGCCGTAGCTTGTCCTGCTCCACCTACCCCTTGATTTCCACTTCCAGCTGTCTCCGCCCTCCTGGTCCTCTCCGGAGATCTCCTGTCCCTCCTTCCCGCTTCATCCCCTTGCCTCCCCATGGATCTTGTCCTGTCTCTCGGCCTCTCCCTATCCACGTGACCACCCCGCCTGGGTGATCTTTTCCTCTGCCTCCTGACTTCAACTGGGGAATGGGACCTATCCCGCCGTCTTTCTGCTCCCATTCCACCTCTCCTTCGGCCGCCATGCTTGCCGCCGTGCTTGGATCCTGCCTGGGAAGATAAAACATGTTCAAGGCCAGTCCCACCAGACAAATGTCCTTTTTTTTTTGGAATTATGTGCACATACCGCTCCCCGCAAAATTGCAATATGGGGACGCTCTCCTGATCACCTAACAGTGGCTCCAGAAAAGAGGGAACCCGCAACCCTTGCCCTAAAGCAAGTTACTTGATGAAATGGCGCTCTGAATGCCCCTCTTACAAGCCTAATTCCTCCTTATACCCACATGGCTTGCTATTACTAAGGCCCTTATGCCCTTATACCCAGGCCGCCCAAGCTCTCTAAGGCCTTTATATCCTAGGCTGCCCGCACCTCTCCTTAACTTCTGCCACCTAATACCTTGCCCCATCGTGGGGCCTCGCCCACCTGCTAACATCCAACCGCACCTGTGTTTATCCCCCACACAGGCCCCCCTTTCCATGTCCCTCTTCATACCTAATGGCTGCATTCAACATCGCCCCCCCCGGCATCCGTCCCATTAGCCCACCATCTCACCGCCACACTACTCATTCACCGCCACACCAGTCTCCTCTTACCTGTCCCCGGCGTGTCCTTCCGCTGTGATCTCCTCGCCGGATGGCTCCGCTTGCTCCTACCACCGGCATCTGGGACCGGAACTCCAACTCTTTGCTCCGCTGCCACCGCCCGTCCTGCACCAGCCGACTCCCTTACTCCAACACTACCCGCCACCGCTGTCGACTCTGCAACTGCGGATCCAGCCGCTGTAGAGGACACTCTCCTACCACTTCTCCTCAGGCACGGCCCCTGCGTCCTGGGCCTGCCGCCGACATCCGGGCTAAGTCGCTCTGGTGGTCTAGCCCTCCTGGCAGGCCTCCCTCCAGAGGGCCATGATGTCCTGCCTCTCCCGACAACCTCCGTGGACACCAGTGGCGCCAAGCCCACTGTCTGCAACTGCTCCCTAACCCAAGTCGTGCCTCTGGCATTAGCCAAGACCGTCACCAAATATATCAGATCCTTCAGAGCTGCCATTCTCCTACAAGGTACGTGCAGAAACCAGCTTCTTCCCCACGGACCTTGTAAGAGAATTTTGTCGCTCTTTTGGACCACTCCCCCTGCTTATATCCCCTCTCCCAGATCTCCACCTATTCAGCTTCCATTGGTCCCTAGGTAGGAGTCACATGCCCCTCCGTATCATGTGCTCCTCCAGGGCTACTTTTCGAAGTATTTTTAAATAGCTAATCCTATATATATCTGTATATATCTATACCTATATAGTGCTAGATTACGAGTGGAGCGCAAATGTTAGCTTATGAATGATATTGGATTTTCGCGTTCCTTTGCACACAGGTTAAATTGAGCTGGTATTACAAGTTGAAAGCAAACAAGATTGTTTAAGGGGAATTCAAGTTATCGGTTAGGGCGTCCACAAAGCTGTGGTTAACTGTTTTGCGAAAAAAAGTATCAAAAGACATCAAAAATACATTACAAAGTACAGTTACACTCATAAAAACACCATCTAATAAATGTATTTCTAAAAAAAAAATGCAAAAAAAGTTATAAGGGCTCAAAGATATGAGGTCTCAGATGTTAGGGGAAAAAGGGTCTATATGTATGTATATACAAATGTCTATATATGTGTACATATGTATTTATACACTGAAGTAGATGAAAACAGGAAAATGCATATTTATGCAATATTAATATTTAATACTGTGTATTTAATGTAAATATTTCACATTAAACATTAAAGAACAGTCCAACATTACAGGGGGGCGGAGCTAACAGCAGAAGAAACAGGACGCATAACTCAGGAGCTCCTGCTAATTTTATAAACTTTAAGTTTTATGTAGTGTATAACTTGCGCTTTTAAACTTCGCTCTAGTTTTACACTTATATCAAAAGGAAAGCAATATCTTAAAAGCCTTATCTGAAGCCTTAAACATCAGCTAATACCACCTGCATGGAGACATACTGTCTCGCATTACCACGAGGCAGAAGTGACTACTACACGACTAAATATGGCAGAATTTTCTGTACAGTTACAAACATTACTTGTTAGATTTGAGGAGAAGATGGATCGCTGCTTCTATGACCTACTGTCTATTGTAAGAAATCAGCGCGGGGAAGAGGCTATACCAGCACCCAAAATGGCGGCTCCCCTAAATCTTATTAAGAAAGACGAGACCTCTCACTTTTGCCTCAGATTACCATCAACAGCGTTGGAAACGCTGCAACCTTGTCTGGAGTCCACTCTGCATGATATCCCGCTAAACACTGGGGTACGCTTTGCATAGGAGAGGAGCTGCGTTCTACCGGCTACACTTAGAACAGAAGACAGTTTTAAGAATGAAACCCTGCTGCTAGTCAGCGCCTTACCACTTACTAATGGTTCACATCCTCACACGGGGAACGGGAGCTTCAGTTCAGCATCGGATGTCACGGAGACCGAGATTGATGCCGCTCCACAGATGCTGCTTACCACGGTTGCGATTGTACAGGAACCCAGTCATGCAGACCTGAAATCTTTCAACAGACCGAACTTCACATTCTCGGATACCCTTATCATCAGCCCAGCACAACTCCCGGGGGATTTTAAATACATAGCCATTGTCATGTTTAGCCATCAGACTGATCAGAACCTGGCTATAGCTCCCCTTGGCAGCAGGTCTCAGACCCTATGTGTACTCCCTCACCTCCTTTGGAAAGAGCAGGATCTCTCCGACGTATCTTCACTTCTTCTGGAAATTAAAGAGCAATCGCTACAACCTACTCCTTGCATCATTAGCAGTACAGGACTGAGAAGAGGGGTAGGTTGAGACACTATAGTGCAGCCGGTCAGTTAGTAGCATTACAGTAGGATCCGATGTAACCCGATGGAACTTTTTATCTACACATCATTGGCATACATGACAATTACTCAGGACATTGTTTATACCCCAAAAAAAGTCAGTTAGATCTAGTGATGACACTAAAATGTTTATATAGTTATTTTAGATAGTTGAGATTCTTGCTAAAAGGTCTTAGTTACGTTACTCTGCCAAGGTGTCTGCATGTGTGATTATAAAATCGAGTATATATGTGGTCCCACTAGCTATCGCTATGGCCTTTGATATTATCACTTTTGATCCGGAATTTTCTTACAACCTGAATGCTTTCATCTACATAATAGCCTATCTTTATCTCACAGTGTCTAGTTAATAGTGCTGGACTTCCTAAAGCCATGAGGTCTCCCATATAACTTAGCGGCCTATTGTACCATTTGGCTATGCAGACCCTGACACTTCCACTACGCAGAGACATTTGGCTGAGATGTTGCTGAGGGGCCCATCGGCTATATCTCGGTCATTCTACCTTATTACTTGTCCCGTAGTTGAGAAGTTTTACTTGCCGAGACTGAGAGATCTGTTACATCTCTTCAACCCCATGCCGCCTGACAGAACTTGTTGCATATATTAACAGTTCATAGTCCACTGTACCCCTAGTTGTTTATATCAATCTATATTTTATCTTTAAGACACTATTGTTAACAGTAGGACACTGGACATTCAGCATGGCAGGATCCACCCTTTCTCTGGGTTACCAAGTTTTGGTTCTTGCCGGGAGATGTTATTTTACATTAAGGTTCACTCAGCCTGATTGGTATGGTTTAGTCCTCAAATCCTGGAATACATACCCTCATCAATTATATATTCCTTTTGTGTTTTGTTGTACACAGGGAGTGTGTGAATGTGCTACCATATAGAAAGTTTGGTGTAAGGATTGTGAGCTGTGTGTATCTGTTCTGATAGCTCATATTATTATGTTTGTCACTACTATTGATATTATATTAGCTCCTAGTTCTATTGTATATCAGTGCTAAACCTACCACTATCCACCCTAATTACTGTTAGGTATTTTATGTCTTCACTTGCATTTTGCACGCTTGCATTTATGTGACATTAGAGGTTATTTGTGTATTTATCTCTCGTAAAACCTTATAGCTAGCTAAAATCCTTCTAGAATGCAAACAGCTAACCCAATATTCCTTACCAGCTAACCATGCTGCATGTTTAAAGTGGCTATTTGCTAGTTTCATGACTGAGATTGGGATTAGTTTATTCCCTGAACTAAACTGTACTAGTGGTATTCCCAGAATAATATTTAGGGCACACTGATAGTTCCTCCCTACTTATCTGTTATATATACATGGTTGACATATAGGTTATACTGACTATCCTCTCTGATTAACTATAAGAGGTAAAGACAGGTGATTAATATATTATGTCCAAAAGTCAGCTGCTATCTCACTCATCACATAAAAATCCCCAATGTAGGATCACTGCAATATATACATATATTTTTGCTTCAGGACACATGGTTTAAGCTTAAGTTGAGGGCTCTACTTACAATGTATATTGTTTTTACTTAACACTACTCTCTTGAAGTCCCTCACTATTTAGAATGCTGACTATTTCTCATTCCCTCTCTCTATATGCTATACCTGATACAGAGTTTAGGCAGCAATGAAAACCTCAGGGATGCTGTGAATTTGAAACCCCCCTTTTTTAGCATTTTTATACTCTTCTGCTTTAAGAAGTGAATAGTTCTCTATAGAGCCCAACTCATACGTGATACTATTGCTAACACTATATTGAGGGCTAACGGTCAGTTATTGTCACATGGATGTCTGACAGTTTAGTCCTGGCAGTAACTCTCAATCTGTCTTTTGGTAGATATCTACAGACATCTTATATATATTATTATACTTTTGTCACCTAGCGTTACATTGCCCTTTGTATTAGTCTTCTGTTTCCCCTGTTATATGACAGCCTGTTAAAAGCCCTGTCATTCCTCAGTGGTGTCTGCTAGGATCTCTAATAGGACATGCCTGCACTCAGCCTAAGCATATCTCTTTCTCTGTATAGCTAATAGTGATTAGTGAAGTTTATTAGTTAAATGTTTTTAGCCTAACCTAACATGACTCTATGTTATCTTAAAATGCCTCAACTAACTCTCTCCATTCTTAATTATGTGTAGTAGTTAGGGCTCAGTTAATAATGAGAAGTAGGTGCTGCTTATAGTATATATGTTATATGAGACTGCAAATTGCTCTAGGTAAGATTTATGGTATGAAATTTTTATTGTTTGGGTTTGTTTAACCAGGCTTACCTATAGTTCACCAATAGTTTATATACTCATGGAGGTAAGCATACCCTCTAAACATGTTGTAAACATTAATAGCATTTATTTAGATCAAGTTATATTAACCAGTTATAACAGGAAGACTAGGCCTCCCTTGATTAGACATACCTCTATTTATTGCAATAAGGTTGTCTTTTACCTATGATTATAAAGCATCATACCTTTAGTATAATTCTAAAATACTCCCGAATATTGCCCCGCAGTGGTAAACTTTGAACTACCTTGATCGTCTGGTCCCATATATATACCTCTTGGGACACTTGGTGTATATTTTGTATTAAACGCTTTCCTGGAGGGGAGAACTCTAATATCCACAATAGCCTGAAATAAATCTATGTTCAGTTTGTTGCTTATAAGTTAACCCAGCATACTGTATTATGTCCTGCTAGTTCCTATATATATGGCTCCGTCCCCCCCACCCCTTTCCCTATGCGTATAGCGGTGCTTACCCGCTGAATATCCCCCACCCCCCTATTAACCTCGGCCCAAGAGTGGCTGATATTTATGTTAACCCTCCACAGACTGATATTTTGGTCTTAGGTAAAATACTATTAGAATGTGGAGCTCATACGCTGATAATATATTATAAAATGAAGTTTTATTTAATCTCGCACAAGATACTGTCTATCTTCAAAACCAGATTTCAAAATGTATTTTCTCTTGCTATATATGCCTATTGCTTTCTCAACAATGCCTATGTATAGACAATGTATTAATCTCTTTGTTGTAACTTTGGCCTGAGGGCGAGTTCTTGTTGTGATGATATGTGTCTTAACTTCAATAAAAAAATAATTTTCACAAAAAAAAACATTAAAGAACAGTCCAGTTTTCTTCTATTAGATAATTGACTTAATTCTTTATATATCCTGTGTTGAAGAAATAACATTGCACATGGGTGAGCCAATCACATGAGGCATCTATGTGCAGTCACCAATCAGCAGCTACTGACCCTATTCAGATATACTTTTCAACAAAGGATATCAAGAGAATGAAGTAAATTAGATACTAAAAGTAAATTGGAAAGTTATTAATTGCATTCTCTATCTGAATCATGAAAGAAAATAAATTGGGTTTCATGTCCCTTTAATAAAGTGTTATACTGTGTATTTACTGTAAATATTTCTTATCCCAATGTTCTGCACATAGCAGAATATGTTCTAAGTATTTATAAATAGATATTCCTATATATATCTGTATATATCTATATAATCATCTGACCGTAGTAGGCGGGATCAGACTGATATACTACAGGAAAGTTCTACTCGGTGAAAGGCATTACTGGGCTAAAAAGCTGCACCCAGGTGGTAAATCGCCATAGAACAGGCTAACAATGTTATTGAGCCAGTTGTTCATTCCTGTGAGTGCACTTCTCCCTGTATGTATATATATATATATATATATATATATATATATATATACTGTATATATATACTGTATATACAGTATATATATATAGAAATATGTTTTTATGAATAAATAGAACATATTCTGCTATATTTTCATGTCGTATTAGCGCAGCAGAAAAAATATGATTGGGTTTGCGCATGAGTAGGATGTTATTTTCCACTTTTTTTGCTCCATTGACTTCTATGGGGGAATAGGTTATCGCGCGTATGATATTGTAAGTTCAGCTTTTTGCAAGAGTCGGGTAGGCGTGAGAGCGATAACCTTTTATTTTCAACTCGTAATACTAGTGCAGCCCGACATGCGAAAAAGAATTATCACTCTAGCAAAATCGCAAAATCGCTTGGAATAAATTCCAAGTACTGTTTTGCTTTCAACTGTACTCTGCTGATTTAGTCTCTGCCAGGACTTGTACAAAGACTTTGGTGGGTTTCTCTCTACCCCTACCTCAGTTTCTGGGTATTTCTGACTTTGACACTAACCGAGTAGTGTGACAGTTAGCGCGCATGCAAACATTTTTACTTTCAACTTGTAATATGAGTGCAACCCGACACGTCTAGCGCAGTTAACACGCTCAACTTGTAATCTGGCCCTTAGTCAGAAAATGCACTGATTTTGAAACTAGCAATGAATTTACACTTTTTGCACTGATCACGCTAACCCAATAGGATTTATTAAAATTTCACATTCTAATGTTCTTTACATGCAGGAATATTGTATTTTTATTGTAAATATTTATATATGTATCTGTATATACATATAAATATATTCCTATAGATAAATAAATATAGATAAATATTTAACATTAACATTATCAGATATATATATATTGAAATATTAGAAATATATATTTTATAACAACAATTACATTTGCCTAGATTACGAGTTGTGCGTTAGCCTTAAAAAGCAGCGTTAAGGGGTACTAATGCTGTTTTTAACGCCTGCTGGTATTACGAGTATGGCAGGTACAGGTGTACCGCTCACTTTTCTTCCGTGACTTTTGGCTACCGCAAATCCCCTTAACGTCAATTGCGTATCCTATCTTTTTAATGGGATTTGCCTAACGCTGGTATTACAAGTCTTGGAGAAAGTGAGCGGTACAGCCTCTACCTCCAAGACTCCTACCGCATAAAAAAGTCAGTAGTTAAGAGTTTTATGGGCTAACGCCGGAACATAAAGCTCTTAACTACAGTGCTAAAAAGTACGCTAACACCCATAAACTACCTATGAACCCCTAGACCGAGGCCCCCCACATCGCAAACACTATAATAAAATTATTTATCCCCTAATCTGCCGACCGGACATCGCCGCCACCTACATTATACCTATTAACCCCCAATCTGCTGTCCCTAACATCGCCGACACCTATATTATATTTATTAACCCCTAATCTGCCCCCCCAACGTTGCCGCCACCTACCTACACTTATTAACCCCTAATCTGCCGACCAGACATCGTCGCCACTATAATAAATGTATTAGGCATTACTGGGCTAAAAAGCTGCACCCAGGTGGTAAATTGCCATAGAACAGGCTAACAATGTTATTGAGCCAGTTGTTCATTCCTGTGAGTGCACTTCTCCCTGTATATATATATATATATATATATATATATATACTGTATATATATATACTGTATATACAGGGAGTGCAGAATTATTAGGCAAATGAGTATTTTGACCACATCATCCTCTTTATGCATGTTGTCTTACTCCAAGCTGTATAGGCTCGAAAGCCTACTACCAATTAAGCATATTAGGTGATGTGCATCTCTGTAATGAGAAGGGGTGTGGTCTAATGACATCAACACCCTATATCAGGTGTGCATAATTATTAGGCAACTTCCTTTCCTTTGGCAAAATGGGTCAAAAGAAGGACTTGACAGACTCAGAAAAGTAAAAAATAGTGAGATATCTTGCAGAGGGATGCAGCACTCTTAAAATTGCAAAGCTTCTGAAGCGTGATCATCGAACAATCAAGCGTTTCATTCAAAATAGTCAACAGGGTCGCAAGAAGCGTGTGGAAAAACCAAGGCGCAAAATAACTGCCCGTGAACTGAGAAAAGTCAAGCGTGCAGCTGCCAAGATGCCACTTGCCACCAGTTTGGCCATATTTCAGAGCTGCAACATCACTGGAGTGCCCAAAAGCACAAGGTGTGCAATACTCAGAGTCATGGCCAAGGTAAGAAAGGCTGAAAGACGACCACCACTGAACAAGACACACAAGCTGAAACGTCAAGACTGAGCCAAGAAATATCTCAAGACTGATTTTTCTAAAGATTTATGGACTGATGAAATGAGAGTGAGCTTGATGGGCCAGATGGTTGGGCCCGTGGCTGGATTGGTAAAGGGCAGAGAGCTCCAGTCCGACTCAGACGGCAGCAAGGTGGAGGTGGAGTACTGGTTTGGGCTGGTATCATCAAAGATGAGCTTGTGGGGCCTTTTCGGGTTGAGGATGGAGTCAAGCTCAACTCCCAGTCCTACTGCCAGTTTCTGGAAGACACCTTCTTCAAGCAGTGGTACAGGAAGAAGTCTGCATCCTTCAAGAAAAACATGATTTTCATGCAGGACAATGCTCCATCACACGCGTCCAAGTACTCCACAGCGTGGCTGGCAAGAAAGGGTATAAAAGAAGAAAATTTAATGACATGGCCTCCTTGTTCACCTGATCTGAACCCCATTGAGAACCTGTGGTCCATCATCAAATGTGAGATTTACAAGGAGGGAAAACAGTACACCTCTCTGAACAGTGTCTGGGAGGCTGTGGTTGCTGCTGCACGCAATGTTGATGGTGAACAGATCAAAACACTGACAGAATCCATGGATGGCAGGCTTTTGAGTGTCCTTGCAAAGAAAGGTGGCTATATTGGTCACTGATTTGTTTTTGTTTTGTTTTTGAATGTCAGAAATGTATATTTGTGAATGTTGAGATGTTATATTGGTTTCACTGGTAAAAATAAATAATTGAAATGGGTATATATTTGCTTTTTGTTAAGTTGCCTAATAATTATGAACAGTAATAGTCACCTGCACACACAGATATCCCCCTAAAATAGCTATAACTAAAAACAAACTAAAAACTACTTCCAAAACACAGGTGTACCGCTCACTTTTCTTCCGTGACTTTTGGCTACCGCAAATCCCCTTAACGTCAATTGCGTATCCTATCTTTTTAATGGGATTTGCCTAACGCTGGTATTACAAGTCTTGGAGAAAGTGAGCGGTACAGCCTCTACCTCCAAGACTCCTACCGCATAAAAAAGTCAGTAGTTAAGAGTTTTATGGGCTAACGCCGGAACATAAAGCTCTTAACTACAGTGCTAAAAAGTACGCTAACACCCATAAACTACCTATGAACCCCTAGACCGAGGCCCCCCACATCGCAAACACTATAATAAAATTATTTATCCCCTAATCTGCCGACCGGACATCGCCGCCACCTACATTATACCTATTAACCCCCAATCTGCTGTCCCTAACATCGCCGACACCTATATTATATTTATTAACCCCTAATCTGCCCCCCCCAACGTTGCCGCCACCTACCTACACTTATTAACCCCTAATCTGCCGACCAGACATCGTCGCCACTATAATAAATGTTTTAACCCCTAAACTGCCGCAATCCTGCCTCGCAAACACTATAATACATTTTATTAACCCCTAATCTGCCCCCCACACGTCACCGCCACCTACCTACAATTATTAACCCCTAATCTCCCGCCCCCAACGTCGCTGCTACTATAATAAAGTTATTAACCCCTAAACCTAAGTCTAACCCTAACCCTAACACCCCCTAAGTTAAATATAATTTAAATAAAACAAAATAAAATTACTATAATTAAATAAATTAATCCTATTTAAAACTAAATACTTACCTATAAAATAAACCCTAATATAGCTACAATATAACTAATAGTTACATTGTATCTAGCTTAGGATTTATTTTTATGTTACAGGCAACTTTGTATTTATTTTAACTAGGTAGAATAGCTATTAAATAGTTAATAACAGCTATCTAGTTAAAATAATTACAAAATTACCTGTAAAATAAATCCTAACCTAAGTTACAAATACACCTAACACTACACTATCTAGAAATTAATTAAATAAATTACCTACAATTATCTAAACTAAAATACAATTAAATAAACTAAACTAAAGTACAAAAACCCCCCACTAAATTACAAACAATAAAAAAATATTACAAGAATTTTAATCTAATTACACATAATCTAAGCCCCCTAATAAAATAAAAAAGCCCCCCAAAATAATAAAATTCCCTACCCTATACTAAATACAAAAGTAATCAGCTCTTTTACCAGCCCTTAAAAGGTCTTTTTGCAGGGCATTGCCCCAAAGTAATCAGCTCTTTTACCTGTAAAAAAAAAATACAAGACCCCCCCAACATTAAAACCCACCACCCACACACCCCTACTCTAAAACCCACCCGATCCACTCTTAAAAAAACCTAACACTAACCCCCTGAAGATCACCCTGCCTTGAGCCGTGTTCACCCAGCCGGGCCAAATTCTTCATCCAATCCGGGCGATGTGGTCCTCCATCCAGCAGGTCTTCATCCAAGCGGGGAAGAAGAGGTCCTCCATCCGGCAGAAGTCTTCATCCAAGCGGGGCAGAAGAGGTCCTCCATCCGGCAGAAGTCTTCATCCATCCGCGGCTCCATCTTCAAGACCTCTGACGCGGAACATCCTCCTCGCCGACGGACTAAATGATGAATGAAGGTTCCTTTAAATGACGTCATCCAAGATGGCTTCCCTCGAATTAAGGTAGTTAAAATCCGATTGGTTGATTTAATCAGCCAATCGGATTGAAGTTCAATCTGATTGGCTGATTGGATCAGCCAATAGAATGTGAGGTCAATTCTATTGGCTGATCCAATCAGCCAATCGGATTGAACTTCATTCCGATTGGCTGATTAAATCAACCAATCGGATTTTTCCTACCTTAATTCCGATTGGTTGATAGAATCTTATCAGCCAATCGGAATTCGAGGGACGCCATCTTGGATGATATCATTTAAAGGAACTTTTATTCATCGTTAGTCCGTCGGCCGAGGAGGATGTTCCGCGTCGGAGGTCTTGAAGATGGAGCCGCGGATGGATGAAGACTTCTGCCGGATGGAGGACCTCTTCTGCCCTGTTTGGATGAAGACTTCTGCCGGATGGAGGACCTCTTCTGCCCCGCTTGGATGAAGACTTCTGCCGGATGGAGGACCTCTTCTGCCCTGCTTGGATGAAGACTTCTGCCGGATGGAGGACCACATCGCCCGGATTGGATGAAGAATTCGGCCCGGCTGGGTGAACACGGCTCAAGGTAGAGTGATCTTCAGGGGGTTAGTGTTAGGTTTTTTAAGGGAGGATCGGGTGGGTTTTAGAGTAGGGGTGTGTGGGTGGTGGGTTTTAATGTTGGGGGGTCTTGAATTTTTTTTTACAAGTATAAGAGCTGATTACTTTGGGGCAATGCCCCACAAAAGCCCTTTTAAGGGCTGGTAAAAGAGCTGATTACTTTTGTAATTTAGTGTAGGGTAGGGAATTTTATTATTTTGGGGGGCTTTTTTATTTTATTAGGGGGCTTAGATTACGTGTAATTAGATTAAAATTCTTGTAATATTTTTTATTTTTTGTAATTTAGTGTTTGTTTTTGTACTATAGTTTAGTTTATTTAATTGAATTTTAGTTTAGATAATTGTAGGTAATTTATTTAATTAATTTATTGATAGTGTAGTGTTAGGTGTATTTGTAATTTAGGTTAGGATTTATTTTACAGGTACTTTTGTAATTATTTTAACTAGGTAGCTATTAAATAGTTATTAACTATTTAATAGCTATTCTACCTAGTTAAATTAAATACAAAGTTGCCTGTAAAATAAATATAAATCTTAAAATAGCTACAATGTAACTATTTATCTAGTTATATTGTAGCTATCTTATGGTTTATTTTATAGGTAAGTATTTAGTTTTAAATAGGAATAATTTATTTCATTATAATAATTTTATTTAGATTTCTTTAAATTATATTTAATTTAGGGGGGGGTGTTAGGGTTAGGTTTAGACTTAGGTTTAGGAGTTAATGACTTTATTATAGTAGCGGCAACGTTGGGGGCAGCAGATTAGGGGTTAATAATTGTAGGTAGGTGGCGGCGATGTTAGGGAGGGCAGATTAAGGGTTAATAAAATTTATTATAGTGTTTGCAAGGCGGGATTACGGCGGTTTAGGGGTTAATACATTTATGATAGTTGCGGCGATGTCTGGTCAGCAGATTAGGGGTGAATAATTGTAGGTAGGTAACTTTTGGCTACCGCAAATCCCCTTACGTCAATTGCGTATCCTATCTTTTTAATGGGATTTGCCTAACGCTGGTATTACAAGTCTTGGAGAAAGTGAGCGGTACAGCCTCTACCTCCAAGACTCCTGCCGCATAAAAAAGTCAGTAGTTAAGAGTTTTATGGGCTAACGCCGGAACATAAAGCTCTTAACTACAGTGCTAAAAAGTACGCTAACACCCATAAACTACCTATGAACCCCTAGACCGAGGCCCCCCACATCGCAAACACTATAATAAAATTATTTATCCCCTAATCTGCCGACCGGACTTTGCCGCCACCTACATTATACCTATTAACCCCCAATCTGCTATCCCTAACATCGCCGACACCTATATTATATTTATTAACCCCTAATCTGCCCCCCCAACGTTGCCGCCACCTACCTACACTTATTAACCTCTAATCTGCCGACCAGACATCGTCCCCACTATAATAAATGTATTAACCCCTAAACTGCCGCAATCCTGCCTCGCAAACACTATAACACATTTTATTAACCCCTAATCTGCCCCCCACACGTCACTGCCACCTACCTACAATTATTAACCCCTAATCTCCCGCCCCTAACGTCGCTGCTACTATAATAAAGTTATTAACCCCTAAACCTAAGTCTAACCCTAACACCCCCCTAAGTTAAATATAATTTAAATAAAACAAAATAAAATTACTATAATTAAATAAATTAATCCTATTTAAAACTAAATACTTACCTATAAAATAAACCCTAATATAGCTACAATATAACTAATAGTTACATTGTATCTAGCTTAGGATTTATTTTTATTTTACAGGCAACTTTGTATTTATTTTAACTAGGTAGAATAGCTATTAAATAGTTAATAACAGCTATCTAGTTAAAATAATTACAAAATTACCTGTAAAATAAATCCTAACCTAAGTTACAAATACACCTAACACTACACTATCTAGAAATTAATTAAATAAATTACCTACAATTATCTAAACTAAAATACAATTAAATAAACTAAACTATAGTACAAAAACCCCCCACTAAATTACAAACAATAAAAAAATATTACAAGAATTTTAATCTAATTACACCTAATCTAAGCCCCCTAATAAAATAAAAAAGCCCCCCAAAATAATAAAATTCCCTACCCTATACTAAATACAAAAGTAATCAGCTCTTTTACCAGCCCTTAAAAGGTCTTTTTGCAGGGCATTGCCCCAAAGTAATCAGCTCTTTTACCTGTAAAAAAAAATACAAGACCCCCCCAACATTAAAACCCAGCACCCACACACCCCTACTCTAAAACCCACCCGATCCACTCTTAAAAAAACCTAACACTAACCCCCTGAAGATCACCCTGCCTTGAGCCGCGTTCACCCAGCCGGGCCAAATTCTTCATCCAATCCGGGCGATGTGGTCCTCCATCCAGCAGAAGTCTTCATCCAAGCGGGGAAGAAGAGGTCCTCCATCCGGCAGAAGTCTTCATCCAAGCGGGGCAGAAGAGGTCCTCCATCCGGCAGAAGTCTTCATCCATCCGCGGCTCCATCTTCAAGATCTCTGACGCGGAACATCCTCCTCGCCGACGGACTAAATGACGAATGAAGGTTCCTTTAAATGACGTCATCCAAGATGGCTTCCCTCAAATTAAGGTAGTTAAAATCCGATTGGTTGATTTAATCAGCCAATCGGATTGAAGTTCAATCTGATTGGCTGATTGGATCAGCCAATAGTATGTGAGGTCAATTCTATTGGCTGATCCAATCAGCCAATCGGATTGAACTTCATTCCGATTGGCTGATTAAATCAACCAATCGGATTTTTCCTACCTTAATTCCGATTGGTTGATAGAATCTTATCAGCCAATCGGAATTCGAGGGACGCCATCTTGGATGATATCATTTAAAGGAACTTTTATTCATCGTTAGTCCGTCGGCCGAGGAGGATGTTCCGCGTCGGAGGTCTTGAAGATGGAGCCGCGGATGGATGAAGACTTCTGCCGGATGGAGGACCTCTTCTGCCCTGCTTGGATGAAGACTTCTGCCGGACGGAGGACCTCTTCTGCCCCGCTTGGATGAAGACTTCTGCCGGATGGAGGACCTCTTCTGCCCCGCTTGGATGAAGACTTCTGCCGGATGGAGGACCACATCGCCCGGATTGGATGAAGAATTCGGCCCGGCTGGGTGAACACGGCTCAAGGTAGAGTGATCTTCAGGGGGTTAGTGTTAGGTTTTTTAAGGGAGGATCGGGTGGGTTTTAGAGTAGGGGTGTGTGGGTGGTGGGTTTTAATGTTGGGGGGTCTTGAATTTTTTTTTACAAGTATAAGAGCTGATTACTTTGGGGCAATGCCCCACAAAAGCCCTTTTAAGGGCTGGTAAAAGAGCTGATTACTTTTGTAATTTAGTGTAGGGTAGGGAATTTTATTATTTTTGGGGGCTTTTTTATTTTATTAGGGGGCTTAGATTAGGTGTAATTAGATTAAAATTCTTGTAATATTTTTTATTTTTTGTAATTTAGTGTTTGTTTTTGTACTATAGTTTAGTTTATTTAATTGAATTTTAGTTTAGATAATTGTAGGTAATTTATTTAATTAATTTATTGATAGTGTAGTGTTAGGTGTATTTGTAATTTAGGTTAGGATTTATTTTACAGGTAATTTTGTAATTATTTTAACTAGGTAGCTATTAAATAGTTATTAACTATTTAATAGCTATTCTACCTAGTTAAATTAAATACAAAGTTGCCTGTAAAATAAATATAAATCTTAAAATAGCTACAATGTAACTATTTATCAAGTTATATTGTAGCTATCTTATGGTTTATTTTATAGGTAAGTATTTAGTTTTAAATAGGAATAATTTATTTCATTATAATAATTTTATTTAGATTTCTTTAAATTAAATTTAATTTAGGGGGGGGGGGTGTTAGGGTTAGGTTTAGACTTAGGTTTAGGGGTTAATGACTTTATTATAGTAGCGGCAACGTTGGGGGCAGCAGATTAGGGGTTAATAATTGTAGGTAGGTGGCGGCGATGTTAGGGAGGGCAGATTAAGGGTTAATAAAATTTATTATAGTGTTTGCGAGGCGGGATTGCGGCGGTTTAGGGGTTAATACATTTATGATAGTTGCGGCGATGTCTGGTCAGCAGATTAGGGGTGAATAATTGTAAGTAGGTGGTGGCGACATTGGGGGCGGAAGATTAGGGGTTAATAAATATAATGTAGGTGTCGGCAATGTTGGGGGCAGCAGATTAGGGGTTCACAGGGATAATGTAGGTGGTGGCGGTGTCCGGAGCGGCAGGTTAGGGGTTAATAATATAATGTAGGTGTCAGCGATAGTGGGGGCGGCAGATTAGGGGTTAATAAGTGTAAGGTTAGGGGTGTTTAGACTCAGGGTTCATGTTAGGGTGTTAAGTGTAGACTTAGAAAGTATTTCCCCACAGGAAACAATGGGGCTGCTTTAGGAGCTGAACGCTGCTTTTTTGCAGGTGTTAGGTTATTTTTCAGTCAGCTCAGCCCTATTGTATCCTATGGGGAAATCGTGCACAAGCACGTTTTTCCAGCTTACTGCTACCATAAGCAACGCTGGTATTGAGGTGAGAAGTGGAGCTAACGCAGCCATTCAGAAAACTTGTAATACCAGCGTTGTTTAAAGTGAGCGCTGGAAAAAAAAGGAGCGTTAGCTCCGCAAGTTTTTACCGACAAACCTTGTAATCTAGCCGATTGTTTCTATGTGAAGAACATAGGAATGTAAACTATGGCTAACACGCTATGGCCTAGATTTAGAGTTGGGCGGTAGCCGTCAAAACCAGCGTTAGAGGCTCCTAACGCTGGTTTTTACCGCCCTCTGGTATTTGGAGCCAATCATTAAAGGGTCTAACGCTCACTTTCCAGCCGCGACTTTTCCATACCGCAGATCCCCTTACGTCAATTACGTATCCTATCTTTTCAATGGGATCTTTCTAACGCCGGTATTTAGAGTCGTGTCTGAAGTGAGCGTTAGAATTCTAACGACAAGACTCCAGCCGCAGAAAAAAGTCAGTAGTTAAGAGCTTTCTGGGCTAACGCCGGTTTATAAAGCTCTTAACTACTAACACCCATAAACTATCTATGTACCCCTAAACCGAGGTCCCCCCACATCACCTCCACTCTATTAAAATTTTTTAACCCCTAATCGGCCGATCTGCCACCTACATTATCCCTATGTACCCCTAATCTGCTGCGCCTAACACCGCTGACCCCTATATTATATTTATTAACCCCTAATCTGCCCCCTTCACCGTCGCCTCCACCTGCCTACACTTATTAACCCCTAATCTGCCGAGCGGACTGCACCGCTACTATAATAAAGCTATTAACCCCTAAAGCTAAGTCTAACCCTAACCCTAACACCCCCCTAAGTTAAATATAATTTTTATCTAACGAAATAAATTAACTCTTATTAAATAAATTATTCCTATTTAAAGCTAAATACTTACCTGTAAAATAAACCCTAATATAGCTACAATATAAATTATAATTATATTGTAGCTATTTTAGGATAGGCAACTTTGTATTTATTTTAACCAGGTACAATAGCTATTAAATAGTTAATAACTATTTAATAGCTAAAATAGTTAAAATAATTACAAAATTACCTGTAAAATAAATCCTAACCTAAGTTACAATTAAACCTAACACTACACTATCAATAAATTAATTAAATACAATACCTACAATTATCTATAATTAATCCTAACACTACACTATGAATAAATTAAGTAAATAAAACACCTACAATTATCTACAATTAAACCTAACACTACACTATCAATAAATTAATTAAATACAATACCTACAAATAAATACAATTTAATAAACTAACTAAAGTACAAAAATTAAAAAAGAACTAAGTTACAAAAAATATTTTTTTTTTACAAACATTAGAAAAATATTACAACAATTTTACACTAATTACACCTACTCTAAGCCCCCTAATAAAATAACAAAGCCCCCCAAAATAAAAAAATGCCCTACCCTATTCTAAAATAAAAAAGTTCAAAGCTCTTTTACCTTACCAGCCCTGAACAGGGCCCTTTGCGGGGCATGCCCCAAAGAATTCAGCTCTTTTGCCTGTAAAAAAAACACATACAATAACCCCCCAACATTACAACCCACCACCCACATACCCCTAATCTAACCCAAACACCCCTTAAATAAACCTAACACTAAGCCCCTAAAGATCTCCCTACCTTGTCTTCACCTCACCGGGTCCCGATCTGTGCAGAAGAGGGTCCGAAATCTTGATCCAAGCCCAAGTGGGGGGCTGAAGAGTGACGTCCATCCTCGGGCTGAAGTCTGGATCCAAGCGGCGGCTGAAGAACTCCATCATCGGGCTGAAGTCGGAAGTTCATCATCGGGATGAAGTCTTCTATCAAGCCGCATCTTCAATCTTCTTTCTTCCGGAGCGGAGCAGAGCCATCTTCTTCCAAGCCGACGTGGAACATCCTCTTCAACCGACGCCTACTCGCCGAATGACGGTTCCTTTAAATGACGTCATCCAAGATGGCGTCCCTCGAATTCCGATTGGCTGATAGGATTCTATCAGCCAATCGGAATTAAGGTAGGAATATTCTGATTGGCTGATGTTCCGATCAGCCAATAGAATGCGAGCTCAATCTGATTGGCTGATCCAATCAGCCAATCGGATTGAACTTGAATCTGATTGTCTGATTCCATCAGCCAATCAGAATATTCCTACCTTAATTCCGATTGGATGATAGAATCCTATCAGCCAATCGGAATTCGAGGGACGCCATCTTGGATGACGTCATTTAAAGGAACCGTCATTCGGCGAGTAGGCGTCGGTTGAAGAGGATGTTCCACGTCGGCTTGGAAGAAGATGGCTCCGCTCAGCTCCGGTTAATCCATTTATTACAGTAGCGGCGACATTCGGTCGGCAGATTAGGGGGTTAATAATTGAAGTTAGGTGTCGGCGATGTTAGGGAGGGCAGATTAGGGGTTAATACTATTTATTATAGGGTTATTGAGGCGGGAGTGAGGCGGATTAGGGGTTAATAACTTTATAATAGTAGCGGTGCGGTCCGCTCGGCAGATTAGGGGTTAATAAGTGTAGGCAGGTGGAGGCGACGTTGTGGGGGGCAGATTAGGTGTTAATAAATATAATATAGGGGTAATGTAGGTAGCGGCAGTTTACGGAGCGGCAGATTAGGGGTTAAAAAAATATGCAGATGTCAGCGATAGCGGGGGTGGCAGAATAGGGGTTAATAAGTGTAAGGTTAGGGGTGTTTAGACTCGGGGTACATGTTAGAGTGTTAGGTGCAGACGTAGGAAGTGTTTCCCCATAGAAAACAATGGGGCTGCGTTAGGAGCTGAACGCTGCTTTTTTGCAGGTGTTAGGTTTTTTTTCAGCTCAAACAGCCCCATTTTTTCCTATGGGGGAATCGTGCACAAGCACTTTTTGAAGCTGGCCGCGTCCGTAAGCACCGCTGGTATCTAGAGTTGCAGTGGCGTTAAATTATGCTCTACGCTCCCTTTTTGGAGCCTAACGCACTGAAAACCCAGCCATTCTGTGAACTCTAAATACCAGCGGTATTTAAAAGGTGCGGGGGGAAAAAAAGCACGCGTAGCTAACGCACCCCTTTGGCCGCAGAACTCTAAATCTAGGCGTATGTGTTTTATGCTTTAGGTTTATCAAGGTGTCAGGTTAGCGCACATGAAAACTTAGTTATCTTAAGGCATGTTATGGAAATATTAAATATAAATATGAAATTTTTTAATAATTATTATTATCATAAAAATTCTAAATTATCCATACAATATATATGATATACATACATACATACATGATGACTACTGGGCCATGGACAGGCCTGGCTAAAGTTTAAAGGGCATTGAGGTCATTTTGTTTAAAAACCACTGCTTATTATAATATAAAATAGTATGAATAGTTCTATTCTGCGTTCCAATAGACAGTCATTAAGGGCTAGATTACTAGTGGCACTGTAACATTAGCTCGCTCGATATGGGGTATTTTGCAGAAACATGAGTTAAAAGTAAACACAATTGCTTTAGTTTAGCGTAACTTCAGAGCTCTGGTTAACTGTTAACGCGAGGCAAAAAGTTGCACAAAACTTAATATAAATATCAAAAATACATTTAACAATATAGGCAGTTATACTCATAATAACACTGCCTGATAAAAATTGCATCAAAAAGTTGTAAGGGCTCAAAGATATGAGGTGTCAGGCAAAGGGCTTTGACATAGAGATACATACATATACATGTCTAAATATATATATATATATATATATATATATATATATATAGATAGATGCTCAAAAAACAAAGTATTGCAGTATGCAGTGATACCTTTTTTATTGGACTAACATAATATTTAAAAGACAAGCTTTCGAGAGTTTTCCTCTCTTCCTCAGGTCTAAAGCAATACTGATCATTCTGATATAGATACACATCACATACAACAAATAGAAGGGAGAGAGGGGGTGAGAGGGGGTCATAAAAGCAGAGAATGTGTCTGAAGGAGAATATAGCTGAGAATAGCTAGAAAGAATAAATAAAGAGAGGAGAGTAAATAGGCCAGATGAGAGGAAAAACAAAAGGAAAAAGAAACCAATATAGGACAATAAAACGAGGGATTATAGAAAGTTATGGTAGTGTGTGAGAAAGTCCTTCATTTCTGGTATTGAAATGTGTGATCATTTTAATCTCAAACGTCTTTCGTTCATGAGAGTCTTTGAAATTCCCTTTAAGAATTTTTATCCTGAGGTTAAGGATGGAGTATATATGTGTATATGTGTACATTTGTATTTATATGTGTATTAATGTATTTACAGACATATATACATACATATATAAACACATAAATACATTTGTACACATATATAAAAATATATAAGTGCAATGGAACCCTTTGCAGTCAAGTAGCTGAAAACATGTAAAATCATATTTATGCAATATTCATATTTAGTAAAGTGTTTAACTGTGTATTTACTATAAATATTTCACATTCCAATGTTCTTCACATATGGAAATATGTTCTAAGAATTTTTAAATAGCTATATATATATATATATATATATATATATATATATGTATATATCTATACCTATATACATGCATATATACATATATAGGTATATATTTTTCTAAAACATCATAAGATATATAGAAACATTTAAGAATAAATAGAACATATTCTATGTGAAGAACATTGGAATGTTATATTTGTATTTCATGTCTGGTTTAGCTCTCTTGAATAAACATGATCGGGTAAGCACACGAGTATGGGTGCTAGTTTTATTCCAATTTTCGTGCTCCATTGACTTTTATGAGAGAATACATTAACGCTGTCATGATTTTCAAAAATCAACTTTATGCACACGACGGGTTTTCACTTGAGCTCTATTTTTTACTTCTGACTTTTAATATAAGTCCAGCCTAATGCACGCAAAACGCCTCCACTGAGCGATGTTAACGCACTAGCTGGAACGCTAAATAGCGTTCACTTGCAATCTAGCCTATAACATTTTAAGAAAACAAATAGGTCCATTTTTTTCTTAAGCTTTAAAATTCATAAAGCTTAAAATAGTGAAACACTTTCACAATAACATTTATCAGACCTCCCATGACCCTTTTTTGTGATATCATTGTAGACTGAATTAAAAGCAACCACATAAACCATGCATAGGTCAGAGACGTTCAGTAATTACTCAAATGCTTCTAAAGGACCCTTAGAATGCAATAAGCATGTTGTCCCTAATACAGTATTAAATTATACAAGTTCCATATCCCAGAGAGTAGAGAACACACATCCATAAATGCAAAGGAATTCATTTAAATACAAGTTAAGATGCAGTTGTATTTATTTTAATTGTTTAATAGAAAAGCAGTTAAAATGTGTTGCAAAGTGTGTGTGGGCAGAAAATAAATGTAAAGTGAGTTTAATTAGAACTAGAAATTTTCCTTAGATCTCCATGTTCAGCATTAGAACAAACAAGTGAAACTTCTCATATATAATTTATATTTCCAGGCCACATACTGTTGTTGTTGTTTTTTTAGTTTGTTTGTTTTTTACCCAGGTTTGCAACAGGACCCTCTCATTTATTTAAAACCATAGTAAAAAAATCAATTTACAATCACCTAGATTAAAAGTTTTGCACTAAACAGGGTGCGAAACGAATGCTAACACCAAAAAAGTTGCGTCTTTTTCCATAGCACTGCCATTACGAGTTACTGAAAAGCCTCCTTGTGCTGTGTGTTATGGTGCGTTAAGTTCCATACAGCACAAAATCCAAGGGCTGCTTTGACGTGCTCGTGCACGCTTTCCCCCATAGACATGAATGGGGAGAGAGTGTTAGAAAAAAACCTAACACCTGCGAATTGATGTCTATTGGGGCAAAAAAATTAAGTTTATACCTAACACCCTAACATAAACCACAAGTCTAAACTATTAACCCCCTAATCTGCCTCCCCCGACATCACCACCACTATTAAAAGTTATTAACCCCTATTCTGCCGCTCCCCGACATCACCGCCATTATAATAAAGCTAATAACCCCTATTCCGCCACTCCCCGACATCGCCAACACTATAATAAAGTTATTAACCCCTAAACCTCCGGCCTCCCACATCTCCACAACTAAATAAAACTATTAACCCCTAAACCTCCGGCCTCCCACATCTCCGCCAATAAATAAACCTGTTAACCCCTAAACCGCTGACCCCCACATTGCAAAACACTAAATTAAACGATTAACCCCTAAACCTAACAACCCCCTAACTTTAAATTGGGTGAAGATTTCTTGCCGCCTGGATGTCCGGACTTCAGCAACCGTGAGTAGATATTCTGGGGTTCTGTATTTTTTTTATTTTTTGGGTGTTTTTTTTTTTTTAAATGAGGGTTTGGACTGTTGAAAAAGAGCTAAATGCCCTATTAAGGGTAAAGAAAAAGAGATAAATGCCCTATTAAGGGTAAAGAAAAAGAGCTAAATGCCCTATTAAGGGTAAAGAAAAAGAGCTGAATGCCCTATTAAGGGTAAAGAAAAAGAGCTGAATGCCCTATTAAGGGTAAAGAAAAAGAGCTGAATGCCCTATTAAGGGTAAAGAAAAAGAGCTGAATGCCCTTTTTTAATGGCAATGGCCATACAAATGGCCCATTAGGGGCAATTTGTAGCTTAGGTTTTTTTTTTTTAATATTTAGTTTTTTTTTTTATTTTGGGGGGTTGGTTAGGTGTTGGCTTTTACTGTTGGGGGGACTTTGTTTTTTTTTTTACAGGTAAAATAGCTGCTTAACTTACGACAGTATTGGCGACATCGGGGAGCGGCAGAATATGGGTTAATAGCTTTTATTATAGTGTCGGTGATGTCGGGGAGTGGCGGAATAGGGATGCAAAACTCATAACTACTGCTCTTAGATGGCGTTATGGTTTGTGTCAGTATAGGCTGTAACGCAAGCATTTTAGCCTAAACGCACAACCTGTAATACCGGAACTATGAAAATCCCATGCAAAAACGTTATTTTTTTGAGTGCGGAATGGACGTCACGTTACAGGCTAAAATGCTTGCAGTATAGCAATACCGACACGATTCGCAATAGCTGCGTTACTGCTTTTATGCTGAAATTGCCATTGTTTGAGCGTTAAAAGTCGTTACGCAAAACTCGTAATCTAGGTGATTGTGTTTAGCCAGAAATGACCGATATTTATTTTATTTCTAATGGGTATATGTTTCAATAGATATAGAAAAGGTGTCATTACTTTGTTTTATTTTCAAGGATAATTAAGTTTCATAGGTGATTTCTTAGATTCTGTATTTTATGTGTTCAGTATTTATATTGAATAGGGTCTTAAACTAATGTTTAAACATCACTGATAAATGTTTCTGTGAACACTGCAAAAGTATCATATCTACTAAAACAACAAAGGTTGTATCACAAAACCACAGAAGGTGTAATCATAAGCAAAATGAGTGTGACTAAAACAGAGTTTTGTGTTGTGAGAAGTTTCCATTAACATAAACTGTTATAAAAGTACACATATAGGGGCATATTTATCAAGCTCCGTGTTTCATCACCGCTGCTCCATAACCTGTCTGCCTGATCTGAGCAGGCGGACAAACATCGCCGGAAATCAACCCGATCGAGTACGATCGGGTTGATTGACACCCCCTGCTGGCGGCCTATTGGCCGCGAGTCTGCAGGGGGCGGCGTTGCACCAGCAGCTCTTGTGAGCTGCTGGTGCAATGCTGAATACGGCGAGCGTATTGCTCGCCGTATTCAGCGATGTCTGTCAGACCTGATCCGCTCTGTCGGATCAGGTCCAACAGACATTGATAAATAGAGGCCATATTCTTCCCAGCATTGTATGAATTATGAACAAAAAAATCCATAAATAACGTTAGCATTTGTTTAAAGGGAAATAAGAAGCATGTTTGCTCAATAAAATATACACATGAAATATTATTCTCACATTAAGTTGTAATGTGTTTAAATACCAAAACAGTTACAAATTTCTCTTTTGTAGGCCATAATATGTTATTTTCAGTATAGGTCTACTTACCTCTGTTATTATTTTTAAAGGGACAGTAAAGTAAAAATTAAACTTTCATAATTCAGATAACGCATGTCATTTTAAACAACTTTCCAATTTACTTTTATCATCAAATGTGCTTTGTTCTCTTCACATTCTTTGTTGAAAGCTAATCCTAGGCAGGCTTATATGCTAATTACTAAACCCTTGAAGGCCGCCTCTTATCTCAGTGCATTTTGATTATTTTTTTACAGCTAGATGGAGTTAATTCATGTGTGTCATATATATATATATATATATATATATATATATATATACATTGTGCTCACTTCTGTGGAGTTATTTATGAGTCAGCACTGAATGGCTAAACTGCATGTCTGTCAAAAGAACTGAGAAAAGGGGGCAGTCTGCAGAGGCTTAGATACAAGGTAATCACAAAGGTAAAAAGTGTACTAGTATAACAGTGTTACTTATGCAATAATGGGAAATAGGTAATAAAGTGATTATCTATCTACATGTGTAAGCAAGTCAGTTGTCCATGGCACAATCTTCCTGCTGTGTATGGGGACCATAAATAAGTTATTTATTAGCTAAGGGGTTCAGATGATATTCATTCACAATTTTCCTTCTTTTGTTAGACTAACCATGCAAGCTTATATATATTGGATACACGATTTAGGTGTGAATACCAGTGATTTCACCTTCTGCTTATCCTAATGTGCACTCAGTCCCAGTTCATGAGCATATTTAAGTACAGCTATGGTTGCCTCAAGAAGAAAATAAGAGAATTAAAGTTGTTTCACACAATTATTTTAAAAAATATATAAAAGTGCCCACTAGGAGATAACTTATTGGGGGCGCCAGAAACTAAAAACCATAAATAAACATAAGAAAATATTTATACAACAAAGGAGTGAACCCACTATGAGAGATCTTCGGCTCAGGCAGATAGCTTCCAATTGTATGGGTGATGATGATAGATTCTAAAAGACATGAAAGACAAAGGGGCGCCACATAGCCAAATCCTGAAAATATGTGTGTATATTCAATCCAAAATGTACAGAACTCACACTTTAAATGGCACCACGAATATGGTGCAAAAAGTGTAGACTGGTACTCTCAGACTAGTATTCCAGTAAACTGCTTCCTGTTTGCTCTGGTTAACATCCAGCTGGTAGTGAAATAGGGGGTTCACTCATGGAAATGCCATGCAACATTCACCCCTCTCCAATGTCAGGTCATCCCAAGCTAGTCTAATAGTAGTAACTAGCTGGGAGGAACTGACATTGGAGAGCAGTGAATGCTGCAGGGTATTTTCATGAGAGAACTACCCGTTTCACTACCAGCTGGTTGTTAATCAGAGCACACAGGAAGCAGTGTACAGGAGTCCGCTGGGGACTGAGAGTACCAGTAACAGTGTGAGGTCTGCACTTTTTGGTTTTATTACACACATATTTGCTAGATTACACCATGTGGTGCCTCTTTGATTTACAAGGTATCACATTTGTTTAAAAATAAACAAAATAAGCTGAGTTTCTTACTATAAAAATGTTATACTATGGCAATTTGTAGATGTGTAATTTATATTGTAATACCTTGTAAATAGATTTATGGTTAAACATCTTTATATAGGAACCTCAACAAAAGAGAACAATACCATTTTCTAAAAGTTATCTTATGCTGGTGCATTAGCATATCTAAGTACAGTAATGCCTGCCCAGAAATAATATACACTTAAAGCTGAGTTTCACACCATACAAAATGTGAAGCCAACAATAATGCACTTGCGCCTCAAACAACTGATCCATAATATTCTCTTAGAGGTATCTATATTGATGGAAAAGAAAGTGATTCAATGCAAAAACATTACAACATTTCAAGCTAAAAATTTCAAATCAATTTGTTTTAGTCATAACCTTGCTAATTCTTCCATGGGAAATACTTTTATTCCTTGTGGCCTTATTTTTTTGTGCCTGTATTTCCTTATGTTTACTTAATTTCCAAAGGATATGAGACAAAGAAATGGACGAATGGATCCTCTTTTCATTTTTCTACGTGTTTTTCTTGCGTTCAAAAGTACTGTTTCTGCAGCGCTCTGCGCTCTGCACTGAATCCTAGAGCTTACAGTCTAAGGGGCCGATTTACTAATGTGTGGGCGGACAATGATAAAGTGAAATGCTTGTGCAATGCCGCCCCCTGCACATTTGCGACCAATCAGCCGCTAGCAGGGATGTCAATCAGCCCAATCATATCCGATCGGGCTGATTGCTGTCCACCATTCGCTGTTTCATAAATCGACCCCTAAATCTCAACTGCTGTTTCTGCTATGCTTTCACCTGCTTTTGGTGGAGTTTGTTAATGATTTTAAGATCAGATTTAATTAAAGCTATATTTTTAATTTAAGTTATTGATACTGTACAGGCTTGCCTTGCAATATCCATTAATAGTGATGTCGCGAATAGTTCGCCGGCGAATAGTTCCTGGCAAACATAGCTTGTTCGCGTTCGCCGCGGCATCATTGAGTAAACTTTGACCCTGTACCTCACAGTCAGCAGACATATTCCAGCCAATCAGTGGCAGACCCTCCCTCCCAGACCCTCCCACCTCCAGGACAGCATCCATTTTAGATTCATTCGGAAGCTGTATTCTTATTGAGAGGAGGGACAGTTTAGCTGCTGCTGATTTAATAGGGAAATCGATAGCTAGGCTAGTGTATTCAGTGCCCACTACAGTCCTGAAGGACTCATCTGATCTCTGCTGTAAGGACAGCACCCCAAAAAGCCCTTTTTAGGGCTAGAACATCAGTCTGCTTTTTTTTTTTTTTCCTGTGTAATCTAATTGCAGTTGCCTGCCTGCCTGCCAGCGTGTGTGTCAGGTTCACAGCGTATACTGTGCCCACTTGCCCAGTGCCACCACTCATATGTGGTGTAACAGTAGTGTACATTTAAAAAAAAACACATTTTTTTGACTGTGAAATAATAGCAGACAGCTGCCAGTACCCAAGATGGCCACCAATAAGGCAGATGGGGAGGGTTAGAGAGCTGTTTTAGTGGGGTTCAGGGAGGTTGGGGGCTAAGGGGGGATGCTACACCACAGCATATGTAAATATGCTTAAAAAATTATTATTTTTTTAAAAACCTTTTATTTTAGTACTGGCAGACTTTCTGCCAGTACTTAAGATGGTGGGGACACTTGTGGGGTGGGGGAGGGAAGGGAGCTGCTTGGGAGGGATCAGGGGGTCTGATGTGTCAGGTGGGAGGCTGATCTCTACACTAAAGCTAAAATTAACCCTGCAAGCTCCCTACAAACTACCTAATTAACCCCTTCACTGCTAGCCATAATACACGTGTGATGCGCAGCAGCATTTAGCAGCCTTCTAATTACCAGAAAGCAATGCCAAAGTCATATATGTCTGCTATTTCTGAACAAAGTGGATCCCAGAGAAGCATTTACAACCATTTGTGCCATAATTGCACAAGCTGTTTGTAAATAATTTCAGTGAGAAACCTAAAAGTGCGAAAAAAATTAAGTTTTTTTTTTAAATTTGATCGCATTTGGTGGTGAAATGGTGGCATTAAATATACCAAAATGGGCCTAGATCAATGCTAAAATGAACTCTACAAGCTCCTTACATGCTCCCTAATTAACCCCTTCACTGCTGGGCATAAAACATGTGTTGTGCGCAGTGGCATTTAGCAGCCTTCTAATTACCAAAAAGCAACGCTAAAGCCATATAAGTCTGCTATTTCTGAACAAAGGGGATCCCAGAGAAGCATTTACAACCATTTGTGCCATAATTGCATAAGTCGTTTGTAAATAATTTCTGTGAGAAACCTAAAGTTTGTGAAAAAGTGAACAATTTTTATTTATTTGATCGCATTTGGCGGTGAAATGGTGGCATTAAATATACCAAAATGGGCCTAGATCAATACTTTGGGTTGTCTACTACACTACACTTAAGCTAAAATTAACTCTATAAGCTCCCTACATGCTCCCTAATTAACCCCTTCACTGCTGGGCATAAAACACGTGTGGTGCGCAGTGGCATTTAGCAGCCTTCTAATAACCAAAAAGCAATGCCAAAGCCATATAAGTCTGCTATTTCTAAACAAAGGGGATCCCAGAGAAGCATTTACAACCATTTATGACATAATTGCATAAGTTGTTTGTAAATAATTTCTGTGAGAAACCTAAAGTTTGTGAAAAAGTGAAAAAAAATTTTTATTTGATCGCATTTGGCGGTAAAATGGTGGCATGAAATATACCAAAATGGGCCTAGATAAATACTTTGGGATGTCTTCTAAAAAAAATATATACATGTCAGGGGTTCCAATGTAACTAGTGCTCATTTTGAAAAAAAGTGGTTTTGAAATAGCAAAGTGCTTCTTGTATTTATTTCCCTATAACTTGCAAAAAAAGCAAAGAACTTGTTAACATTGGGTATTTCTAAACTCAGGACAAAATTTAGAAACTATTTAGCATGGTTGTTTTTTGGTGGTTGTAGATGTGTAACAGATTTTGGGGGTCAAAGTTAGAAAAAGTGTGTTTTATTCAATTTTTTCCTCATATTTTATAATATTTTTAATAATAAATTATAAGATATGAGGAAAATAATGGTATCTTTAGAAAGTCCATTTAGTGGCAAGAAAAATGTTATATAATATGTGTGGGTACAGTAAATGAGTAAGAGGAAAATTACAGCTAAACACAAACACCGCAGAAATGTAAAAATAGCCCTGGTCCTTAAGGGAAAGAAATTGAAAAATGGCCTTGGTCCTTAAGGGGTTAAAAAAAAACTAGAAATTTGACTGTGAAATAATAGCAGTCAGTTTCCTTCACGCGTGTGCGTTTCAGGGCCTGCCAGGGCACAGTGTCACACCAGTGCAACTCATATCTGGTGTAACAGTAGTGTACATTAAAAAAAAAATACAATTTTGACTGTAATAGATTGAATAGCAGTTAGTTGTCTGCAAGCGTGTGTGTCAGGCCTACAGCGTCTATTCTGCCAACTTTTGCCAGTGCACAGTGCCACTCATATCTGTTGTCACAGTAGCTTGCACGCATAGTACCAATAATCGGGAAAAAAATTACAGGCAGAGGCAGGCCACCCCGCAGGGGCCGTCGTGGTCGTGGTGCTGTGATTCTCTTTGGCCCTAGAATAATGCCCAGTGTTCAGAGGCCACGTACCCTGAACTGGAAAAGTTCTGAGGACATAGTTGACTGGCTAACACAGGACACCCAATCTTCTACAGCTTCTGCTTGGAACCTTGACGCACCATCCTCCTCCAGCTTAGCTTCGGGCACCTCTCAAGTTACCACTCGCCCGCCTGCCGCCACCACCAACACTAGCACCACAGCCGCTTCACTTGATCTGTCAGAGGAGTTATTTACACATCAGTTGGAAGAAATGAGTGATGCTCAACCATTATTGTCAGAGGATGTAGATAACAGGGATATGTCTCAGTCAGGCAGCATTACACACATGGACGTACGGTGTGATGATGATGTTGTACCCGCTGCGGGAGTTTGGTCTGTCACTGTGAAGCGGTCGTAACCCTTACACTACCTGATCGATACAACATCATACCTGATGTTTTAAAGCACGTTATTCCAAACAATTTAGGAATGTTAGGTGATTTATGCCCTTTATGGATTAAAACCAGACTCTGCATCAACTATGTAATTTTCCATGGGAGTTTTGCCATGGATCCCCCTCCGGCATGCCACAGTCCAGGTGTTAGTCCCCTTGAAACAACTTTTCCATCACTATTGTGGCCAAAAAGAGTCCCTGTGGGTTTTAAAGGTCGCCTGCCTATTGAACTCTATGGCGGTTCGCCCGGTTCGCCCGTTCGCGAACATTTGTGGAAGTTCGCGTTCGCCGTTTGCAAACCCAAATTTTTATGTTTGCGACATCACTATCCATTAATCATTTCATTTTTTTTCTTTTTCACTTAACTGTCTGTTTTGTCCTTCACTACACTGTTTTATCCATGATTGGCTCCAAAACTTCAGCTGCTACTTCTTAGCGCTGGATTCATCTACCACTTGTTTCTACCTATTAAAGCAGCTAATATGCAACACATGTTCTAAACATACCGATTCCTAAGCCAGGGCTGGTAACTTCTGAAAGAGTCTGCATTGTAATGCTCACATGATCATATGAAATGGGTAAATGTAGCCACCAATCAGCAAGCGCTATCCAGGTGCTGAACCAAAAATGGGCCGAGTCCTAAGCTTACCGTCTTGCTTTTTCAAATAAAGATACCAAGAGAACAAGAAAAATTGATAATACAGGGAGTGCAGAATTATTAGGCAAATGAGTATTTTGACCACATCATCCTCTTTATGCATGTTGTCTTACTCCAAGCTGTATAGGCTCGAAAGCCTACTACCATTTAAGCTTATTAGGTGATGTGCATCTCTGTAATGAGAAGGGGTGTGGTCTAATGACATCAACGCCCTATATCAGGTGTGCATAATTATTAGGCAACTTCCTTTCCTTTGGCAAAATGGGTCAAAAGAAGGACTTGACAGGCTCAGAAAAGTCAAAAATAGTGAGATATCTTGCAGAGGGATGCAGCACTCTTAAAATTGCAAAGCTTCTGAAGCGTGATCATCGAACAATCAAGCGTTTCATTCAAAATAGTCAACAGGGTCGCCAGAAGCGTGTGGAAAAACCAAGGCGCAAAATAACTGCCCATGAACTGAGAAAAGTCAAGCGTGCAGCTGCCAAGATGCCACTTGCCACCAGTTTGGCCATATTTCAGAGCTGCAACATCACTGGAGTGCCCAAAAGCACAAGGTGTGCAATACTCAGAGACATGGCCAAGGTAAGAAAGGCTGAAAGACAACCACCACTGAACAAGACACACAAGCTGAAACGTCAAGACTGGGCCAAGAAATATCTCAAGACTGATTTTTCTAAGGTTTTATGGAAAATGAAATGAGAGTGAGTCTTGATGGGCCAGATGGATGGGCCCGTGGCTGGATTGGTAAAGGGCAGAGAGCTCCAGTCCGACTCAGACGCCAGCAAGGTGGAGGTGGAGTACTGGTTTGGGCTGGTATCATCAAAGATGAGCTTGTGGGGCCGTTTCGGGTTGAGGATGGAGTCAAGCTCAACTCCCAGTCCTACTGCCAGTTTCTGGAAGACACCTTCTTCAAGCAGTGGTACAGGAAGAAGTCTGCATCCTTCAAGAAAAACATGATTTTCATGCAGGGCAATGCTCCATCACACGCGTCCAAGTACTCCACAGCGTGGCTGGCAAGAAAGGGTATAAAAGAAGAAAATCTAATGACATGGCCTCCTTGTTCACCTGATCTGAACCCCATTGAGAACCTGTGGTCCATCATCAAATGTGAGATTTACAAGGAGGGAAAACAGTACACCTCTCTGAACAGTGTCTGGGAGGCTGTGGTTGCTGCTGCACGCAATGTTGATGGGGAACAGATCAAAACACTGACAGAATCCATGGATAGCAGGCTTTTGAGTGTCCTTGCAAAGAAAGGTGGCTATATTGGTCACTGATTTGTTTTTGTTTTGTTTTTGAATGTCAGAAATGTATATTTGTGAATGTTGAGATGTTATATTGGTTTCACTGGTAAAAATAAATAATTGAAATGGGTATATATTTGTTTTTTGTTAAGTTGCCTAATAATTATGCACAGTAATAGTCACCTGCACACACAGATATCCCCCTAAAATAGCTATAACTAAAAACAAACTAAAAACTACTTCCAAAACTATTCAGCTTTGATATTAATGAGTTTTTTTGGGTTCATTGAGAACATGGTTGTTGTTCAATAATAAAATTAATCCTCAAAAATACAACTTGCCTAATAATTCTGCACTGCCTGTAGAAGTAAATTAGAAAGTTGCTTAAAATCGCATGCTCTATCTGAATCATGAAGGTTTCATTTTGACTAGATTATCCCTTTAACACAGTGCACTGATTCTAGAAGACTGACATTGCTATCCAGTTATGAATACTCTATGTCTTAAAGGGATAAAAAACCCAAATGCTAAGTCACTTGAAAGTGATACAGCATAACGTAAAAATCTGATTACAAAATATTACCTGAACATCTCTTTGTAAAAAATAAAAATGTCTTCAATTTACAATAGTAAGTGCTCTGTTATCAGTTATCCTTCAGCAACTGTCAGCTGCATGTTAAAAAAGCAACATTTCAGCTTCCCTAGTTCAATGAAATATTGTGATATTTCATATAAAACTTCCTTAAATTGAGGTGGAAAATAGCATGACTATGCCTGCACATGTGATATGTATGCTTCCTTGTAAGTCATGGGACTAGCATCCCAATTGGCTCCTTAAAGTTCTTTTTCAATGGGATGTGACTTCTAAGAAAATAATGAGCTTTTGGGGCCGATTTATGAAAGTGCGAGCAGACATCATATGATGTAGTGTATCATTTCCGCCGCACATCGATAAATGCCGACAGCATACGCTGTCTGCATTTATCATTGCACAAGCAGTTCTTGTGAACTGCTTGTGCTATGCCTCCCCCTGCAGATTCGCGGCCGCTAGCAGGGGGTTTCAATCAGCCCGATAATATAGGATCAGGCGGATTGATGTCCGCCACCTCAGAGCAGGCGGACAATTTATGGAGCAGCGGTCTTTAGACTGCTGCTTCAAAACTGCTTTTTCCGGTGAGCCTGAAGGCTCACGCAGAAACAGGGCCATCAAGCTCTATTTGGAGCTTGATAATTCGGTCCCATAATATATTTCTGTTTTACATAGAGATGTTCAAGTGATAATTTCTGGACAGATTTTTACAGCTATACTGCATCACCTTTAAGTGCTTCACCAAGAGACATTTAAACAACTAGGCTCCTAGTTTCTCCCTTTCTTAAAAAAAATATGCATACAATTACAATTCTCAGCTTGTTTCTCAGTCTAAACATCTTCAGTTCATCATCAGTCATCAATGATTATTTTTCTCCACCTATGCTGAATATTGATACAATCTTCTAGTCATAAGTGAAGCAGTTTTTTTTAATAAATTCTCCTTTTTGAATGAACCCCTTAGTTCCATAGAAACATCTGATAACCTCTAAATTGAACATTATTCTATACCAAAAATCAATAATTGGGTTTCCATCTCAATTTGCTGCATTTGATTAACTTCTATATCAATATACCCTGTATTTAAACACCATTCAGCAATGAAAGACACCTTAATACAATGTGACTTGGAGCATGAACTCTGGTTAGTCTAATTTATTAATTGCTTCTATCATTAGTGTGTGTGTGTGCATGAATGTGTTCATGTTTGTATGTGTATTAACTTGTGTGTGTGCATGTGTGCCTATGTGTGCATGTGTATGTGTGCATATGTGTGCATGTGTGCATGTGTATGTGTGCATATGTGTGCATGTGTGCAAGTGTGTGTACTCAATGTATTTTAAACCAGCAGTTCATTAAAGTTAAAAGTGAACAACACATTTTCTTTATAGTGTTTTTAGCAGTTAAATTATTTTTTTTATGGGAAATATCTAGCTTAATAGAACCACAAGGGTTAAGCCATTCCCATATTAAGGGCTAAATTACAAGTGAAGCACTAATTTATCACATGCTTATCAATGGACCAATTCACCAGTTTATGGGCGCACAATAAATAGCCAGCCATTACTAGTGGCTGGTTAATGCTACCACAAGCTCACAGTAGCAATAAGCGCTCTAAAAATTAATCAGAGATAAGATCTCTGGTTAATTTTAAAAATGTTCTCCAATTGACCCCAAAATAAACTGTATGGTTCCTGTGATAAAAAAAAAAAAATATGAGCATCTAATTTTTCAAAAAATGACTGGACAAAGCAGTTTTTAGGGGTTAAAGCTAGGGAATGTAAGGTGTTAGAAAAAAAACGTATTGGAAAGTGCTTTTACATTGCGGTCTATGGGGACTGTGTGTTTCCTGTAAATATATATGTATATGCTTATACACATATATATGTATGTGTTAATGTATGTATATACACATATTAACAAATAAATATATATTATATATACATATATATTTAACATTTGCTACCCATAGCTATGTGATTTACCCCCTTTCCTGTGCTAGGTTCTCTGCCATGTCTCACGGCATGAGAACAAGGCTCCCATTAAAACCTATGGAAGCGCGCTCTTATGCAATACAAACGCACAAACGTGCACTGGTATTGCTGAGTGGAGCGCAAATATTGAGCTTGCGTACAGGATATTTTGTGCTCCACTAGTAATCTATCCCTGAATCTTACAAGGACTTTGCCCAGCAAACTCCTGCTTTGCTCACTCAGAGAAATATCTACACTGCATGTTTATTTCCATGGTTTTGTTGCCTCAGTAAAGCAGTAACATTGGAAAATGTCAGGCATTTACAAAAATGATGGTTAACCCCTTAATGACTGACGACGTGCAGGGTACGTCCTCTAAAAAATGTCAGTTAACGACCAAGGACGTACCCTGCACGTCCTCAGTCTGGAAAGCAGCTGGAAGCGATCCTGCTCGCTTCCAGCTGCTTTCCGGTTATTGCAGTGATGCCTCGACATCGAGGCATCCTGCAATAACACTTTCTGGCCATCCGATGCAGAGAGAGGTCTGATGTTTCAGGTGGGAGGCTGATCTCTACACTAAAGCTAAAATTAACCCTGCAAGCTCCCTACAAGCTACCTAATTAACCCCTTCACTGCTAGCCATAATACACGTGTGATGCGCAGCGCCATTTAGCAGCTTTCTAATTACCAAAAAGCAACGCCAAAGTCATATATGTCTGCTATTTCTAAACAAAGGGGATCCCAGAGAAGCATTTACAACCATTTGTGCCATAATTGCACAAGCTGTTTGTAAATGATTTCAGTGAGAAACCTAAAATTGTGAAAAACTTAACGTTTTTTTAATTTGATCGCATTTGGCGGTGAAATGGTTGCATGAAATATACCAAAATGGGCCTAGATCAATACTTGGGGTTGTCTACTACACTACACTAAAGCTAAAAATACCCCAAAAAGCTCCTTACATGCTCCCTAATTAACCCCTTCACTGCTGGGCATAATACACGTGTGGTGCGCAGTGGCATTTAGCGGCCTTCTAATTACCAAAAAGCAATGCCAAAGCCATATATGTCTGCTATTTCTGAACAAAGGGGATCCCAGAGAAGAATTTACAACCATTTATGCCATAATTGCACAAGCAGTTTGTAAATAATTTCAGTGAGAAACTGAAAGTTTGTGAAAAAATTTGTGAAAAAGTGAACGATTTTTTGTATTTGATTGCATTTGGCGGTGAAATGGTGGCATGAAATATACCAAAATGGGCCTAGATCAATACTTTGGGGTGTCTTCTAAAAAAATATATATATATGTCAATGGATATTCAGGGATTCCTGAAAGATATCAGTGTCCCAATGTAACTAGCACTAATTTTGAAAAAAAAATGGTTTGAAAATAGCAAAGTGCTACTTGTATTTATGGCCCTATAAGTTACAAAAAAAGCAAAGAAACATTGGGTATTTCTAAACTCAGGACAAAATTTAGAAACTATTTAGCATGGGTGTTTTTTGGTGGTTGTAGATATGTAACAGATTTTGGGGTTCAAAGTAAGAAAAAGTGTGTTTTTTTTCAATTTTTCCTCATATTTTATAAATTTTTTTATAGTAAATGATAAGATATGATGAAAATAATGGTATTTTTAGAAAGTCCATTTAAACACAAACACCGCAGAAATGTAAAAATAGCCTTGGTCCCAAACGGACAGAAAATGGAAAAGTGCTCTGGTCACTAAGGGGTTAAAATAAAAAAGAAAAGAACAATAATCCTTGCTATATATTTCCTTGCTAACGTTTTTAAGAATTTAGGCTTTTAGGTATTATGAAGATGACATCCTATTTTATAATGTGTAGATAGCTCATTCATGGCCTAAGTATATAATTTCAATGACAGAAAATGGATACAACAATATTTAGGGAGATGTTTGCAAACTCATTAAATAATTGTTCTGCGTTGATGAACAGTGCTCTAATTAATTAGTCTAATTTAACAACCCACATAAAAACCATACGCTGTCACGTGTATTGATTGGACTGTGTTTAATTAGACAGATTTGTGGAGAGTTCAAACACTCCAACTCCCACTTTCTCAATGACACCCCTGAGTGAGGTTAGAAGGTTTACTGTATGTGTTGCATGTAACTAATAAGCCTGTTATTGCAGTGCATAACATAAATGTCTATTAATGTAGTAGCATCCAATAACCTTCCAAATATGGTTGCAGTGATAAAATGTTCAAGGTCTGCAATATATCCTTCTCATTAATTAAAGGAGAATTTTTAAGGTGAATTCAATGTAAAGATTAAATACTTCTTTTATGTTTACCATTTTGTTTGTATTAATTATTGCTTCTCTTAGTTCATTAGCATATTCAGCAGAACTTTAATGTCACATTTTGTTCATGTGACGCAGAACACAAGAATCAATCCTTAAAAACAAACTTTATTTAGAGATAAACTTTAATATGTTTGCAGCAATAAATTTAATATATTCATAGTAATTATTTAAAAATTACATATATAGCGCACAATTATCTAAAGCTCTCTGCTCTAGCGAGATTATCTAACAAGTCTCATCAGTTCTGCAAGGTCACAAAAAGAATTTTAGAAAGGCGAATTTTAGCTTCAAAGCTGATAATCTTGTTATGCAGGATTCTGGATATAAGGGACAGACACCTGCATTAAACTATAATACTCAAAATTGCCCTTTTGTGTGATTTCTCTCTATGCTGGTGAGTTTTTGATCATCAGGCCTAAAGTGTGAAATCAGATATTTAGCAAATTGGGATAACGTTCATTGCACTGTATGCGCTGGAACAATGTACCTATCAAGGAATCCTGGAAGTAACTAGCAGGAAGATAGGCCCTGGTAACGGTTTATAATGGTGTAGTAATTTAGAATGAAGTCCAAGTAGCAGTGTGGACACTGACAATTAACAGTAACTTAGAACACGGAGTGCATAGCACAAGCATACCCTAGAAATATGATGGGGAACTTCAAAATAAAATCCTGAATCTGCTGCTTCCAAATTGGAAAACAAACAGCTAATATGAATTCCTTCATGAACCAGAACACTTTGCAAAAGTAGAGCTTGACATATAAGAGTGAGAGAACAGCTGAAATTCACAACTTGTAGCTTGTAGACAAACTGACACTCTAAAGATTGAGAATAAGAGCTGACACTATGAAACTTTACAAAAGAGCAGAAACTCATAACTTGAAGCTTAGCAACTGTACTGATGTTGAAAAGGAATTCCCTTTGTTAGGGGGAATTGGTGTTGGGAACAGATTTGGGCTCTCAAGCAGGGGTTCCCTACAGGATAAGCCTATGTATCTCAGTAGGGCAGTGCCTGATACCGGTATATACAGGGTAATATTAATTTAAGAAAAAAGAGGTATCATGTGGCACACTTACTATGGGAGCCCAAATAATCTATATCATAGGTTAGCACAAAGAATATTAACGGCTAGATTTAGAGTTTTGTCGGTAACGACCCGCGTAGCTAACGCTGTTTTTTTTTTCCCCGCACCTTTTAAATACCGCTGGTATTTAGAGTTCACAGAATGGCTGCGTTAGGCTCCAAAAAAGGAGCGTAGAGCATAATTTACCGCCACTGCAACTCTCAATACCAGCGGTGCTTACGGACGTGGCCAGCTTCAAAAACATGCTCGTGCACGATTCCCCCATAGGAAACAATGGGGCAGTTTGAGTTTAAAAAAAACCTAACACCTGCAAAAAAGCAGCGTTCAGCTCCTAACGCAGCCCCATTGTTTCCTATGGGAAAACAATTCCTATGTCTGCACCTAACACCCTAACATGTACCCCGAGTCTAAACACCCCTAACCTTACACTTATTAACCCCTAATCTGCCGCCCCCGCTATCGCTGACACCTGCATATTTTTTTAACCCCTAATCTGCCGCTCCGTACACCGCCGCAACCTACATTATACCTATGTACCCCTAATCTGCTGCCCCTAACACCGCCGACCCCTATATAATATTTATTAACCCCTAATCTGCCCCCCACAACGTCGCCGCCAGCTACCTACTAAAATTAACCCCTAATCTGCCAACCGGACCTCACCGCTACTCTAATAAATGTATTAACCCCTAAAGCTAACTCTAACCCGAACCCTAACACCCCCCTAAGTTAAATATAATTTAAATCTAACGACCAAGTGCATGGAGCACGAAACGTTTGCTGTTTTTTGCACCTGTTCTACAACCTGTTTTTGCACTATTGTGCTTACCACTTTTTAATCTATCTTGTATGATTTTAACAAGTTTGGAATAAAATTGAACTTTTATATATCTGTGGGCTTGGAGCGCTTATTTTTCCCTACATTGGATGGACTGTTAATAATTGTAGGTAGGTAGCGGCGACGTTGGGGGCAGATTAGGGGTTAATAAATATAATATAGGGGTCGGCAGTGTTAGGTGCAGCAGATTAGGGGTACATAGGGATAACGTAGGTTGCGGCTGTGTGCGGTCGGCAGATTAGGGGTTAAATTTTTATTAGAGTGGCGGCGGTGTGGGGGGCCTCGGTTTAGGTGTACATAGGTAGTTTATGGGTGTTAGTGTACTTTAGAGCACAGTAGTTAAGAGCTTTATGAACCGGCGTTAGCCCAGAAAGCTCTTAACTCCTAGCTTTTTGCTGCGGCTGGAGTCTTGTCGTTAGATTTCTAACGCTCACTTCAGCCAAGACTCTAAATACCAACGTTAGAAAGATCCCATTGAAAAGATAGGATACGCAAATGGCATAGGGGGAAAAGTCGCAGCTGGAAAGTGAGCGTTAGACCCTTTCCTGACTGACTCTAAATACCAGCGGTAGCCCAAAACCAGCGTTATATTTTGATGCATGTGTCTTTCATAAACAATTAGGGGCCTATTTATTATGGTGCGAGCTGTTGGCATTTATCATTACACCAGCAGTTCTTGTGAACTGCTGGTGCAATGCGTCCCCTGCAGATTCGCGGCCAATCGGCCGCTAGCAGGGGGTGTCAATCAACCCGATCGTATTCGATTGGCTTGATTTCTGTCCGTCGCCTCAGAGCAGAGAGACAGGTTATGGAGCAACGGTCCATACGGAGCTTGATAAATATGCCCCCTAGTGTCCTGCATAGTGAGATAAACAGCTCTCAAGTTACAAATTTGCATTTCTAATTTTCTTTGATGTACCTTGTGAAACTAACAAGACTTCTTAAGTAATCTCTCCAGACTGGAGAGCTTTAGGTCATGGAGCTTTTAGAGTGAGTCTGCAGTGTCACAACTTATTTTAAGCCTTAGTTATTCTGTTTTATTGCAATACCACTATAATTCTTAACATTACTTCTACTGATTCAAATCACTTCTTGCTCTATAGAGTCCATTTTGGTCATCTTATGAGGGAAGGATACTGTTATCGTAGGTGTTAGCACTGGAGGCATTTTTAGTGTTTATGTTAGCCTAGGGACTGGGAAATGTCCTCACCCCCAAACCTCAAGAATTTTAGTTCATGTTTACCTTGAAGATTTATTTCAACTGGGGGCAGGGACAAATGGAGGGGGCATGCACCCTAAATAAACAACCAGGGGTCACTGATTTGTAATAAAATTATTCAATACAACATTTGGAGAGCACAGGTCTAGTTGATATAGGTCACATATGCTTTTGTTTTGGACCTATTTTGCGTTTCATATTTCTTTGAGTAACATATCCTGTGACAAGACAATTACTCTAAATGGAGGAGGAGCATCATCAAGTTTTTAAGGTAATTGCCAAGTGAAGTTTACATACTACATACGTTCATGTGTACAAGTGATGTATTCACAATTTCCTATATGGTTCATTCAGTCAGGCAATGATTTGTACAAGGTGTTTTGCCTCAAAATTAACACTCATAAAATCAGCATTTTTTTACTGCCAGCTCATACCATATATTTGATTGCTTTGAACATAATTAGAAAAATTCTAATAAAGTTTGGACATTCAATTCTAAAATTATTGTTTTATCTTTGTTATATTTAAGCTTAGCCTTTTCATTTTGCAAAAAGAAAATTATTGCACCAGAAACAGTTCTCTTGGCTGTACATTTTTTTGTGTGTAATTAAAGATAAACATATTCATGCACACCCAGTCTCAAAAGGCCAATTATAAGATAGGAGGATATTTAATGTGGTGTAACATAAACAGATTGCATAAGGCAAAGAAAAAAATATATATAATTGCAGATATCATGTTACATGGCTTTTGGTGTGTGCCAATGAACAAAAAGGCAGTAATCTAAGCACATTCAAATTCTATCTACACTATTTTTATCCAATATTTGAGAAAAGTAAATGACATATAAAGGAACATTGCCTCTAGGGTTAAATTGTTATGATATTTGCCAAGTTTCTTTTTCAGTAGTTTTGAGCATGTTATCTCCAAAAATCTATTTTGAAAAAACAATATTTTCTGAATGTGTGGGCAAGCAGAACATATACTATCCTGCAAGGAGAATATTTCTAATGGACATTAGCACACAGAGTTTAGAAGTAACCAGACAGTAGTAATGTTTGTCAGATCAACTGGCTGTGCACCATGTCAGCGTCTTCACATTCCCTTTGTATGTGCTTCTTAGGTGCTTAGGTCAAGATTCAGAGCATCAGTACAGTTGATATTAATTTAAGAAAAAAGAGGTACACTTACTATGGGAGCCCAAATAAGCTATATCATAGGTTAGCACGAAGAATATTAAGTGATTAAAATATAACTTTTATTTAAACAACTAAAAATTAAAAAAAAAAAAAAAACCAAATGTAAGAGCATAAATGTAGCTGAGGTATGTCTCAAATGACTGTTTGATTTAAAGTGTAATTTCCTTGTACCATTATACCATACTTTTAGACTTAAGGGAACACCCTATGTCCTGGGATATTGTAGACAAAATTTGTTACAAATATTTATTGAGATATTTACACTTTGACACCTATTGGGGTGATATCATTGGGTCTTAGCAGTTAAAAGCTACACTTGATACAGAGTAGTGCATGTATTGTAGTGTGGTGTATCCAGTTAAAAAATCAGGGTTAGTTCCATAAGAAACTACCCTGTAGTAGAGGTAATTGTGGACTTGCTTCTTTTGTCAAAGGGAATAGTGTTTCCCACAAATAAAGATAGTGTTGTTCACAATTATGAAGATACAGTAACCCTGGTGTGAAATAAGTATATCTCAAAGTAGTTTGAATAGTCTTATCAGTGGTATATTTAAGGACTAGTGATGTTTGGATAGTGCTTAAGCCAGAAAGACTGGTAATTCATATTATCACAACGAAAATTCAGTTCATATAAGGGTGTTACCAGGATTATCTGTTAGTTAGTTAAATACTAAGTTTACCAGGGATACGGTTTGAATTGGTTCAGATATTAGGTTGTTAGCCATAACTTAGACAAATAGGATTATGCAGTGGACATTACACAGCTACCAATATCCACCCTTGAAATTACAATTAATCTACTGTTACATATAGCGGTGCATAGAGCACATAGTAATCAAGTCTGGCATAGTAGGTAATATACCGTAGTATCAAGAGTACATAGTAATATATATAGGACCACTGCAGTAATTTTCTATTAGTTGTTAAGTTAAGTTAAGCGGTGAGTAGAGCACATTAAGTTTCTATTTTCAATCTTAAACCTGGTGCGGCAGTGTGACAGAATATAGTGCTGTCATAATCTACAAAGCCGCTAAAGCAATTGAATATCAGAGTTTAGGTGCCCCTGGTTTACCCATAAGTTTTAACAACTAAGTAAAAAGGGCCTAAAAAGGCCAGCAAATTATTAACATTTAAACTTACATTTTTTAATATTAGCATAAAGTCACAAAAGAAGCAGTGCGAACGCCTGACGCGCGTTTCGCCAAGTGCTTTGTCAAAGGCGCCGACGGATCATTTGTGCTGCCTATTTATGTGGACGCCAGACAATCCGAGGAGGGTGTGTGTGCCGGTCACATGATTTCTCTTCATGGCAGAGAGTTTTTGATTGTCAGGCCATAATACGTAATCCCACCATTACCTTCTGTTTAAAACCAGTACATTAAGGGTGAGATTACAAGTGGAGTGCTATTTTAATGTCACCCGTAAATAACAAGCCATTACAGGTGCGGGAGCACTTTGGGCTTAGCGCAATTAATGACAAAAAAATGTGCCCCAATTCCCCCAAAATAAAGTTGACAGTTCCTTTTATTTAAAAAAAAAAATATGAGCATCTTTATTTAAAAAAAAGAAAAAAACCTGCATGAAACAGTTATAAGGGGTTAAAGTGAGGGGATGTGGGGTGGACTGAAGAGTGCCTTTACATTGACATTAAAGTCTAAGGGACTGCGTTTTTATTTTAAATATACTGTATATGTATATACTTATATACATATATATTTATGTGTTAATATGTGTATATACACATATAAACACAGAAATATATATATTTATGTACATATACATATATTTTAACTTGCTGCGCGACTTACCCCCTGCATTGTGCTATGTTCTTTGCTGTGTCTGACAGCATGAGAATGAGGCTCCCATTGAGTGCAAGGCTTCCAGGCAATGTGAACTCGAGGTCGCGTTTTCATTGTGCTTAAGTTGTAATACCAGTGCACATTTGCATGTACACAATTTTTATTCATATTTTTAGTGGTGCCTTCATGTGCTGCTGGGTTTAGTTTTTTTTCTGTGCAGCCTTAAGGATCACCCTTATTTTGCAACTCACTAGCAACTGTGCATGTGTGGTTGCGGTGCAAGCTGATCCTTCAGGCTAGCTGATGTGCACTGTCATTTCTATTGACCGTAATGCCCGCTTGTGAAATGAAAAGAAACCTGAACTTAATTAGAGGTGGCTGGGGTTAATTAAAAACTAGAATGTTTGTAAATATGAAAATAAATGTGTATGACTTTACCATCACTTTAAAATAAAAACCCAAGATTATTTAAAACATTTAAGTTATAAAAAAATAGAGAGAAAAGGTACCAGGATATATATTAATACCCTAGAAAAGCAAGGGAATAAAAAGCACTCGAAAAGAACTTTCAAAACATTCAATTTATTTCCCCAAAAATACCTATCAGTATGAATAATCCATCTGTCAATGCCAAGCAACACCACAGAAGGCGAAAACCTAACCTAAAACAGTAGAACATGCAAAATAACCCAAATCTCTCCCTGTCCTATAGCATACGTATGCACCTCTTATAGAGCTCTAACACAGAGAATTTATATGCAACATTTGTATATTAATAACCAAATGCAATAGCACATAGTATCCTAAATAACATGCATATTTGAAAAAAGAGGGTTTGAAGATAGTTACTGAGAATTACAGGAAAAAGAACGCCACTAATAACATCCTGCATGCAAATAGCAGTCACCCAGTGCACCTTAAAAAAGGGATTCCTTATGGGCAGTTCCTCCGTTTGAGGAGGAACTGCTCCTCTATCTCAAAGTTTGATGCTCATGCATCACTGATGAAAGAGAGATTCCTAAAAAGAGGATACTCGAATAAGTTTCTTAAGAAATCCCTTTGGAGGGCTAGAAACATGTCCAGGGATTATCTTCTGTATAGAAATAACTCCAAAGTGGAGAAAGGTGAGATTAGATTTATATCTAGTTTCAATAATCAATGGGATAACATCAGATCAGTGTTCAAGAAAAACTGGCACATCCTATCCCTGGATGACAAGGTGAAAAATGTAATAGGAGACATACCACTTCTAACAGCCAGAAAAGCACAGAATTTAAGAGATAAACTGGTGAGAAGCCAGTTCGCCAGAGGCCCTTCTGCGTCGGACTGGCTAAGAAAGGACAGAGGTATTAAGGGTAGTTTTCCCTGTGGGCACTGTGTTTACTGTGCCCACATGGATAGCACTAAACAATTCTCTGTTCAGGATGACAAGATATTTGATATAAAGTTTTTCTTTAACTGCAAGTCTGAAGGGGTGATCTATCTCCTACGGTGCTCCTGCCCAGTCTTTTACGTTGGTAAAATGAAGAGAATGGTGAAGGACCAGGTACAGGATCACCGGGATGATATACTTCACTCCAGGGACACCAATGTTGCGAGACATTTCTGCACTGTACATAATGGTAATGTAGATTCGTTAAAATTCATTATCATAGACAAAGGAATCAGAAATGGACGTGGTGGTAATAACAATAGGGTTCTGTTACAGAAAGAATCCAAATGGATTTATAGACTGGGAACTAGAATCCCAAAAGGATTAAATGATAAGATGGAATATGCTCACTTCCTCTAATTTAATAAAATTACTAAACTATTGAAATGGTAAGGCATCTGATGGAATGTATGTCAGAAAAGAGGGTGAACTGTCTATTTGATCTTGGTTGTGTAGCAACTTTTTGGAGAAACTAGGAATTAAGTTTAGCCAAGTTACTATATTACACAACTTAGGTCTTTGAGTCTATTCTACACACAGGGCTAAATGTAATACAGCTTTAAGAAATTGCTAGGCTGTTTGAGATAATCACCTGTAAACAATTAGGTGTGTCTGTATAAAGAAGGATGTCCGGTGAGGACTCAATATGCCCTGACGAACCCCTGTAACACATACTTGATGTGGGGGTGAAACGTGCGTTGGCACTATGTGTTTCCTACCCCAGGAATAAGTCGACTATATCCTGAGTTACCAGTGTTTGTGCAAAACGTTCTAACCTTATATCTACCTATTTGCTTGCAAAGAGACATTCTGGCAATACCTAAGTAGCAGACAAGTTCAAGATACATGTTTATGTGCTGACCCGAGAATTTTTCCTGCGGTGGAGTGAGCAGATTATAAAGTGAGCGCATTGGATGCGGTGAGGATTCGCTAATATGAGATGTGATATAATATGGTACATCTTGGTATTACACTCTGAAGGAAGTCTGAACAAGCTTCACGGCTGTATGACGATTTGACCGGGCGTCCTCTGACCTATGGAAAAGGTTTATCCGCTAGAAGCCACTAACAATCCCTGGTGATGTTCTGCCACTCCCACTTTGTGATACGTCACACGCCAAGGATTCACCGAAGGTGCTAGCAAGCTGAAAGTCTCTGGGAACAGCACAACATAACATCTAAGCTAAGTGCCTGTATTTGTTGTTTTTTTTCACTTAAGAAGCCACATTCTTGAATGACCGTATTTGCAGCAGGAATAGCTGCGGTCAAGTACGCTGTATCAAGGAGATATGTACAGTTACGACCAATGTGCTTTATAACTAACAGCAGGACTTGCACAATATTTATCTATGGACTTTGGTCTATACATATGCTGTTTTTCCATATGCATTATTATTTATTTAGGATACTATGTGCTATTGCATTTGGTTATTAATATACAAATGTTGCATATAAATTCTCTGTGTTAGAGCACTATAAGAGGTGCATACGTATACTATAGGACAGGGAGAGATTTGGGTTATTTTGCATGTTCTACTGTTTTAGGTTAGGTTTTCGCCTTCTGTGGTGTTGCTTGGCAATAACAGATGGATTATTCATACTGATAGGTATTTTTTGGGAAATAAATTGAATTTTTTGAAAGTTCTTTTCGAGTGCTTTTTATTCCCTTGCTTTTCTAGGGTGTTAATATATATTCTGGTACCTTTTCTCTCTATTTTTTATAACTTAATATCTTCTGAAAGGGAGGCACCGTTAAGTGAATATTTTAGCAATATTGTCTACTCTCACGCTTCTTGTACTTTTTTTATATAAAACATTTGCTAACAATTATTTTACTTTTGAAAAAGCACAGTGGCCTTACAGAAGTTAGTCTAGTCCCAAAACACTAAAGATTTGTAAAGCTTACCCAAAGTATATATTTTGCTTGTGTGAATCTCAACTGTATACTTGTATGTAAAGGGGTCCATCCATTTTCTTTTGAGTTTGTGCTGAGATTCTTTATGCCTATAATTGTATTCCTAGATTCATTACATTTATGGTATTCATTAAAATTCAGCATTCTTCAGTTCAGTGGTCTGCCAAGCATCTCTTGCATATCATTAGCCATTGGTTAAATAGATTCTTCAGAAAAAATACTGCATATGGACAGCATAAACTCTACATAGGGACATGCACATCATAAACTGATATGAGTTTCATTTTGTACTTGTAACAGAATGTTTAGAATAGTGAAGTATAGAAGTATAGAATAGCGATCATTAGAAAGTAAAATGTATGGAAAATGAAAACAAGTCAGAAGTCAGAAGGCAGAATTATAAGTTGATTTAAATACGAAGCAAGTTAATATACTTGTATGAATCTGTGATTAGAAATTGAATCCTGGTTTCTTTCTTTGTTTATCTGCATTCCTTCTACTCTGATAAAAAATGTAGATGTTGAAGCTACCTGAAATAACCCTGGTAACATGAAATTCAACATGTACCACTCATTTAAAAAACAAAACTATGCATGGCCCATTCCCCCTTATTGAAAGTACATTTGTTTTGTGAATCACATTAGCAATTACATAATTTGTATCATATTAACTAAACTACCAACAACTCTTTGAACATGAGTTTTGTCTGAATGCTCATTACCTTCTCTTCTTCTCTTTCTAGGTCATTCTCTCTCGGGTCAGGCACCAAAGTGTTACGTACCTCTGTCTCGGTGCCAGAGGTTCTCTGTGAATAGCGTTAGCCTCAGCAGTGTTATTGAGCATCACATATGTAATAAAGATTTTAATGTTATAGTAACTTGGGTCAGAAACTTCGAGTTGTCTGGTCACAGAAATAAGCAATCATGCACTGTTGTTTGTATTCTCACCAATACTATATATAAGTGTTTTAAATATAAGCAATACTATCATTAAAGTCATCACACAATGTTTTATTCTTTTCATGATGCCTCTAAGATACAGAATGTAAAATGCACATAAAAGATACCCCTTTCAAATCATTTGCTGCATGTGACAACTAGTTGCAGGATACTTTCAAAGAAGCAACTGAGAAGTAAATATCAGACCGCAGTCAACATCATCACATTAAAGGCAAGCAATTTTAAAATTAAATAAATCCAAATGGACAACTGTTTTCACAAATTACAATGTATATTGTTCACACCATACAGTGATGCACTAGAAAAGAAGTGTTATATTTTCAGGTTAAAGTGTTTCTTATTCCATATTGGGCAACGAGAATGTAGAGAAAGAAACAGGTGCACCTAGTGGATCAAATTGATGGTTATGTTCAGTCACAACATATGGATGTGGCAATGGTATACCCAATTTGACGTCAGTATATGAATTGTGTAATCTCTCACTGCCCTTGTACTGTATTATATGTCTGGGCTTTGTCATAGCTCTATATTATGTGTGTCTTATACAAAACCAAAATTAACTACAATGTACGTATTACAAGTTGAAAATAAATGCGTTCACTTGAGCGCAATTTAATGTGCGTTGAAATAGCTCTGGTTAACTGTTATGCTCGACAAAAAAGTGTCACAAAACACATCAAAAATATATTTTAAAGTACAGTTGAAGTCATAAAAATACTGTCTAATAAAAATATTAAAATAATTTTGCATATAATATGAAGTCTCAGGTGTTAAAAAAAGAAAGGCCTGCAAAGAGTTTTAACATAGAGAAACATACACACACATGTCTAAGTATATACCGTATATATATGTACTTATGTATTTATTTATATATGTATATATGTATTTACAGACATATATACACATAAAAAACATAAATACATATGTATACATATATATATATATATATATATATATATATATATATATATATATATATATATGTGCTTTAGAGCCCTTTGCAGTCAAGTAGATGAAAACAAGAAAAATCATATTTATGCAATATTCATGTTTAATAAAGTGTTTAACTGTGTTTATACTGTAAATAGTTCCCATTCCAATGTTCTTCACATAGGGAAATATGTTTAAAAGTATTTTAAAATAGATATTAATATATACCTATAAAAAATTATATTTATAAATATGTTTAGATATATAGTTTACCAATAAATAGAACATAGTCTGATATGTTAATATCATTGGAATGTGAAATATTAATACTTCATGTCGGGTTAGCACAGTTGGTTAAACGTTTTCAGGTTTGCGCGCAAGTAAAGTTTTTTTTTCTCATTTTTCATGTTCCTTTGTAGTCTATGGGGGATTTTTATACGAATTGGGTTAGGGCTTATACTTTCAACTTATAACATACACGCTACCCAATGCACGCAAAAAGCTTACTTCTAGTGGATTTGAGCTCCACTCGTAATCTAGTCCTCTGTGAGCAATGGCCCTACAATAAGCATAATAAAAAATAATGTCCCTATAATAAACATGCCTATGATAGATATTTTTCTGATTAACAACCTTCTGATTTGTTTTACTGATGGTCAAACATCCTTATGAGCAACAGATTTATGATAAAGCGCCCCATTATGAACATTATGATAATGAACATCTGAATACTAGTTTCAAATACTATTAAATAAATAAAAAGATGGAAAATCCCTATCATATCAAACTCAAAATTTAAAAATATTACAATTTTTTTATTGTTTTGAAAACCTTTTATGGAGATAAAAATGTATATATTTATTCCTAAAGCTTTATTAAACACCATTAGTGTTGTCTCATCATGCTCTGAACGTGTTAAAGGGACAGTATTAAACTTTCATTATTCAGATAGGGCATGATATATTAAACAAGTTTCAAATTTACATCTATAACCAATTTTGCTTTGTTATCTTTGTATTCTTAGTTGGAAGCTAAACCTAGGAGGTTCATATGCTAATTTCTAAGCCCTTGAAGGCCTCCTCTCATCTCAAGGCATTTTGTCAGTTTTTCACCACTAGGGGGTGTTAGTTCATGTGTTTCATATAGCTAAAACTGTGATCATGCATGTGAAGTTGGCTAAAATGAAAGTCTGTCAACAGAACTGAAATAAGGGGCAGTCTGCAGAGGCTTAGATACAAGGTAATCACAGATGCAAAAAGTGTATTAATATAACTGTGTTGGTTATGCAAAACTAGGGAATTGGTAATAAAGGGATTATCTATCTTTTAAAACAATAAATATTCTGGTGTAGACTGTCCCTTTAACTATTTCACAATGACAAAATATCGTGTCACTTAAAAGGCCCAAAGAGCAGTTCCATCTAAGCATGCTTTTAATTGTATTTGATTTGATATGTAGCTTTGTTGAGTTTTTAGCATAGATTAATGCTTATTGTAAGATGGTTTCAATTCTTCTACTGTGTTAACCTCTAACACTTGAAGGTATCCATAATCCCAACCAAAGTACTTCCTTAAAACAGTTACAAATTGATCAGAGCATGGCCTCTTTTTCTTGCATTTCATTTACTCTTCTACACAATTAGCTCCCATATTGTATTTCAATATGCCTGTCATAGCTCTTCTCTGTCCGTGTTTTCTGTCTACCTATAAGTTATGCAATTGCAGCAGCTAAACTATAAAAATGTATTTGTTCCTCCAAATTCCAGATTACAATCACCAATCTGAAAGAAAGATCTATATGACTTTAATTTATTTTGGTATCAATTAAACATTTATAGTAGACTTCCCAATAACATTGCAATATTTTATTCCAAGGTAGTGCAATGTTTAATGTCCTATTAAAAAGCACAGCTACTGTACGTGTTCTGTGTAATTGTTGTTCACGTTGTTCTTTTTCCCCCCAAAGTATCCCTGCTATGAAGGGCAGCAACATTTCTTATATGAAAGCGGTCAGTGAAGTATAAAGTGTTGTTCTCAAGTTTAACTTTGTAAATTCTACTCAGAAACCAAAAACCTCAACTCACAAGAGAATAAGCATTACCACTGCTTGAAAATGAAAACAGATTATCCTTATGTAACCCCCTGATTTTTTTGAAGTGGACAGCTGTGAAGTAGCAAGCACGTGTCTCAGTAACTCAGAATCGCTATCTGTACCAAATCATAGAGAAGGAAAATAATTGTTTTAGATTTACTGCAATGCATTTAATAGCTCGCTTATAGGGAATCATTGAAGTGAAGGAAAGCCAAGATTTAAAGTTTTATTCTCATTTGTACTTTTCTAAAATATATTTCTTGAATAAATCACTTTCACTTTACTTTTCCTATCTTAATAAAACATGTCAAAGTTAAAAATAAAATAAAAAAAGAAGCTTTGAAATAGAAATATATTGATGTAAAATACTTTTAGACGTTTTTATTAATAGTAAAGATTTTGCAATTTTTTTCCTTTTAAAGAAACATTATTAACAAAACAATAAAAATGCAATGCCGACATCAAATTACCAAATGCAATGTCAGATTATTTTGATAAAGTAGCTCATTAGCATTTCACTATATGTCATCTATGAATTCTAGCAGTTGATGATTAAACCTTTTATCCACACATTATCAATTAGAGAAAGTTAAGTGAAGAGATACAAATGAAGTGCACTTGTTTTCTAGGTTACTCTATGTTATTTATAGAAATTATCTTGTGTTATCTTGTTAGATAAATAAAAATATGGGCTACAGGATTTTGAAGAATTATGCTACATTTCCCAAAAATTAAAGCTGTTTTTTCTCAATTAAAATTGATTTATTTAAAATATAATAGGTTTCTTTGCTTCTATATTTATTCTGCAATAACTGCTTTGGCTGAAATTTAAAAAATCCCTATCACACAGTCAACAAATCATATATGTTGCTATCTTATATTGTTAACAGGATGCAAAGTTTTGGTGTTTTGTTCTGGCGCTAGAGAAAGCGCAAACTAGGTTTCACTAAAGTACTGACGCACGAGAATGCAGTAGTATAATACTAGTGTTTATTATGAACTTATTGCAATAACAAAAATCTGTAATCAGGCATTAATAGCAGTGTACAGTGGCACACAGGCAGGTCATCACTATGGCGCTAAGAGTCCTCATAATTCAGTAGAATGCAGGCAGCTAATCTCACAGATGCTGTATCTAACTTCTCTCCAAGATGTTACCTAGCCCAGCCCCCCTTAGCAATTTTAGTAATTAAACCTACAGATGTTGCAGGTGTGTCTAGTGTTATTTCAATCATATAAATTAATTTATCAGGCATTTTAATTATCTAAGGTTTTCATAACAAATGAATATTCTCACACTAGCCTAATACTATCTGTCTCTTGAAATGCTACGTCCTACACTTTCTAGATAACCTCTGCTTTGAGAATGGAAAGGATTGCAAGTGTAACTTATTTCTTAAAGGCAATACTTTTAAAGGCATACAGTATGTGTTAAAGGCATATGATATATATATATATATATATATATATATATATATATATATATATATATATATATATATATTATGGGCTAGATTATAAGTGGCGCGTTAAATTTAGTGTACGTGCGATATAGCAATATTGAGCCAGCGTTAATTTGTGCTCATTTTACAAGGTGAAAATAAAGGTGTTCACTTGAGTGCAATTGAATCCAACGTGTGTCTGGTTAGCGTGGCTGAAGAAACTGTTACACTCATATATACACTATCTGATAAAAAATTTTTGCATAAATATAAAATAAAATATTTTGTATGGGTTAAAAGGGTTACTCTGTATATACTATAAATGTTTTTTTTTTTTTAAATTTAAATATATATTCCTATATACAGTATCTGTAGTAAATATTCATATAGATATCATGGTGTAGATATTAATTTTACAGGTGTATATACTGTATATATATATATATATATATATATATTTTTATTTTTTTTTTAAATCTACGTGAAGAACATTGGAATATAAAATATATGTAAAGCAGTGTCAGGCTAGCGCATACGAAGGATTAGTTATCTTAAAGGGACACTGAACCCAAATTTTTTCTTTTGTGATTCAAATAGAGCATGCAATTTTAAGCAACTTTCTAATTTACTCCTATTATCAATTTTTCTTTGCTCTCTTGCTATCTTTATTTGAAAAAGAAGGCATATAAGCTTTTTTCTTGGTTCAGGACTCTAGACAGCACTTTTTTATTGGTGGATGAATTTATCCACCAATCAGCAAGGACAACCCAGGTTGTTCAACAAAAATGGGCCGGCATGTAAACTTACATTTTTGTATTTCAAACAAAGATACCAAGAGAATAAAGAAAATTTGATAATAGGAGTAAATTAGAAAGTTGCTTAAAATGGCATGCTCTATCTGAATCACAAAAGAAAAAAAAATGGGTTCAGTGTCCCTTTAAAAATAAACTTTCATGATTCAGATAGGGAATGTAATTTTAAACCATTTTCCAATTTACTTTTATCACCAATTTTGCTTTGTTCTCTTGGTATTATTAGTTGAAAGCTTAACCTAGGAGGTTCACATGCTAATTTCTTAGACCTGAAGGCCACCTCTTTTCAGAATGCATTTTAACAGTTTTTCACCACTAGAGGGTGTTAGTTCACGTATTTCATATAGATAACACTGTGCTTGTGCACGTGAAGTTATCTGGGAGCAGGCACTGATTGGCTAAACTGCAAGTCTGTCAAAAGAACTGAAATAAAGGGGCAGTTTGCAGAGGCTTAGATACAAGATAATCACATAGGTTAAAGTATATTAATATAACTGTGTTGGTTGTGCAAAACTGGGGAATGGGTAATAAAGGGATTATCTATCTTTTAAAACAATAAAAATTCTGGTGTAGACTGTCCCTTTAAGGAGCGTTACATTAATATTACATTTAAAATATTAAAAAAATATAACTCATGGTGGGTTAGCGCACATGAAAAATGAGTGTATTGCTATTGGGTTTATGTGAGCAAAACCCCAACAGGAGTACACTAATTCTTCATGGCTACTGGCATCACAAACCACCTTTAAAGTGTTACTGAACAAACAAATAAAACTATAAAAAATATTCAATAAAATAGTCTACATATGCAAAAAGGAAAAGTAGAAATAAAGGAAAAAGTAGAACAGAAGAGAAATAAAATGGAAGCAACTTTGTCAGTTTCTAACGCAGTAAGACAAAATACTTCATAGGAGTAATAGAGTGTTTCTGAATTTCACAAACTTATTGTTAGTTGTGAGATACAACAACTAAGCCCTCAAAACACCCGTGGTCTCACTTCCTTGTGAGTGTCTGTAAGTTCTTCAATAAACCTCTCATTGTATCCAGTGAGACTACTTTTAATAAACAAATCAGATATGTGAATATTTTACTATTAAAATCCTTGCAATTTACCATGTTTCAACAAGTGGTTGTAATTTTTTTAACAACTTAGCAATTAGTTTTTGTTTTATGTGTAAGATTTCCTATATTGTGCACTGAAGTCAACTATACATGTTAATTGCAGGAGCACCCCCTAATTAATTTGTAGAAAATATAGTTTAGGCAAAGTTCAATTACTTTCTAACATAGTATGCCTTCTGAGCTAGCCCCCAAGGCAACCTCACAAACATCTATGAAGTGAGGGCAATGGCTGACTTGTACAAATGGCCGGCCAATTACAAGAAAAAGGAGCAAAATAAATAATAGTAAAGTTCACTTTACTGTAATTTTTCTTTACCATGCATGATAAAACATTTTATCTTACAGTTGCCAGGTGTTTTTCTACATACTACTATAATAAAATGTCACCCATTTTTACTTACCTGCCCTGTTGCTATCTCCAGAGGCGTGGCACGGCTATGGGGGCAAAATTTTCCCCCTCCTATGCCAACCTTTTTATGGGTTGGTGGGAAGCCTGCCACGTCTATGGAGATGGCAACCACCACAAGAAACATATTGTTTATTATGGAAGATATATTGATGGCCTGTTGGTGGTGTGGGAGGGAGATGAAAAAACTGTAGCAAGCTTCCTGGAGGCCATTAACTCCAATGACATGAATCTGGGATTCACAGCTGAACAACATAAAACAAACATACACAGTTAAATCAATGGTATACAGGAAACCCACAGGAGGTAACACAATATTAAATTACAAATCTAGTCCCCCTGGCCACGTCAAAAAAGCTATACAGAAAGGTCAATTCATAAGAGCAAGAAGAATTTGTTTGGATGAAAAGACATATGAAAGAGAATGCCTGGTACTCAAGGAAAGACTCCTAGATAGGGGTTACCCAGAGTCATTACTAAATAACACTAAAAACGAGATAGACACAATACCAAGGGAGGATTTGTTGAAATACAAAAATTCTTACAAAAGAAAAGATAATACAAAAGTGAATGAAAAAGTAGTATTCCGTACCCCATATAGTCTGGAATACACTTGAATTTGTGAGTTTGTAAAACAAAGCCTTTCCATATTAGCGATAGACTCTGGATTATCGCAGGTAGCTATGGGAGGATGTAAATTTGTAGCCAAAAAAGGTAAAACTATTGGCAACATAGTAGCACCATCTGATTTACCTAGCAGTAACAGCAGGACATGGCTACCTAGCAGATTAGGATTTTTTCAAGTGTAGAGCACAACGGTGCAAAACATGCAACTATATTGTAGAAGGTACAAATTTCAAATCCCCAATTACAAACTGAGAATATGATATCAGGTTCAAATGAAACTGTAATTCTAACCATGTCATCTATCTCCTAACATGTAGGGGGTGCCATATACAATATGTAGGTAGGACCAAACGTCTCCTAAAGGACAGAGCTCTCGAACATATACGGGACATAGAAGATCCAGATATTCTGGCACCAGTATCTAAACACTTTAAATATATGCACCAAGGTGACCCATCATTACTTTCCATCCAAGCAATACATCATGTCCCTAAACATAAAAGGGGGGGTGACAGAGAATACAAACTTAAAACAGGTTGTAGAGAGTTGCGCCCATAAATTCTAAGGCTGAAGGTAAAATATAATCTAATATAGTATAATAGTATTTATACCCACAATATTTCTAAAATATCTAAAAGATTGTATATAAACACTTACTCACCTAATAAGGAATACAAAATTATTTTATTTCATATTATATATTATAAATGTATGAAGAAAACATATATTCCTAAAATCAAGTTAAAAAACAAGTTGAAAAACAAGTACAGCTTAAAAGGTTTTAAGTTGTGGCCACAACTATCTGCATATAACATATTTGATTGTTTCAAAATGTATCCAAATCTCAAAATTGCAGAGTTGCAACAATTTGGTTGTGTGTTTAGATACTTATTGTATTATCCCTTAATAGGTTCAGTATATGTTCATTTATTTACCGCAATCGGTTTGCTGTGAAGTGTCTTTAACACGGAACCGGCTTTTCCAGCCGTTAATAAGCTCTAACAGTCTGTAACAATTATTTAGCCAATCAGCTTGCAAGTATTGGATTCAAATTTCCATCTGATATATCGGTAATTGTTGTAATCCAATAATGCTTTCAGTATATGCCTTTAAAACTTATCTCAATAGTGTTCAATATGCTGTTCTTAAGTATCGCCAATTGTAAACTGTAAACCAGCGTTTCAGGCTTTAAATTTGTGCAACTTTCTAACCGCACGGTTAGCATGTTTAGGGGGCTCTTACCTGTGTTGGTTGATCACCAGTTGATTTTGTCCACTTAGGTGCAATCTAAGGTTTACAGAGCTTACCCCTTTGTTGTAACCGGGTATCTTGGAAAGTGCAATAGCATTCGGTAATCCATCCTCCAGCTGAGTTTGTGTCAGCTTCCTCAAATGTAGTTCCTGCTGTCAGTGCCGATCAGCCGCTTGTAATGAAAAAACTTTATCTTTATCCGGGATTCAGCTGAACTCGTATCAGCTGTTTGTTAGTGTAATCCTCAGTCTCAAACCTCCTTCAAATCTACGCGTTTCAGCATCGAACCAATGCCTTTATCAAGATGACAGGAAGTTGGCTAGAGTCCATCTTTTATATCGACTTATTAAAGGGATTTTTCATTTCTTAAAGGGATCTTTGTTTTTGTATTATAAATGTATATACTATGGAATTGTATCTTTTTCTTTTTCTTTCACAGCTATAGATGATTACAGATTTTTATGCTCCAATAATTTATTCAATTTAAAAACTTTGATAAAACTAACAATCTAATATTACAAAACTAACAATGTGAAATTTAAACAAATTCATCTTTATACACCTAAAATTAAAATTAAAATGCAGTGGTTTATCAATTAAAGTTGTATGATATTGTCAAAGTTAGCTTTCTTCTAAAACATTATACATCTATATCACATATTATATTCCTTCTAAAAAACTTAAAAAGTATTTTAATAAATATTCATAACTACATACTTTATTAACTTCATAAATACAAAAAAGTATATATTAAGAGATATAATAGGAAAAAATATATATATATATAAAAATGATGTAAAAAATATAAAAATGTATGTATATATAAGTAATAAATAGGAGAATGATCTATTTCATAAGGGTCTATATAAGAGTCTATATATAAGAATCTAGGATTTTTACCTATTATTTAAATAAAGGGGTTCATATCTAATTCCGCATTTAGGCCATTAGGAGTTAGCGTATTAAATTTGAAAATTAATTCTGCCTCAGTTAAAAGTAAGGTATTTGTTATATTCCCTCTCCAATGTAGATTCACTTTTTTTAGGCCCCAATATTTTAGCCCACTAGTGCTTTGATTGTGGCAATCTTTAAAATGTTTTGATAGCAAATGATCTTCAAAGCCCCACTCAATATTTAATAGATGTTGTCTTATTCTATCTCTTAATGGCCGGCTCATTTGGCGTAAATATTGTCGCTTACATGGACACTGAATTATGTACACTACATTACTGTCAGTACATCTTGTAATGTATTTGTTATAAAATTTAAATTGTGATTGGCTGGATTCTACAACTTTAGTTTTATTACTAAATGTACAGGCCTCTTAATATATACTTTTTATATTTATAAAGTTAATAAAGTATGTAGTTATGAATATTTATTAAATACTTTTTAAGTTTTTTAGAAGGAATATAATATGTGATATAGATGTATAATGTTCTAGAAGAAAGCTAACTTTGAGAAAATCATACAACTTTAATTGATAAACCACTGCATTTTAATTTTAATTTTAGGTGTATACAGATGAATTTGTTTAAATTTCACATTGTTAGTTATGTAATATTAGATTAGTTTTATCAAAGGTTTTAAATTGAATAAATTATTGGAGCATAAAAATCTGTAATCATCTATAGCTGTGAAAGAAAAAGAAAAAGATACAATTCCATAGTATATACATTTATAATACAAAAACAAAGATCCCTTTAAGAAATGAAAAATCCCTTTAATAAGGGGATATAAAAGATGGACGCTAGCCAACTTCCTGTCATCTTGATAAAGGCATCGGTTCGATGCTGAAACGTGTAGATTTGAAGGAGGTTTGAGACTGAAAATTACACTAACAAACAGCTGATACGAGTTAAGCTGAATCCCAGATAAAGATAAAGTTTTTTCATTACAAGCGGCTGATCGGCACTGACAGCAGGAACTACATTTGAGGAAGCTGACACAAACTCAGCTGGAGGACAGATTACCGAATTCTATTGCACTTTTAAGATACCCGGTTACAACTAAGGGGTAAGCTCTGTAAACCTTAGATCGCACCTAAGTGGACAAAATCAACTGGTGATCAACCAACACAGGTAAGAGCCCCCTAAACATGCTAACCATGCGGTTAGAAAGTTGCACAAATTTAAATCCTGAAACGCTGGTTTACAGTTTACAATTGGCGATACTTAAGAACAGCATATTGAACACTATTGAGATAAGTTTCAAAGGCATATCCTGAAAGAATTATTGGATTACAACAATTACCGATATATCAGATGGAAATTTGAATCCAATACTTGCAAGCTGATTGGCTAAATAATTGTTACGGACTGTTAGAGCTTATTAACGGCTGGAAAATCCAGTTCCGTGTTAAAGACACTTTACAGCAAACCGATTGCGGTAAATAAATGAACATATACTGAACCTATTAAGGGATAATACAATAAGTATCTAAACACACAACCAAATTGTTGCAACTCTGCAATTTTGAGATTTGGATACATTTTGGAACAATCAAATATTTTATATGCAGATAGTTGTGGCCACAACTTAAAACCTTTTAAGCTGTACTTGTTTTTCAACTTGTTTTTTCACTTGATTTTAGGAATATATGTTTTCTTCATACATTTATAATATATAATATGAAATAAAATAATTTTCTATACCTTATTAGGTCATTAAGTGTTTATATACAATCTTTTAGATATTTTAGAAATATTGTGGGTATAAATACTATTATACTATATTAGATTATATTTTACCTTCAGCCTTAGAATTTATGGGCGCAACTTTCTACAACCTGTTCTATTTTTCATAACCTGAACGTATTTGAGGGGATAACGTTTGGTTTGAGTGTGCTTGAAGGCTACCATAACAGTGAGATCTAGAGGAACTTTTTTATGATTTGAGAATACAAACGTAGCTACAAAGAGGCAAAATTGATATTTCTACTGAACACCAGACACCCACTAGGGATAAATAAAGAAAGTGATGTGAACCTATTAATTTAGGGATTGTTAATATCTCTAGCTATATACATTTACTTTTTCTACTCTTCCTACATATTCTCGTTTACACAATGTAAAATATGAAGCTTTCCTCTATAAATATTTTTAGTATCTAACATGGTAATCATTAAGTGCCAATAACTAACTCTTAAAACAGCCCACTATATATATAGTCTCCCTTTAATCTGTATTTTTAACTTAATGGTTCAAAACATACCCAAGAATAAAGGGTTACCCACTGATATAGGAGGCTTATAAATAATTTCCCCTTTTAATTGATATGTGCATAGCAAAATATAAATTCAGGCAGGTAGGGGTTAACTTGTTGTTTTTATTGTTGTTAATTGATGTCTCTTTAAGAAGAGAACATGCTCACAGCAGTCAGATAGCAGTGATCAAGCGTGGAATACCAAGTGAAACATGTCTGCAGTCTCCTTGCTGTGACCTTTACCATGCACTTATGGGGCTAAGGCTCCTTTTTGTTTTTAACGTACCTAAATATAGAGTGCTATTTTTACAATCATGTTGGTGGTGACTCTGTGAGTAACTTCTACCAAAACAGCTGCTTAGGACACTGATAAGCGTCTATACCTGTGATGCGAGGGAGTACGTTTGTTGTCTCTGGATCTAAAGGTACTTGGAAATATCTATGGTATTTACAGGTATATGGTAATGCTTTTCATTGTTATTATTTTTCTACCTTAAAGTAATCTTATTTATATCCATTGTACTGAGCTTTTTCTCCTAATAAAAAAGGCTATTTAATATCAAACACAGGAGACTCATATGTAATTTGTTTTGCATACTCTCATGTTTTGTCGATCTAAGTTAAAAATGGTTTAGATATAAATTGTCATTCAATTCCCTAAGTTACATACCAGCAAAACAAAACCTAAATTTTCAAACTGAAAGACAACAAATGACTGCCCCTTTGAGATATTTATTTGTTATTGTTCTCAAAATTGCAGGAATTCACTGTTATCATGTGCCTTTTTTTTTCTCTTCTCTGAAGTTTATAGATGTCAGACTTGCACTTTTATTATGCTTTTTAAACTCTAAGCATTTGTAGTTAATGCAATGTTAAGGTTTATCTTGACAATCCATGCAATATAAATAAAAGATTCAAGTATTTAAAAATGTTAGCAACTCCTTTGGGTGAGGGGACTTTAAGCTATGAGGAGTCATTGGGGTGAGGCTGTTCTTAGGTTATGGTTATAGTTTAGATGCTAAATGATTAGGTCTTATGGTGGAAAGGTAAATAGGATGGTGGAACCTAGTGATAGCATTGGGTTATTGATCTATTTAATTGGTTGGTCACTTGAATATAGAAAATTTAATTGGGGGTTCATTGTTTTAAAAAAAGGGTGTCAGTGCTGAAGCAATGTCTCATGGTGTCACTAGGTGAATAATGGAAAAAACCTGAAACACTGTGAGTGCAGCATTCAAGAAGAACAGATAAAACCATTGCTATTTTTATCACGATTCTCTGGACCTTAGCTAGATTGCATGCCCATGTAGGTGTTGTGAGTAATGTGATATAATATGGGTTCCAAATGTTCCCCTTGCCCTCACTCCATAAAGGGTAAGGAAGTGTACCTGCTTTTGTGTATTTCCTCTGCATGTGATGTTATTGCTCATACCCATAATAATGTCAATTTCATGCCACCAATGCCTGAAAACATAGAGAGCAATGATGTGACTTTAATAAATATTCCTTATGCACCTGTATAATGATGGAGGCTTTTGTGCTAGTTAGGTATTGCACGTATTACAAGTTGAAAGGAAAATATTTTTGCTCGAGCACTAACTCGACACAAACAAAAAGCCTAAGCCCAAATATCGCTACCGTGGTAACATATTCCCCTATAGACTTCAAAGGAGTTGGAAAAGTGGGAAAAAATGATTACCCTTATTTGTTTGCAAACCAAATCGCATTTAACCAATTGGGAAAACTCAACATGAATTATGAATATTTAACTTTTCAATTTTCTTCAAATAGCAGAATATGTTCTATGTATTCTCCACAAAAGTTAGGATGGGGCAGTTTAGGACTAATAGCAATGTGACAAGTTGAAATAAGAAGGTTTTGTGAAATAGGTGAAGCAATTGTGTAATCATAGTATATAAGGAGCCTCCAAAAAAGGCCTAGTCAATTAAGAGCAAGGATGGGTCGAGGCTCGCCAATCTGCCAAGAGATGCATCAGCAAATAATCCAACACTTTGAGAACAACATTCCCCAAAGACAAATTGGTAGGGTTTTGGGCATTTCATCTTCTACAGTGCACAATATAATTAAAAGTTTCAAGGAATCCGGTCAAATCTAATGTCAAGCAAGAAACCGATAAAATATATAATAATTTACCTTATTTTAAAACAATAATTGTTTAAAAAAATTATTAATAAAATGCTGCTTCTTGTCTCGAGTCCAGGTAAATAATGAATTGGATAGTTACATCTGATTTAATGTTTTCCTGTGGATTCTACACAGGGACAATAGCGCATGTCTATAGGCTCTCATGAACGAGTATGATGACGTTGGGGTTTACAATGAAGATGATTGGATGAAGGATTTATTGAGTTACATAGATTTTGCAGATGCGCTAAGTAAAGATAGCGAGTCTGCATTGGGAATAGCATGTCCGTGGACAAGAAAGATAATTGGATAAGGTAAGTGTAGAATGGAAAAAAGAAATTGCATAGGGGGGGGGTTGTCAGAGGATCGCGGGACTGGGGACCCTGTAAAGCAAACCATTGACGATATATTGAAGTGAAGATGTCAATCGTGAGTGTATTATAATAATTTTAACATATACATTCCAATAAACCAAAGTTAGGTACTCAAGTTTACAATCATTTTAACCTTATATTAACATTCTGATGTCTATATTGAAGTAATGTACAAGTTTTATAGCTATAATTGTTTTTTATTAATTAACACACAAGCCTAGCATAAGCAAAACAACTATTGGAAAAAGTTCAAGACTTTTGAATCCTGCTGTAGGTACTGTTTCTTTCATTGCAAAATATAGGTAAAGCTAATACTGTGCAAAGCAACTCGGAAACCACAGGATAATTATGTTTATAATGATTTTTCTAATAGATCTTATTTGCCTCCTACAAAAACCTACAAATAAAGCTGTGCAAAACAATTTTCACGTCTTTTCTAATAGATTGGAACAGACCTATTTATCTGTCAATTCCTAAATGCTTCCACGAGACAAACCACTCCAGGTCCTGCACGGGCTGTAGACGCCACCGGAAATGCAGGGGAAGAGTAAGGGTGTGAAGCCGTTTTTCCTTTTTCCTTTTTTCCTTTTTTCCTGTTTTCAATTCCTAAATGCTGTCTAGCAATCTGAAAAGTGTGCACAGGGCCTAATTACCAAACTCCCAAAGATCCTAAAAGACCCCCTACAATTAGGAAAAAATGAAATAAAAATAATCACACAATATACTTAGGAGACTAAAGGTAAAGGTGACTAATATGGAATATAATGTGAAAATGCGTAATTCTAAAATGACCCAAAATGGGTTTTTATAAATTTAGTATAACATAACAAAGGATAACTAGGCAATAAACATTATAATAATAGTAAAAGTGGCAACACTTAATTCCTAAATGCTTGCATTCCCCACTTGTTCTTTCAATTCTGGTGCAACCAAGAATGATCTTCCATTCCAAATACCATTAGTGCTGCAAATATTAGCATGATGATTTATAAGAGGTCATCTGGAATCAAGCTGTAAGAATGGGACACAAGTGCTACGAGGTGGCAAAATATTGAAAGGGATCTGTTTCTATGTTGAACGAGCCTGTTGGAATATTCCAAGCTCTAAACATAGTGGCATTGATGAGAGAAGTTTACTATACATTCCATTCAACGGCAATGCTGGCTTTAGACAACACCCAGCATCGCCGCCCATATTGGCAATGTATTGTAAAGGATTTCTGGAATATAACTGCCATCTGCCTAACCACTAATGCTAATACCCCTAAACTGAAGTACCCCATGATTGCAAACTAGCATTACACTAATAATGATCTAAACAGCAACATACCCACCACAAGTCACTAACTATTAACCCCTATGCCACCACATACCCACCGCTTGTATCCTACTATTAACCCCTATGCTGCCACATATCCACCACAAGTCGCTAACTATAAAACCCTATGTCACCACATACCCACCCTGATAAACTATTAACCCCTATGCTGCCACATACCCACCACTAGTAACTAACTTTTCTCAAATTGATAAACTATTAACCCCTATGCCGCCACATACCCACCACTAGTAACTAACTATTAACCCCTATGCTGCCACATACACAATAAAAGTCGCTAACTATAAACACCTATGCTGCCACATACTCATCGCAATAAACTATTAACCACCATGTCTCTAACTATAAACCCCTATGCCACCACATACCCACCGTAATAAACGATCAACCTAATTGTCTCTAACTATAAAACCCTGTGCCACCACATACCACTGCAATAAACTAACTATTAACCCCTATGTCTCTAACTATAAACCCCTATGCCACCACATACCCAGCACAAGTTCTATGCTATTAACCCCTATGCTTTCACATAACCCAAACATAAACTAACCTAAAACTTAACCCCCCTCTAAACTAAACCTCCTAAGTTACAATTGAAATCCAATAAAAAAATAAAAAAAATAAAAAATAAACCTAAACCGCCACAACCCCAAACACAATCTAACACTACTGTACCTAACACCTAACCAACCCATCTAAACTAAACTCCCCCACTAAACTAACCTTACTAAATTACCAAAAAAAAACAAAGTAAAAAAAATAAATAAACTACATTATCCAAAATAAAAAACACCATTATACCTAATACTAAACTACATGCCTCATAAAATAAAATACCCCCACACAAAAAAAATCATATATCCTTACACTAAAAAAATAAAATAGCCCTTAAAAGGGCCTTTTGTAGGGCATTGCCCTAAAGTGATCAACTATTTAAAAAAAAAAAAAAAAAAATGAAACCCCCCATCTACATTACAAGTAACCCCCACCCCCCAAAAAATAACACAAACTAACAAAAAAAACCTAGGCTAGAAAATAAAAATAATAAAACCTATTTTTAAAAATAAAAAAACACCCCAAAGAATCCTTTACTAACCCCAAAAGTGGTACTCACAGGTAATCTGGCTCCTCTTGATCCAACATTGGGCCCTTTTCATCCCGGCTCCAGGTGTCGAATGCTCATCTTCATGGCAGCCTCTTCCACCTCCTCCTCTCTGCAATCTTCTTCCATGCCAGCGCCCTCTTCATCCAGGCTCCTGGCTCAAATCCAGTCCCCCATTCCTCCCAGAAGGTAGCACCCCCAAAAAAAGTTGTATCCCAAGGAACATCATCAAATTGCCAACAACATACTAAAAGACAGACTTGATCCTTGCACCCTAATCGATTAACACCCCTTTTGAGACATGGCGGACCAGGGTTCAATTTCGGTCCGGTGTTGTGTTTCAGGTTTTGCCGGCCCTCCGGTAGTTAACTGCCGGCATTTTAGGACATCTCTGTAACATAAATTTAAACAATGATGATAACTTTAGCGACATAGCTTCATAGTTATAATGGGTAGGTTTATTATTTATAGTATTGACATGATGTAAGTGTAGGCAGTAATAGGGACTTAACTGGATGATCCAAGGGTGTGTAGGTTAGGCATAACGTAGGTGTAGGCGGTCAGGGGGAGTTAGCTAGGTGTGCCAGGGGAGTGTAGGTTAGCAGTGGCATAGATGTAAGCAGTCTGTGGGAGGTAGCGAGGTGGAGCAGGGGGAGTGTAAGGGGAGTTAGTGAGGTGTGCTAGTGGGAGTACCCTGCACTTTGCTTCAGACACATCAACACAAGATCGACATGTTCGAACCAGCAAAGTGAAAGGTTGGAGGAGGGTAGCGACCATGTTTGTCTCCCTAGCAATCAGCTGCCGAGACTACATAGCCAGAGCTAGTTAGTGTAGCTGCAATTAAATGCCTCATAAAATAAAATACCCCCACACAAAAAAAATCATATATCCTTACACTAAAAAAATAAAATAGCCATGTAGGTCCCCATGGCAATATTTGAAGTGTGCCTACACAGAAACTAATTTTAGTTTCAGTGAGTGCACTGTCTGAGCCCCCCCCCCCCTGCAGCAAAATGACGACAAGTGGCGATGTTGGCTCATATTGACTTCTATGGGACATTGTCACTCACCTGCATTGCTTGGACATGCCCCTTTTCTTTGAATATCTTGACAGAGGCCGATGAGGCAATCAAAACAGTTTCCCGACAGTCTGCTTTGAATATCGGGGCCTGGATAAGTTCAACTGGAGAGGTTGATATCTGGCAGCTAAACCAACCAAAGATACAATTAAAATGTGTTACCCAAAAAGACTCTTGTTTTGCATACATGCAGATCACTTTTTATCAAACCAAATGTACATTCATTTTGGTAGGAAAGACATAATGTAATAACTATTTATACACAGTTGATTCTTTACAATTTTTGTTAAAAGAAGAGGGGAGGAAGATTTTTTTTAAAGAAGTAAATCAATAAATAAAAAATGTATGAATAGGTAGTAGACAGATGATGATAGATAGATAGATAGATAGATAGATAGATAGATAGATAGATAGATAGATAGATAGATAGATAGATAGATAGATAGATAGATAGATAGATAGATAAATAGATAGACAGATAGATAGTAAAAAAAATACAGTAGTGATTTTTTAAAATATAAAAATTAAAATGTAATTATCACATTAGGGAATATTTTATATTAATAAATGTATATTTTAAGAAAAGCTACATAAAAATATTCTTCATGCTGCATTTATTATGCACAACAAAGACAATCCCTTGAAAAAAAAAGATATTTATATATTATTGGGTCAAATTTCCTTTTTAAAATTTTAACTCTTTTGATTATTAATGGCATCAAGAAAATCCTTGTTGCTATATAATTTTGATTTACAATATTGTCAAAACTTTTTATATTTATTTGTTTCAGTTTACAGAATGCTCTATGTAATGTTGAAATATAACTAAAGGATATCCGGATAATGAACATTTTTATTTTTTATATATTTTCCCTATTTCTTAATAACTCCTTTGTGTATTTCACAGTGTGAAAAAATGTAGTTATCCTTTAAAATAAATACATTATTCCACACCACTGCATTGCATTTGTAAACTGTAACATTTATTGATGTGCTGTATAAACAGACAAACCCTGCATTTCCCTGCTGTTTCCTTTGGAAGGTTTAGCATATATTGTTCTACTGCAGATCAAGGATTGGGAAAGATAACATGACTCAGTTAGCTACTGACAAAGCTTTGTAATCCTTTGCAATTGAAGCTTAACAGAGTAAAAAAAAGTGACAAAATGTACTTAAATTATAACAAAACAAAAAAAAATAGTTGTCTTTTCCTTATGCCAGTTTACAACCAATATATAAAAATTTGAGATAGCTTTATTTTGCTTAATTCTTGAGTCTTTTACTGTGATATACCTGTATAAATGCTCATTTCTAATTCTTTAATCCAGGTTGGAATGGACAACTGAATCAAACCCTTCACTGATTCTTTCCTATTATTAAGGCAACAGGTCTAAAGATAAATGATGGGTATACTCTTTTTTTTCCTAAATGACTTGAGAGCTTCATCTTTTATGAATAATACATCAATTTCTGTTAAAAATGTAATAACTAGCATTTACAACATGAAAGATTATTTATCTCTTCCAGTTAAGATGGGTGCTCCTCCATTGTGTAACATATTAGTGTTTCTCAAATCCGTCCCTCAAGTGAACCTTTCTCTTGGTATCTTTTGTTGAAACTCTTTTCCATTAAAGCAAACCTATGTATGCTCATGGGCTGGCACATACATTGAGCACAATATAGTAGTGTTTGCAACAATGGTTGTATCCATGTTGTATATTGATACAAAGACGGCTGCCATATAATGCTCAAGACAAATGTACACTCATGAGCCTACCTACACATGGAAAAGGAGATTTCAAAAAAGGATACAAATAGAAAGAGGTCAATTTATCCACAGAAGTAAATTGGAAAGTTAATTTTCAACATGTGTACTCACTATTTAAATCATGAGACTTTTAATTCAACTCCTATGTCTTTTTTAAATATTTTCCTTTTAGCTTTGAGTGGTAACTCAGTCATTATCACTGACTAAAATTGTGCTCATTCTTGCCTGTTAAGAGGTTCATGGGAATGGTCAATGACTTGCACATATAGTACCTGGGTGGTTGTAATTAAATTAATACTGAAGATAAAGGAGATAATATATTGCTCCCAGTTTGATTACCTGATCTCTTAGTATAACATATTTTTTTATTTTAAATATATTGGGATATATATTTTTTATTTATTTATTTATTTATATGAAATTGTATATCTCAACTTATAGTTAACTAATAATTTATTAGTAGTGTGATTTGCTATATGTTGGTAAAAAGAATAATCTAGTTATACAAATAATAATGCTAATTTCAACGGTTTTGTGCCCTGCTATGTCAAGGGACTAAGAAAAAGCATCTAATTATCATTGTTCTTGAGTGTGTTCTTCTAACAATATACACATTTATGAATCTATTTTTAAGTTGTCTAAAAAAATTAGCAGGAAATTGTGTTTTGAGTTGAACAGGTGAAAAAACAATCAGGGTTTCTTCCAATTTTGTAAATTAATTCAACAGTATGTTAAAGCCAAAAGAAAAAGGCTGCGATATCATAGGTTTATGCCTAGTGGCTCAAAGGTCTACAAATTGAGAAATAAACTCTACAACCACTAGTTATGTTGATAAAATCATGAATGACATAAGTATTATCATTTATTATATCACATATGACTAAAACTTGGTTTAATCATCATCTCTGATTATTCAGTACTCCATAAATGGTACATTTACAAACTCTAACACTAAAAAACTGAAAAAAAGTTTGCTCTTTGCACTACATAAATCAACAAGAAATAACACTTTTCTCTAAGGCCAGTTTAAATCAAATTAAAACTTCTACCAAAGTTACAGAAATATTCAGCAAAGGTATTTTTTTCCTTCATATTGTGCATGTACAAATAACATACTGTACATTGAACTCTAGTTCTACTGAACAGATTTTAATTTGAAAGGTTAATATGCAGGATCTACCTTTATCACACCTAAACTTCATTACAATCAGTAGCATTTACTTTAGTACACTCTAGAAACATTCCTAACAAAATTACAAAACAACATTTCTTTTTTCTAAACAGATTTTCGTTAAAATTTCCTTAACACTCACCAATGTAACTTATTTATGTTAGATTTGTGTAGATTTGTATTTGTGTAGATGAATGCTCTTATTAATGGGTAATATAGTACATCAAGAAACCATTATCTATTATTGTAGTTTGCATAAAAAGCATCTGATATAATAGGTCTCCCTTATAAATCAATAAAATATGACGTAAAAATTATTTGCTTCAATATTCTTTGGGTAATTCAAAAAGTTTAATTTTCTGTACAAGAAAACACAAATGTGACATTTAATAATTATCATGTTTACTTAATCTGTTATGTTGGAATGTATTATATCCCAACTACATTGCTAAATTGCAGACCCAGAACAGTATTTTAAATAATGTACGGTTTTGAATCAAGTTGAAATTTAAAATTAAGATCAATTTAATATATGCTTTTGATGTTGAAGTTACTGCTAAGTTTACGACTGTAAAAAAAAAGTCCTTTAATTTCCTAGGAATTAAAAATGCAAATGAACATCACATATCTTAAAAAGATACACTTCTAAATGTTTCTTAATCAAACCTTTTTTGTATATCATGTGATAAAAAGATGCAAGAAAATAGCATTTCATTTTGTTTTAAATTACTCGAAGCCTATTTTCCTTTTTACTGTTGTATAAACAAGGAATTGAAGGGTAAAATACTTAAAGCTTAATGCTATAGTGCTAATGTGGCTTTTAAATCACGTCAGCAGCAATCACTGCATTATAATTAACAATTTATTGAACCAGCAATAAAATGAACATCACATTACTTCTTAAAGCAGCAGAATAAAATGGCTAATAAATAGCATAAGCCAGACAAATTGCAGAGTAATAGAAATTTTCTTAAGATTTATGGTGTGTAGAAAGATAGATGTGCTATTAGTCTGAGCTCCAATACTTGATAAAATTCTCTTACAAAGCCATTCTTACCATGTATGTCAAAGTTCACCTGCCTAAGTGGTTTATCCAAAATTTTAGTCAATACTACTATTGAGGAAAACACTCATTGCAAGACTTTTTTTAAAAACTGTAAGCTGAGTGTTCACTTGCCAAATCTTAAACTAATTGTGCCAAATAGATATTGCAATTTTTTTACACAGTTACACATTATCAGATCTCACTCATTACCCTTCTACAAGATTGACTTGTGGATTGTTATATTCTAAGAGCAAAGATAGTGCAATATTTAACCCAGTGGCTGCTACAAGGGACTGCACTATATTGTTGTTCAAATGTTATTTTTTTTTTTATCACTAGAAAAACATTGTTGCCAGATAAAACAAAAGGCTATATTGCAAATAATATTTATATCCTAGGTTTTCATATATATTTTTTTTTACTAGAATTATTTTGAATCCATTCTAAAATAACATACAAAGTAGATGAGATTGAAAAAGTCCATCAAGTTCAACCTATATAGATCCTACCTGATTTACAATAAAGAAGCTGCCAACTGAATTTATATTAATACAATTACAACGTGGACACGTTTAACGCAAGCAATCCTATTGGTAGTCACCTCTATTAACCACTTTTCTTTACATTAAACAGACACAATTTAAAATTGGTCCCCATAACTGCACTCTAAACTCAAGGTGAGATCTTTCTGGGAGCCATATGGAAGCACTCTTTCATGAGCACAAAGCTTCCCTGCAATGCGAACATGAGGTTGCATTCACATTGCACCTAACTTGTGATATCAGCACACTTGTGTGTGCTTTTATTATTGAGTGGAGCGCTAATATCGTGCTCGCGTAAGAGCAATTTTGCCCTCCACTCGTAATCTGGTCCAATATTGTTATAGTGTACCAAATTGTAAATTTTACACTTTATGAAGCGGAAATGCCTTTATTCAGTATAAGGCAGTCATCAAATAAAATGAATTAAACATCTGTAACATTTTATTTTTGCTTTGGCTGTGTTTGTTTGTTTGTTTGTTTGTTTGTTTGTTTTTTGAGTGTTTAAAGGGGTAGTTAAATAAAAATTAAACTTTTATGATTAATATATATTAAAATGATTTAATAGAAAAATACAGCAAACAAGACAACTTATTTGATTGGGATCTGTGCAGCAAAGCATAACTTTAAAATATCCTTCTTTAGAACAATAAAGTTGATGGTACAGAGTTTGCTGCTACAGCAAGTTATTGGAATCCATTTTTGAAGCTGCAAACCCAAAATTAAACTTTCACAATTGAAATAGAGTATGCATTATTAAGAGATTTTCCAATTGATGACCATTATCAAATGTTTATATGCTCACTTTTTGAGGCACTAGCTACTACCTAGCATGTGGCAGCATTCATTGGCTGATGGCTGTTAAATGATACAGGGGGCTGGTCAATTGGAATACATTTTGAAATTTACCAGTCTTAATCTACTGCTCATTTAAAATTTTGAGTAAGTACAATAATATCCATGGCAACAGCACCACTTGCTTAAGAATGGACCCAAGGTCATTTTATGGAGTTAGTTAGTGCATAGCGACAAACAACAGTGATATTTTGGGCTACAAGCCCTTATTCATGTAAGCCTGAAACATCGCTGTCATTTATTGCTATGCATTACCTCTCTCAATAAAAGCAGGTTGGGTTCATATTTAGGCAAGAGGTGTTGAGTCTGTAGATATTATTGCACGTTTGGAGGGTTTGCAGTGAGCCATCTGTAACTTGCACACTTTACGGAAATATTTTGAAAGAATTGGGTGCTGTACTCATACTTTTGATTTTGCAATGCTCTGCTCTAGTGCCAGAGCAGGTGGTGTGGCTGCAGGAGTCAATGATAACTGTTTCTTTGAATATATTCTAAAGATACATATAATTTGTTTTGCGATTGGTAACTGTTAGCACTGTAAATGTTCTTTCTTTTAAAGTTTCCCCAATGATACATTTTACTCACTGGAGAGTATTAAAGGTATAGTAAAGTCCAAATTAAACTTTCATGATTCAGATAGGGCATGTCATTTTAAACAACTTTCTAATTTATATTTATCATCAAATTTGCTTTGTTCTCTTGTTATTCTTAGTTGAAAGCTAAACCTAGGTATGCTTATATGCTACTTTCTAAGCCCTTGAAGGCCGCCTCGTATCTGAATGCATTTGAAAAATTTTCATAGCTAGAGGGCGTTAGTTCATGTGTTTCATATAGATAACATTGTGCTCATACACGTGAAGTTATTTAAGAGTCAGCACTAATTGCCTGAAATGCAAGTCTATCAAAAGATCTGAGATAAGGGGGCAGAAGCTTAGATACAAGGTAATTACAGAGGTAAAAAGTATCGGCTAGATTATGAGTCTTGCATTAGACTTAAAAAGCTGCTTTGAGAGGTCCCAACGATGCTTTTTAACACCCGCTGGTATTACGAGTCTGGCAGGTACAGGTGTCCAGCTCACTTTTCTTCCGCGACTTGAGCATACCACAAATTCCCTTACATCAATTGCGTATCCTATCTTTTCAATGGGATTTTCCTAACGCCGGTATTACGAGTCTTGGAAGAAGTGAGCGGTAGACCCTCTCCTGTCAAGACTCCTACCGCATTTAAAAGTCAGTAGTTAAGAGTTTTATGGGCTAACGCCGTAACATAAAACTCTTAACTAAAGTGCTAAAAAGTACACTAACACCCATAAACTACCTATTAACCCCTAAACAGAGGCCCCCCCATCGCAAACAATAAATAAAAATGTTTAACCCCTAATTTGCCGAACCGAAGATCGCCGCCACTTCAATAAATATATTAACCCCTAAACTGCCACACTCCCGCCTCGCAAACACTAGTTAAATTTTTATTAACCCCTAATCTGCTGTCCCTAACATCGCCGACAACTACCTACCTTTATTAACCCCTAATCTGCCGCCCCCAACGTCGCCGCAACTATATTAAATGTATTAACCCCTAAACCTAAGTCTAACCCTAACACCCCCCTAACTTAAATATAATTTAAATAAAATGAAATAAAATTACTACAATTAACTAAATTATTCCTATTTAAAACTAAATACTTACCGATAAAATAAACCCTAAGATAGCTACAATATAACTAATAGTTACATTTGTATCTAATTTAGGGTTTATTTTTATTTTATAGGCAAGTTTGTATTTATTTTAACTAGGCAAATAGTTATTAAATAGATATTAAGTATTTAATCACTACCTAGTTAAAATAAAGACAAATTTACCTGTAAAATAAATCCTAACCTAAATTACAAATACACCTAACACTACACTATAATTAAAATAATTTCCTAAATTAACTACAATTAACTACAATGGAATTAAATAAACTAAAGTATGAAAAAAACCCACTAAATTGCAGAAAAAAATAAAATAATTACAATAATTTTAAACTAATTGCACCTAATCCCCCTAATAAAATAAAAAAAGCCCCCCAAAATAAAAAAATCCCTACCCTATACTAAATTACAAATAGCCCTTAAAAGGGCCTTTTGCGGGGCATTGCCCCAAAGTAATCAGCTCTTTTACCTGTAAAAAAAATACAATACCCCCCCAACATTACAACCCACCACCCACACAACCAACCCTACTCTAAAACCCACCCAATCCCCCCTTAATAAAACCTAACACTACCCCCTTGAAGATCACCATACCTTGAGACGTCTTCACCCAACCAGGCAGAAGTGGTCCTCCAGAGGGGCAGAAGTCTTCATCCGATCCGGGCAGAAGAGGACCTCCAGACGGGCAGAAGTCTTCATCCAGGCGGCATCTTCTATCTTCATCCATCTGGAGTGGAGCAGGTTCATCTTCAAGCCAGCCGACACGGAGCATCCTCTTCCAACGACATCCAAATGAAGAATGAAGGTTCCTTTAAATGACGTCATCCAAGATGGTGTCCCTTGAATTCCGGTTGGCTGATAGGATTCTATCAGCCAATTGGAATTAAGGTAGGAAAAATCCTATTGGCTGATGCAATCAGCCAATAGGATTGAAGTTCAATCCTATTGGCTGATCCAATCAGCCAATAGGATTGAGCTCGGATTCTATTGGCTGTTCCAATCAGCCAATAGAATGCAAGCTCAATCCTATTGGCTGATTGCATCCTCTTCTGCCCGGATCGGATGAAGACTTCTGCCCCTCTGGAGGACCACTTCTGCCCAGTTGGGTGAAGACGTCTCAAGGTAGGGTGATCTTCAAGGGGGTAGTATTAGGTTTTATTAAGGGGGGATTCTGTGAGTTTTAGAGTAGGGTTGGGTGTGTGGGTGGTGGGTTGTAATGTTGGGGGGGTATTGTTTTTTTTTACAGGTAAAAGAGCTGATTACTTAAGGGCTATTTGTAATATAGTATAGGGTAGGGATTTTTATTATTTTATTATTATTTTTTTTATTAGGGGGATTAGATTAGGTGTAATTAGTTTAAAATTCTTGTTATTATTTTATTATTTTTTGTATTTTAGTTTTTTTTCCGTACTTTAGTTTATTTTATTTAATTGTATTTAATTGTAGTTAGTTTAGTTAATTAATTTAATGATAGTGTAGTGTTAGGTGTAATTGTAACTTAGGTTAGGGTTTATTTTACAGGTTAATTTGTACTTATTTTATCTAGGTAGTTATTAAATAGTTAATAACTATTTAATAACTATTGTACCTAGTTAAAATAAATACAAACTTGCCTGTAAAATAAAAATAAACCCTAAGCTAGATGCAATGTAACTATTAGTTATATTGTAGCTAGCTTAGGGTTTATTTTATAGGTAAGTATTTAGTTTTAAATAGGAATAATTAATTTAATTGTAGTAATTTTATTTAGATTATTTTAAATTATATTTAAGTTAGGGGGGGTTAGGGTTAGACTTAGGTTTAGGGGTTAATATATTTATTATAGTGGCGGCGACGTTGGGGGTGGCAGATTAGGGGTTAATAAGTGTAGGTAGGTGGCGGCCACATTGGGGGCGGTAGAGTAAGGGTTAATAAATAAAATGTAGGGTTCAGCGATGTTGGGGGCAGCAGATTAGGGGTTCATTAGTATAATGTAGGTGGCGGCGGTGTCCGGAGCGGCAAATTAGGGGTTAATAATATAATTTAGGTGTCGGCCATGTCGGGGGCGGCAGATTAGGGGTTAATAAATGTAAGATTAGGGGTGTTTAGACTCGGGGTTCATGTTAGGGTGTTAGGTGTAGACATACATTTACTTTCCCCATAGGAATCAATGGGGCTGCGTTAGGAGCTGAACGCTGCTTTTCTGCAGGTGTTAGGTTTTTTTCAGCAGATTCTGCCCCATTGTTTCCTATGGGGAAATCGTGCACAAGCACATTTTGCCAGCTCACCGCTACCGTAAGCAGTGCTGGTATTACAGTGAGATGTGGAGCTAAATTTTGCTCTCGGCTCACTTTTTAGAGGCTAACGCCGGGTTGAAAAAACCCGTAATACCAGCTTTGTCTGTAGGTGAGCGGTGAGGGAAAACTGCTCGTTAGCACCGCACCCCTATTACCGCAAAACTCGTAATCTCGCTATATATTTATATAACAGTGTTGGTTATGGAAAACTGGGGAGTGGTAAATAAAGGGATTAACTATCTTTTTAAACAATAACATTTTTGGTGTTTACTATCCCTTTAAATTGTTTACAAATAGCTCTCTTTTTTTGTCATTTGATACATGATTTTGGTTTTGTTAAACCATAGTCTATATTGAAAATATAAATACTGCTGTATTCACTAAATAAAAGCTATATAAACAAGAAGCAGTAGCAGAAGCCTGGTGGGAGTGTGAGAGGTAGGTACTAAGATGTCCATTTTAAATTGATGTAACAATTGTTTTTTATGTATAAAGAAAAAGATAAGAGGGGTTAATTTCTGTATAGAGATAGAGATCAACTAATGATGTCTACTATTTCTGCAAGCTCAATCCATTAAATGAGCAAAACAGCAATTTTCATTCATTCATTTATTTAATACTCTACAGCTGATAATAATTAAAAACAATTTACGTGAAAACCTATTATACTAGGCATGGGTGAAGATTTTGGTCCATTTTTGGTTTGGAATTTTCAGCCAATTCAGATTTGTTCGTCAGCACATTCGGTTTGTCTGAAACAAAATTCATTCCATTGCATTAAAGCCCATGGCAAGCCCTTAAAACATTCCTTCTAGACCCATAATTACACTGCTAGAAAATTAAAACAATTCAAAGATTCATTGCTAACTGGGACATGAAAACATACAGGAACCAGAACAAGTTTTACAAATAGAATTCAAACAATAAATTGAAAATAAAAGCACCACTACAACCTTTACATACAATAATTCTTTTCATTTAACTTTTCTTTCAAATTCCTCATGCTAAAGTACTCCCTCTTGCACACACCTGCTCCATAACAAGTTTGTAGTTTCACTAATTAGCTTGGAGACCCAATTCCAAGAAGGGCAGGAGAGGCAGCACCAGCAGACAGCAGAGTTACTGAATTACAAATAGATTACAAGCGTTTGTCTTTTAACGCTGAAAATATGGTCCTTTCAGCATTAAAACAGCACCGCAGCCATTACGAGTCTTGTCGGTATAGGTGTACCGCAAGCCTTTTAGCCTGTAACGCAACGTCAGTCCCGCACTCTCAAAAATGACATTTTTTAATGGGATTCCCATAGCCCTGGTATTATGAGTTTTGCGTTTTGGCTAAAAAAACGGCCTTACAGCCTAAAACGACAAGATCCGTGATGCCATCTAAAATCAGTAGTTTTGTGTTTTACGCTACAAATCTGTAACATAAAACTCATAACTAAACTGCTACAAAGTGCACTAAACACCCATAGACTACCTATTAACCCCTAAACTGTGGCCCCCCTGCATCACAAACACTATATTAAAAATATTAACTCCTAATCTGCCGCTCCCGACATTATTTTATTAACCCCTATTCCGCCGCTCCCCAACATCGTCGCCCCTATAATAAACTTATTAACCCCTAAACCACCACCCTCCCGCATAACAAACACTATTCAAATATTATTAACCCCTAATCTGCCATCCGCTTACATCGCTCCCACTATACTAAAGTTATTAAGCCTTACACCGCCGCCACTATAATAAACCTATTAACCCCTAAATCGCAAGCCCCTCACAATGAAATATACTAAAGTAAACTATTAACCCCTAAATCAAAAGCCCCCCACATTGCAATAAACTAAATTAAACTAGTAACTCCTAAACCTAACCATAACTCTCAATTTAGATTAAAATTACAATTTCCCTATCTTAAATTAAAATTTAGTTGTCCAATTAAAAAACTAAGATGCCACCTGGATGAAGATTGAAGAGGCCGCCTGGATGAAGACTTTTCGCTGCTTGGATGAGGACTTTGTCACCTAGATGAAGATGGAAGAGGCTGCCTAGATGAAGACTTTTCGCCGCCTGGATGAAGATCTTCAAGTGGGACTTCAAAAACTGTAAGTGGATCGTCGGGGGTTAGTGTTAGGTTTTTTTAAGGGTTTTTTGGGTGTTTTTTTTTTTTAGTTTAGGTTTTGGGCATGTAAAATAGCTAAATGCCCATTTAAGAGCAAGGCCCAAAATGCCCTTTTCAGGGCAATGGTAGCATAGGTTTGTGAGGGTTTGTAATTTTTTTTTTCATAAACAGAGCTGATTTCTTTAGGGCAATGCCCTACAAAAGGCCCTTTTAAGGGCCATTGGTAGTTTATTCTAGATTAGGTTTTTTATTTTGGGGTGTTTTTTTAAGGGATATTAGAATAGGAATAATTTTTATTATTTTTGATAATTTGTTTGTTATTTTGTGTAATATATTTTTTAGGGGGTGTTTGTTTTTTGTAGCAAAAGAGCTGTTTAACTTAGAGCAATGCCCTACAAAAGGCCCTTTTAAGGGCCTCCCAAAAGGCCCTTTTAAGGGTCCTTGGTAGTTTGGGGGGTGGGGGTTTGTATACTGTTAGGGGTGGGGGGGTTTTGTAGCAAAAGAGCTGTTTAACTTAGGGCAATACCCTACAAAAGGCACTTTTAAGGCCCCAAAAAGGCCTTGGTAGTTTATTTTAGATTAGGCTTTTTTATTTTGGGGTGTTTCTGTAAAAAAAAATGGTATTAGAATAGGAATAATTTTTTTTTTGGGATAATTTCGGGGTTTTTTTTTGTAATGGTAGGTTTTTTATTTGTTGTAATGGTAGGTTTTTTATTTTTTGTAATTTTAGGTTTTAGTGTAAGGTAGCTTAGGTTTTATTTCACAGGTAACTTTGTATTTATTTTAACTAGGTAGTTAGTAAATAGTTAATAACTATTTACTAACTAGTCTACCTAGTTAAAATAAATACAAACTTACCTGTGAAATAAAAATAAAACCTAAGCTAGCTACAATATAACTAGTTGTTATATTGTAGCTAGCTTAGGTTTTATTTCACATGTAAGTATTTAGTTTTAAATAGGTATTATTTAGTTAATAATTGTAAGTTTAATTATGTTAAAGTAAGGGGGTGTTAGGTTTAGGGTTACGTTAGGGTTAGGTTTAGGGTTAGGGGTAGGGTTATGGTTAGGTTTAGGGGTAGGTTTAGGGGTTAATAGGTTAATTTAGGTTGTTGCGATTTGGGTGGCTGGAGGTTTTGGGGTTAATAGGTTTATTTAGTAGTAGTGATGTGGGAGGCCAGAGGTTTACGTAGGGGTAAATAGCTTTATTTAGTTTCTACGATGTCGGGGAGCGGCAGAATAGGGGTTAATAACTTTAATATAGTGGCGGCGCTGTTTAGGTACGGCAGAATAGGGGTTAATAACTTTAGTATAGTGGCAGCGATATCGGGAGCGGCAGATTAGGGGTTAATACCTTTATTTAGGTGGCAGTGATATCGGGAGCTGCAGATTAGGGGTTAATAAAATTATGTAGGTTGCGGCGATGTCGGGGGCAGCAGATTAGGGGTGTTTAGACTCAGGGTTTATGTTAGGGTGTTAGATTTAATTGCTCATTAGACAAGTAGAAGCAGACAGACTCTACACTGGTAGTGAAGGTGCTGGTACTACTGGTGGTGGTGGTAGCAGCAGCTCAAAATATAATACACTCTGACAATTGTTTAATAAAATAATATTATAAGATAAGGATTTTGTTTTTGGTTGGTGCCTCCACTGCAATAGCAATTATGGTTTCAATTTCCCACAATATATGTAACGCTGATAGTGCACTAGTGACAGTATAGGCAACAGATGTGCACTGTGTGCAATATAACCAGCCACTGAGAAATGATTATTTTATATTAATTGATTATGTTGTTATATTATACACCCAAATAAAAAGTTAGCTATGGTACTACTATGGTGCTGTAGAGGGCTTGTAGTAAGTTGGCAGCTAGCCACAGTACCCCCACTGCAATAGCAATTATGGTTTCAATTAGATGATGTTTAATAATATTTGCTAACTACAGAAAACAAAAGTAAAAAAACTAATTCAGTTTAGAATGCAAGCTCAATTCTATTGGCTGATTGCATCAGCTAATAGGATTTTTCTTACCTTAATTCCGATTGGTTGATAGAATCCTATCAGCCAATCGGAATTCAAGGGAAGCCATCTTGGATGACATCAATTAAAGGAACATTCATTCGTCGGGAGTCGTCGGAAGAAGAGGATGCTCCGCGTCGGCTGGCTTGAAGATGGACCCGCTCCGCTCCGGATGGATGAAAATAGAAGATGCCGTCTGGATGAAGACTTCTGCCCGTCTGGAGGTCCTCTTCTGCCCGGATCAGATGAAGACTTCTGCCCCTCTGGAGGACCACTTGTGCCCGGCTGGGTGAAGAGGTCTCAAGGTAGGGTGATCTTCAAGGGGTTAGTGTTAGGTTTTATTAAGGGGGGATTGGGTGGGTTTTAGAGTAGGGTTGGGTGTGTGGGTGGTGGGTTTTAATGTTGGGGGGGTATTGTAATTTTTTTTTACAGGTAAAAGAGCTGATTACTTTGGGGCAATGCCCCGCAAAAAGCCCTTTTAAGGGATATTTGTAATTTAGTATAGGGTAGGAATTTTGTTTTTTAAATATTTTTTTTTTATTGAGTATTAAGCATTACAACAGATGTCACAGCGCAGGTGACTGACATATATACATATATGCAGACATTATGTTGTTATAATAATACAGTACATATAGTTCTTGGTAAGAATGCAGAGCATATAAATCGAACATGTCAAGTATGAAATAAAATGTCTGCCGCATAGACCTCATTTTTGGTTAATATGAATAAATATATCATCTATGAAAACCTCATTTTTAAATAATAAGAACAAACTTTAAACTCAGGGACCAAGTAATACTTCGGTCCTGTAAATTATCACAATTTTCTCGGGACTTCTAAAAGTCAGCTTAGAAATATCTGTTCATACACTTCATCTAGTCGTCTCAGCGCGCATCCCCAGGCGGGGGGGGCCCTTTATGGAAAGAAGGAAGGGAAGGGGAGAGAGAAGGAGAGAGGGGATCAGTTTTTGGTAGGGGGTTTAGGAGAGCAGGTATCCTTGGTTAATTAGCACATTTTTAACTGGATATGAAAGTTTAATTATGATAATGGGAGTGGTCGGAAATTTTACTATGGCTATATTTTTAGCTGTGATTTCCCTGATAGTTAAACCAGGGCTCCCAAATCTGCCAATATAGCTCTTCCTTATCCAAGTTGGAATAGAAACTTTGTTCCATTTTGGCGTATACCTGCATTATAGATGTAATAGCTGTAAAATCTGGGGGTTGGGTTTGCTTCCAGGCCCTTGCTATCGCCAGTTTCGTGGCCGCTAGGACAAAGATGACCAATTTAGAAACGTGGATTGGGACATTCCTCGGGAAGATGTGTAGGAGAGCAATTGCAGGAGTGAGTGGAATAGAGAGTCCAAGGTTAGCACAGAGGGTTTTTACTTGATTCCAGAGAGGTGCCAATTTTGGGCAATCCCACCAAACATGTATGTCTGAGCCTCTCTGCATACAATCTCTCCAGCATAAAGGAGACGATGTAGGGAACATCTGCGATAGCCTCGTGGGAGTATAGTACCATTTTAGGAATAATTTCATATAGGCCTCCAAGGTATTTGCACAGTGCACTGTCTTTTTAGTTAGCGTCATAGCTGTACATAGGTCTTTATCTGAAATAGGTCTGGATAGGTCTCCCTCCCATGCCCTCAACTGCCAGGGTCTGTCTCTATTGGTAGACGACTGTAAGAGATCATAGTGGAATGATATGAGCTTTAGTCAAGGGTCTATTTAAAGCCTTGGTGAATCCCCATGATGTCATAAAAGCATAAAGTCTCGAGAATTCAAAAGAGGCCCATGGGGGGGGGGGCTCTGGGATAATTGTTCTGATATTATGAGGTGTGAGTAGAGTGCCTGAGGGGTATAGGCGGGAGACCATTTTCAGGTCCCATTCACTCCACTGTTGTATGTGTGTGTCAGGGAGAGCCGCCAGTAAGGCTGGTATGGAATGAATGGGAGACGGGTGTGGGGCAATGTCTCGTAGATTTCTAAGGCTATACCAGACCTTCAAAGTATCTCTAACAATGACATTTTTTAGTCTCAAGCTATCAATGCTGTGACTAGGGATCCAGGGTAAGTCTGCTAACTTTAAGCCCAGAGGAAGGGCTAATGCTTCTATACTTTTCCAGCCCTGAAGTTCCCCTTTGTCCGCCCACGCTGTGATGTGAGAAAGCCTAGCTGCCTCATAATACCCACGTATGCTAGGCATTGCAACTCCTCCCTGTTCATACCTTTTTTGGAGTAGTTTTGCTGCAATCCGGGGCCTAGACTTGTGCCAAATATAGTGTTGTCCAAGAGCTTGGAGCTTATCTATTAGAGTGTTGGGGACATTAAGAGGGATACAGCGAAAATAGTACAGCATTTTAGGCAAGATCGTCATTTTGAAAGATGCAATGCGGCCTAGCCATGAAATCTCCTTAAGACTCTAGGAGGAGGTAAGCTCAGTAACCTCTCTAAGAAGGTTTGTATAGTTAACGGTGATAACTAATTTCGGGTCTGGACCAGTTGTACCCCTAAATGTCGAATGGTGGTTCGTGACCATTGGAAAGAGTACGATGCTTGCAATATATCTAATTCAAATGCTGGGATACATACTGGTAGAGCCTCCGTTTTGGCAACATTTACTTTGTAGTAACTATGCGCTCCGAACTCAGTAATAATATCAAAGAGTGCTGGCAGGGAGCCTATTGGGTTTGCTAAAAAGAGCGTAACATCGTCCGCGTATAGTGCAATCTTCGCAGTCGTGTCGCCAAGTTGGACACCTCGTATTATGTGTGATTGCCTGATAGCCTGGGCTAGGGGTTCAATGGCCATGGAAAAGATTAGAGGTGACAGGGGGCATCCTTGTCTGGTGCCGTTGGTAATACATATTTCCGGGGAGGTGAAACCCAGACCTTGCGTTCTAGAGTTTCGGTGCGTTCTCCCAATGCTCCAATTTCTCTACGGAGCTCAGCTGTAGAACCTTTAATTTCTTTTGTTAGCGTATCTTGCAGGAGGTTCATACGTCTAGTGAGAACATCAACAATGTTTGCAGAGAGATTTTCCGATATAGGAGATTGAGAATCCATACTGCTTTCAGATTCGCTGCCCTCTAATGTAGAAGCAGATTCTCTGTACGTTTGAGCTTTCCCAGTATGTTGGTTTTTTAAATGATCTGCAAATGTTTTTTGGGGTGGATGGGGTGGTTTTGATTTTCTCTTAGTAGTTTGGGACATGGTTCTGAGCCTGTCCTTGGGCTGTTCAATGTGTTTAGGTACTTTCTCTTTGATGTAGAATATAGTGAGTGGGATAGTGGTGAGGAGAATGATACTAAAGTCCCATAGGGTAGGAATTTTTATTATTTTGGGGGGCTTTTTATTTTATTAAGGGGATTAGATTAGGTGTAATTGGTTTAAAATTCTTATAATTATTTTATTTTTTTCTGTAATTTAGTGTTTTTTTTCCGTACTTTAGTTTATTTAATTTAATTGTAATTAATTGTAGTTAGTTTAGGTAATTTATTTAATTATAGTGTAGTGTTAGGTGTAATTGTAACTTAGGTTAGGGTTTATTTTACAGGTAAATTTGTATTTATTTTAGCTAGGTAGTTATTAAATAGTTAATAACTATTTAATAACTATTGTACCTAGTTAACATAAATGCAAAGTTGCCTGTAAAATAAAAATAAACCCTAAGCTAGCTACAATGTAAATATTAGTTATACTGTAGCTATCTTAGGGTTTATTTTATAGGTAAGTATTTAGTTTTAAATAGGAATAATTTATTTAATTGTAGGAATTTTATTTAGTTTTATTTAAATTATATTTAAGTTAGGGGGGTGTTAGGTTTAGGGTTAGACCTTGATTTAGGGGTTAATAACTTTATTATAGTGGCGGCGACTTTGGCGGCGGCAGATTAGGGGTTAATAAATTTAATATAGTTGCGGCAACATTGGGGGGGCAGATTAGGGGTTAATAATTATAATGTAGGTGTCGGTGATGTTTGGGGCAGCAAATTAGGGGTTCATAAGTATAATGTAGGTGTCGGCGGTGTCTGGAACGGCAGATTAGGGGTTAATAATATAATGTAGGTGGCGACGATGTTGTGGGCGGCAGATTAGGGGTTAATAAGTGTAAGATTAGGGGAGTTTAGACTCAGGGTTCATGTTAGGGTGTTAGGTGTAAACATAAAATGTATTTCCCCATAGGAATCAATGGGGCTGCGTTAGGAGCTGAACGCTGCTTTTTTGCAGGTGTTTGTTTTTTTTCCAGCCGATTCTGCCCCATTGATTCCTATGGGGAAATCGTGCAAGAGCACATTCAGCCAGCTCACCGCTACCGTAAGCAGCGCTGGTATTGAGGTGAGATGTGGAGCAAAATTTTGCTCTCCTCTCACTTTTTAGACGCTAACGCCGGGGTTGGAAAAACCTGTAATACCAGCGTTGTTTGTAGGTGAGTGGTTGACTGTCCCTTTAAATTGAAACTTTTTCCCCCAACCAAGGCAGGAGATTTACCTACCAGTCCCACCTATGACCCCATTGCAATATTAAGATACTACAACTAAAAAAAAATCCCTGGTCCCCAGGCACTCACCACTGAAAGTAGGAACACATCAAATATTGCCCCCCTCCACTGATATCGCAGGCAAGTGGTGATGTAGGCAGACTTTTGCTGAAGCTGCAATCCCTATTACTTTCTATGGTAGACACATTGCCACTTGTTAAAACAGCAAGGCTCACCCCACTTTTTTAAATTTATCAACAAAACAACAAACTGTGAGCCTGCTGAACCCAAAACAGGCAGTTTCTCACCTGTCTCTTGATGTTTTGAATATCAGGGCCTAATAAAGTAGACACTGAAACAGGAAACTTTGAAATAGATAATTCAAATTGTGTTAATAAGACACTAAAACAAACACAAACAGATAATTACAAAAATAGTTCAGTATGTTGGTTAATCAGTCTCCTAATTAATTTCTACTTTACGTGATTAGAGGCCCAGCTTTGGTGACTAGCAGCAGAGCACCAGTTGCTCTTCCAAAAAGACAGAGGCACCTTAAGATTCAGAACTCACAAGGAGAATTCCTAGACCCACATGTAAGTGCATCAACCACCTCCGTCCTCCCAGCTATCACTCCAACTAATGTTTGTCTATACCTGAGCTGCTTGAGCAAACATGTAAACAATAAAGCCCTGGTTCAGTGTGTTGTACAGCAAGCTGAAACTTTGGGAAGTGGCTAAAAGTAAAGGAGCCTTGAACTTTGAAAGTGCTACCTTGACTAACACCGATTGCCCTTGAAAAGTTGTAAGGCACACATCTCCACCATAAATATATATAAACTGTATATATATATATATATATATATATATATATATATATACATATATATATATATATATATATATATATATATATATATATATATATATATATATATATTACTAAACTGGGTAGCTATCTTGTATTCTAACAAATATAATGAGTATCATTTATAATTATTTTTATTATTATTATTATTATAAGGGAGTAAATGAAAATAGTTGCCTTCTATTTTAAATCAAATCTAGATGAATCTAGAATAATATAATCCCCATTACATTAGAAGGCTTCATACAGTGAATTTTTACTACTGAGGTACCACTGAAGTAAAACACATGATAGTAAAAGGTGAAAAGAGAGAGAAGAAAAAAGTAGAATTGGAGAAAGTGGGAGAGAATGATAAGGATAGGACTGTCTTGGGATCATTGCGTCTTACCCATATAATTTGGTTTAGCGTCTGTTCAGCCACGGTGAGACCCTGGGTCTGTAAGTAAAAAGAGCCATTGAATAGGGGCACCTCACCATCCATAAACCCCGTACTATGGCGAGTCGTGCATAATCCAATAATACCAAACCTTCTGGAAGGTTTCTTGAGTGTCTTGTGTAATAGCTGCTTGTCCTGACATACTGTAGTAGTGTTTGATCTTACATACAATTTCCCCCCAAGATGGAGCCCCTCCTTCCAATGGCGCGCTATACATACCCGTGTAGCTGTGCAAGTTATCTTAATAAATTGATTTATATGTTTATTAAACTCCTTAAGTCTAGTGTGTAATAGTGCTTGTTCCATAGAAAGTCTGATGGGGCTATCTAAAATAGAGCTTAAAAATTGAGACAGTTGGTTCCAGATTCTATATGAGTGGCAACAGTCCCACCACATATGTCTGTAACTGCCCTCTTCTCCACATCCTCTATAACAGAGTTTGGATCCATTTCTGATAGCGTGTTAAGTTATCAGTGGAGTGAGGTACCAACGGAAATTGGTCTTGATACAGCTTTCAAGCATGTCTGCACTTAGCAAACCCCTCCCTGCATTATATAAGATTGTATGCCAGTTTTGTATGTCAATTTCCGTATTAAGATCTTTTTCCCATTTAATTTGCAGAGGGGTTTTAGTGTTCCCTGTGGCAGATTGAATTGCCTGGTATATTTGCGTTATAGTTTTCTTAGGTCTGGATGACGAGCTACATATGATTTCTAATGCAGTGAAAGGTCCTCCAGATCCTGAAGGTAATAGGTGCTGTATAGTAGAGGTGATTTGTAGGTATAGGATCCAATTGAGTTTGACTGGGTGTAGTTTGTCTTGTAGTTGAGTGTAGGTAAGTATTTTGCCCCTTTCTAATAAGTCAGCTATCCTATATAGTCCTCTATTTTCCCACTTCCTAATGATTGGAGTGTGTTCTAATTTAATAATGCATCTAAGTGGGGTTTTGATAGTCCTTTGGGGTAGTAGCTTAAGAGATGAGGTTAGCTTGGACCACTGCTTAGTCATGAAGTCTGAAATTGGGAGTTTGTTATGATGTCTACCTGAGCATCGCTTTGGATCCCACAGAACCAACTCACGTGGCTCAGTATCCGTAACGTCCAACTCGAGTTTTGTCCAGATAATTTCATCTTCTAAGTTATTGAGGAGAGTGGTTTGTGCAAGTCTGGCCGCCTGATAATAATGTTTAAAATTTGGTGCCCCAAACCCCCCAACTTTCTATGTCTGTTGAGAATATTTGAGGAGATTCTAGCTCTTTTATTGCCTCTTATGAATCTGTGTGCGTTTTTGGAGGTCGTCTAGGTCCTGTGTCGGGATGTTTATTGGCAAGGTGCGGAACAAGTATAGAATCCGCGGTAGCACTGTCATTTTAACCACTGATAGCCTTTCAAACCAAGAAAAGCTTAGTTTGCTCCAGCTACTCAGGTCCTGTTTGATAGACTTATACATTGGAGGATAGTTGGCCTGGTATAGATCTGATGAGCATCTTGTGAGATTAATCCCCAGATATCTAAGGTGTTGTTTGACCCATTTAAATTCAAAGTTTAATTCTATCAGCTTTTTGGTATGATCTGGTAGCTCTATGGGCATATCTTCACATTTCTCTAAGTTTACTTTATATCCGGAGATTTTGGAAAATAGTTCAAGAGTGTTATAGAGGTTTGGTAGTGTAAGCAAGGGTCTGGTCAGAGACAGAAGGATGTCGACCGCGAAAGGAGTAAGCTTGTATTCCTTTTGTTTTATTGTAATTCCTGTAATGTCTAATGTGGGGGATTTTCTAATGTGTTGAGCCAGGGGTTATATGCATATTGCAAACAATAAAGGGGATAATGGGCACCCTTGACGAGTGCCATTGAGAACCGCAAATCTATCAGACTGATGACCCATAGCCCTAACCCGTACTGTAGGAGTGGAATATATGTTTTTGATTGCCACCATGAATGGTCCCCCATGCCAATCCCATTCAAGACTGCTTGCATAAAGTCCCAATCAACTCTATCAAACGCCTTCTCTGCATCTAAGGAGAGCAACAGAGAAGGCGTCTTTGTCTCGTGTAAATAATCCAGCAGGGCTACCATTCTCCTAATATTATCTGGTGCTTCTCTGTTTTTAATGAAGCCAACCTGATCAGGGTAGATTAACTTGGGGAGGAGGTGTTTGAGGTGGTTAGCTAAAATTTTTGTGAAGATTTTTAGGTCCTGATTTATTAGGGATATTGGTCTATAATTGTGACATACCGTCTTATCTCTGCCTGGTTTGGGGAGAACTATAATTTTGGCTTCTAGGAGTTCGGGGGGGATAGTGTGACCTTGCATAATATGGTTACAGAATTTGACCAGATGAGGTGTAAGAGAAGATTTAAATAGCTTGTAGTAGTCTCCAGGGAAGCCATCTGGGCCAGCTGCTTTCCCTGGTTTTAATTCCTGTAAAACATTTAGCACCTCCTTGTTCGTGATGTCTGCATTTAAGGAATCTAGTTCTTGTTGGTTAAAATTATGCATGTCTGCCTCCTCTAAGAATTTGTCAATTAAATTTTGTGTCTGTATTGTTTTATTAACTTTCCTCCCGTCATATAATGAACCGTAGTATGTCGCGAATGTATTGACTATGTCTTTTGAGGTCATTTCCCCTCCAGAGTTGCAGAGTATAGGGATAGATATATCCCTGATTTTGTTTCTAATTTTATTGGCTAGAAATCTGTCTGTCACATAGACAAAGTATTTAGATTGTAATCTTAACCCTGCTCTAATCGACTGATAGTTGAGTAGTTTGTCTAAGGTTTGACGTTTGTCTTGTAATGTTTTATATGTGCTAGTAGAGACAGTCAGTTTGTGTCGCTTCTCTAAGATTGCTATTTCCGCTTGAAGGGTATTAAATAATGCTTTTGCTTTATGTTTAGTATGTGATTTAATTTGAATTAATAGGCCCCTCAGAACTGTTTTATGAGCTGCCCACACCTGAATGGGATTGTCTACTGTGTCTGTGTTGATATTCCAATATTCTAGCATGTTCTTCAGTACTGCCTCTCTATGTATAGGATTTTTCATGATTGTGGGATCATACGTCCAGCTTTTCATAGAGCTGGGTGGGAGAAGCCCCTCTACCCTTATTGCCACTATGGAGTGATCAGACCACACGCATGGGGAAATAGAGGAGGACATAACATTTGTTAACAGTATTTGGTTTAAAAAAATGTAATCCAGCCTGAAATGTTTGCGATGTGCCGTAAAAAAAAAGGTGTGGTCTGAGGTTTCTCCGTATAGGGCTTTCCAGGAGTCTAATAGATTGTGACCTTCCATGACCTTTAATATTGATTTAATTTTGTTGTTGTTTCTATTGTTTGTGTTAGAGTATTGGGTGTTTGGTGAGTGGCCCTATTTATATAGAGATACATTAAAATCACCAGCTAGGAAAGTTCTGGTTGAATTCCAGCTTGAGAGGAGGTAGGATAACCTATTAAAAAATTGTCCCTGTTGTTCATTTGGGGCATATACGTTGCAGAATACAATTTCTACTTCATTTAAAGTACCTCTAACAATAAAGTATCTACCTTCCTTATCGATGATGGTGTCAGTAGGGTTAAAATTTAGAGAGGAATGTAGCAGGATAGAAAACCCCCCTTTTTTCTTATCAATGGTGGAATGGAAATGTAAGGGGAACTGTCTCTCCCAGTACTTTGGAATATGTCCGGACATAAAATGTGTCTACTGTAAAAATATCACATTAGCTCCTAGATATCTATATTGGGATAGAGCTTTTCTTCTTTTTGTATCAGAATTAAGGCCTCTCACATTGTGAGAGATTAGGGTAATACTAGGGGAGGCCATTAGAATGTTTGGTGTGTATAAAAGGTCTCCCCGTGGCTTGTAAAAACTTGAATAAATGGTATAAAACATACAGCTCACCCGGTCCCATGGTCCCGTAGGCCCAGACGGAAGGTTCCGCCTTTCGCAAATGTGTAGGAATTATCTGCAGTCCTTTTGGAGGAGGGAATAGAGAGGGGAAGGAAAAAGTAAAGAAAGAGAAAGTCTGAAAAAGAGAAAAAAACAGGTTATTAACGCTAAAAACAATGGCCTAGATTTGGAGTTTGGCGTTAGCCGTGAAAACCAGCGTTAGAGGCTCCTAACGCTGGTTTTAGGCTAACTCCGGTATTTGGAGTCACTCAAAATAGGGTCTAACGCTAACTTTTCAGCCGCGACTTTTCCATACCGCAGATCCCCTTACGTCAATTGCGTATCCTATCTTTTCAATGAGATCTTTCTAACTCCGGTATTTAGAGTCGTGTCTGAAGTGAGCGTTAGACATCTAACGACAAAACTCCAGCCGCAGGAAAAAAGTCAGTAGTTAAGAGCTTTCTGGGCTAACGCCGGTTCATAAAGCTCTTAACTACTGTACTCTAAAGTACACTAACACCCATAAACTACCTATGTACCCCTAAACTGAGGCCCCCCCACATCGCCGCCACTCGATTAAATTTTTTTAACCCCTAATCTGCCGACCGCCACCTACGTTATACTTATGTACCCCTAATCTGCTGCCCCTAACACCGCCGACCCCTGTATTATATTTATTAACCCTTAATCTGCCCCCCCACAACGTCGCCGCCAGCTACCTACAATAATTAACCCCTAATCTGCCGACCGCAAAGCGCCGCCACCTACATTATAGCTATGTACACCTAATCTGCTGCCCCTAACACCGCCGACCCCTATATTATATTTATTAACCCCTAATCTGCCCCCCACAACGTCGCCTCCACCTGCCTACACTTATTAACCCCTAATATGCCGAGCGGACCGCACCGCTACTATTATAAAGTTATTAACCCCTAATCCGCCTCACTTACCCTATAATAAATAGTATTAACCCCTAATCTGCCCTCCCTAACATCGCCGACACCTAACTTCAATTATTAACCCCTAATCTGCCGACCGGAGCTCACCGCTATTCTAATAAATGTATTAACCCCTAAAGCTAAGTCTAACCCTAACACTAACACCCCCCTAAGTTAAATATAATTTAAATCTAACGAAATTAATTAACTCTTATTAAATAAATTATTCCTATTTAAAGCTAAATACTTACCTGTAAAATAAACCCTAATATAGCTAAAATATAACGAATAATTACATTGTAGCTATTTTAGGATTAATATTTATTTTACAGGCAACTTTGTAATTATTTTAACCAGGTACAATAGCTATTTAATAGTTAAGAACTATTTAATAGCTAAAATAGTTAAAATAATTACAAATTTACCTGTAAAATAAATCCTAACCTAAGTTACAATTAAACCTACTACTACACTATCAATAAATTAATTAAATAAAATACCTACAATTATCTACAATTAAACCTAACACTACACTATCAATAAATAAATTAAATACAATACCTACAAATAACTACAATGAAATAAACTATCTAAAGTACAAAAAATAAAAAAGAACTAAGTTACAAAAAATAAAAAAATATTTACAAACATAAGAAAAATATTACAAAAAATTTAAACTAATTACACCTACTCTAAGCCCCCTAATAAAATAACAAAGACCCCCAAAATAACAAAATGCCCTACCCTATTCTAAATTACTACATTTCAAAGCTCTTTTACCTTACCAGCCCTGAACAGGGCCCTTTGCGGGGCATGCCCCAAGAAATTCAGCTCTTTTGCCTGTAAAAAAAAACATACAATACCCCCCCAACATTACAACCCACCACCCACATACCCCTAATCTAACCCAAACCCCCCTTAAATAAACCTAACACTAAGCCCCTGAAGATCTTCCTACCTTGTCTTCACCCTACCAGGTTCACCGATCCGTCCTGAAGAGCTCCTCCGATGTCCTGATCCAAGCCCAAGCGGGGGGCTGAAGAGGTCCATGATCCGGCTGAAGTCTGAGGTCCATGATCCGGATGAAGTCTTCATCCAAGCGGGAGCTGAAGAGGTCCATGATCCGGATGAAGTCTTCTATCAATGGCATCTTCAATCTTCTTTCTTCCGGATCCATCTTGCAGACCTCCGACGCGGAACATCCTCTTCTCCCGACGCCTACTAGCCAAATGACGGTTCCTTTAAGGGACGTCATCCAAGATGGCGTCCCTCGAATTCTGATTGGCTGATAGGATTCTATCAGCCAATCGGAATTAAGGTAGGAATATTCTGATTGGCTGATGGAATCAGCCAATCAGAATAAAGATCAATCCGATTGGCTGATCCAATCAGCCAATCAGATTGAGCTCGCATTCTATTGGCTGATCGGAACAGCCAATAGAATGCAAGCTCAATCTGATTGGCTGATTGAATCAGCCAATCGGATTGAACTTGATTCTGATTGGCTGATTCCATCAGCCAATCAGAATATTCCTACCTTAATTCCGATTGGCTGATAGAATCCTATCAGCCAATCGGAATTCGAGGGACGCCATCTTGGATGACATCCCTTAAAGGAACCGTCATTCGGCTAGTAGGCGTCGGGAGAAGAGGATGTTCCGCGTCGGAGGTCTGCAAGATGGATCCGGAAGAAAGAAGATTGAAGATGCCGTTGATAGAAGACTTCATCCGGATCATGGACCTCTTCAGCTCCCGCTTGGATGAAGACTTCATCCGGATCATGGACCTCTTCAGCTCCCGCTTGGATGAAGACTTCAGGCGGATCATGGACTTCTTCAGCCCCCCGCTTGGGCTTGGATCAGGACATCAGAGGAGCTCTTCAGGACAGATCGGTGAACCTGGTAGGGTGAAGACAAGGTAGGAAGATCTTCAGGGGCTTAGTGCTAGGTTTATTTAAGGGGGGTTTGGGTTAGATTAGGGGTATGTGGGTGGTGGGTTGTAATGTTGGGGGGGGGTATTGTATGTTTTCTTTTACAGGCAAAAGAGCTGAATTTCTTGGGGCATGCCCCGCAAAGGGCCCTGTTCAGGGCTGGTAAGGTAAAAGAGCTTTGAAATGTAGTAATTTAGAATAGGGTAGGGCATTTTGTTATTTTGGGGGTCTTTGTTATTTTATTAGGGGGCTTAGAGTAGGTGTAATTAGTTTAAAATTGTTGTAATATTTTTCTTATGTTTGTAAATATTTTTTTATTTTTTTTAACTTAGTTCTTTTTTATTTTTTGTACTTTAGTTAGTTTATTTCATTGTATTTATTTGTAGGAATTGTATTTAATTTATTTATTGATAGTGTAGTGTTAGGTTTAATTGTAACTTAGGTTAGGATTTATTTTACAGGTAATTTTGTTATTATTTTAACTAGGTAACTATTAAATAGTTCTTAACTATTTAATAGCTATTGTACCTGGTTAAAATAATTACAAAGTTGCCTGTAAAATAAATATTAATCCTAAAATAGCTACAATGTAATTATAATTTATATTGTAGTTATATTAGGATTTATTTTACAGGTAATTATTTAGCTTTAAATAGGAATAATTTATTTAATAAGAGTTAATTAATTTCATTAGATTAAAATTATATTTAACTTAGGGGGGTGTTAGTGTTAGGGTTAGACTTAGCTTTAGGGGTTAATACATTTATTATAGTAGCGGTGAGCTCCGGTCGGCAGATTAGGGGTTAATGTTTGAAGTTAGGTGTCGGCGATGTTAGGGAGTGCAGATTAGGGGTTAATACTATTTATTATAGGGTTAGTGATGCGGATTAGGGGTTAATAACTTTATTATAGTAGCGCTCAGGTCCGCTCGGCAGATTAGGGGTTAATAAGTGTAGGCAGGTGGAGGCGACGTTGTGGGGGGCAGATTAGGGGTTAATAAATATAATATAGGGGTCGGCGGTGTTAGGGGCAGCAGATTAGGGGTACATAAGGATAATGTAAGTAGCGGCGGTTTACGGAGCGACAGATTAGGGGTTAAAAATAATATGCAGGGGTCAGCCATAGCGGGGGCGGCAGATTAGGGGTTAATAAGTGTAAGGTTAGGGGTGTTTAGACTTGGGTACATGTTAGGGTGTTAGGTGCAGACGTAGGAAGTGTTTCCCCATAGAAAACAATGGGGCTGCGTTAGGAGCTGAACGCGGCTTTTTTGCAGGTGTTAGGTTTTTTTTTCAGCTCAAACAGCCCCATTGTTTCCTATGGGGGAATTGTGCACGAGCACGTTTTTGAGGCTGGCCGCTTGCGTAAGCAACTCTGGTATCGAGAGTTGAAGCTGCGTTAAAAATGCTCTACGCTCCTTTTTTGGAGCCTAACGCAGCCTTTTTGTGGACTCTCAATACCAGAGTTATTTTTATGGTGCGGCCAGAAAAAAGCCGGCGTTAGCTACGCGGGTCGTTACCGTCAAAACTCTAAATCTAGGCCATTGTAAATGAATTGTATAAGTAAACCTGATGCAAAAAACTAAAAGTTATGTTTCTGGTGTAACATATAAAAATCTAGGGGGGATCTCAGGAACTAGGGAGATGCCATTTACCTCCTAATATAGTACTTATTGGGGTGATACCTGTAACAAGTTATAAACTTGGTGGCTCAGAGTAAATAACTAACATCTCTAGGCCTACCGTAAAATAAGTAACAACAATTTAAACGTACTCATTATAACTGTACAATCCAACAAAAAAATTAAGGAATATACTAAACTCCAAAGGGCATAACATTCAATTCAAAATGTATACAAACTCAGTGCTGAGGTTCATAGACCAGTGTTGTTGTCCAACATGTTCCTCTGGCTGCTGCAACCTGTAAGGAAGAAAAGAAAATAACCTAGACATTTAGTATTGAGTCCTTCATTTGTTCTTTTGTCTCTTCTTAGGAGTTCTTGCCCACTGTAATTTCTGTGATTTCAGGGGTACTCATTGTGGTTTGGGCTTCTCTGATGGTAGTGAGGGTTCTGGTGTAGCTGGGGTTTCTAGGCCCAGGGCTTCACATATGTCCGGGATCCCTATTGCATCTCTGATTGTGAGAGTTTTGTTGTCCTTGATTATGTGCAGGGCAAATGGATAGCCCCACCTGCATGGAATTAGTTTTTTTCTTAGCAGAGTAGTTAGGGGACGTAAAGTCCCTCTTCTTTGAAGAGTTCTAGTGCTCAGATCTTGAAAGAAGTGAATTACATTGCCCCTGAACTTGAAAGTTGGCTGTTTGGCTGCTTCCCTGAGAACTTTGTCTTTCTCAGGAAATCTTAAAAATGCCACAATAACGTCTCTGGGTGGGATGTCAGCCCTAGGTATGGGTTTTAAAGCTCTGTGGGCTCTTTCAATTTCTATTTCTGTGGAGGGATCCATTCCTGTGATTGCGCAAAACAGAAGATGAAGATAGGAGGGGAGATCTTCGGTCTTGACAGACTCTGGAATACCTTTCAGACGAATGTTACTTCTCCAATTTCTGTTTTCCATATCTTCAATCTTATCTAGTAGTTCATTAACCACTTGTTGTTGCTGTGAGACCTGTTGAACCGCCATCTCCACATCTTCTACTAAGTTGTCATTGTTGTCTTCCAAGGTTTCTACTCTTGTGCCAAGTTCAGAAATATCCTTTTTAATGTCACTTAGGCTCTCATTCATGGATGTGTGCATAGTGTCTATTTTAGCCCATAGTTTATCAAAACTGTTAGTGATATCCTCCTTTTTGGAGACAAGCAGAAGTAGATCAGCTCTGGTTAAAGGTGTATTATCCCCCATAGGGTCAGACATTGTTGCTGTAGTCTTACTAGCTTTCTCCATTTCTCTGGTCTGATCTTGAGGGTTTGCCCCCTGGGAAGGTTTGAAGAAGGAGGTGACCGGTGTAGTTTTTCCTGATTTCTCTAACTTGCTTAATCTCTTTTCGAAGTCATTCCAACCTCCTTATACATGTAAAAAAAAAATTTTTTTGAGGGGCTGCAAGTCCCAAAATCTTTGTGTCTGGTAGTCTATGTCACTTTAACCTTTGTACTCCTTCCTCTTTGCCTGTTGAATAGCTGCTGATTCTTCTAGGCAGCTATACCACCTTTGGCCTTAAGGTGGCAGTCTCACATTATAAATGGAAGATCACTTGAAAAAATGAATCTGGCAAGAAAATTGAGTGTAGGCCTAAACCCCATTCTATATATGCTTTTACAGGCCAATCTCTAAGATTCCCATAGGAAATCAAGCCTTGAAATTATGTCTCTCCTAGTGACTCGTAAAAGCGATAAAAATGTCCAAAATTGCTTGTCCCAGAGACTTCTTACTATTGAACTATAGTGTTGTACTGATGGATTGAGGGACCTTCTCAAACATGCCACATGTTATATGTGGTGATATATGGCCTTACTCTAGCCTATGGGAAAAGATCACTTTTTGGTTAGGGAACTTGTTAGTATGTTCAGGTTTAAGCTGCATAATAATAGTTCATTGTCGTTATGTTGCCATATTGATCTTAATACCATCCGTCCAGTTGGCCACCAGGGTACACCATATATCTGAACATGAACTTGTTGTCCCCTGTGGCAGTATAACAAAGACGCAACCTCTGTTATTTAAATAACCCTCATATTCCCTGCATCATGTGCCTGTGTCCCCACTTTTAGTATAGGGCCAGTAATAGTAGCGTGTCCGGTACCCACACTTTAGATGCCTCTTGCAGAGTGAAGGATCGTTTGTCAATCCGGTTAGGGTATTTCTTCTATGTCGTTGAGTAATTGCTGCCTGTGTCGTTACCCTTTTTAGCACTGTGCGTTGTTTAGCTGTATCCACTCAGCTGGTGAAAAACAAAAGTAAAAATGGCGACACCCAGAATCTAGTAACTGTTCCGTTTATAGCTGTTGCCATTAATCCTTTCCCCGATAAGGCTCCTTTCCCCGATAAGGCTTCCTCCGTGTTCGCTGGACCTACATAAAGCTTTAAGGCTTATTGGTGTCCCCCAAAGTGCAAATTTAAATGAGTGTTGGCTTTTCTCCCTGACCTGAAGTTCGGAGCTCTAGCTGAAAAATTCCATCTTGGAGCCCCGTTAGACTCCGCCCCTATATATACAATTTTAGTTGGCAACCCAAGGTGTTGATATAGGTCCATTTTGGTATATTTCATGCCACTGTTTCGCTGCCGATCATATTAAAATAATTAACTTTTTCCCAAACTTTCTCACTGAAATTATTTACACACAACTACTGCAGTCATAAGACAAATGGTTGTAAAAAGGTTCTCTGTGGTCCTTTTGTTCAGAAAGACATGCATGGCTTTGCAAATAGTTTTTTAGAAGGCCACTAATTATAACTGCACACCACACTTATGAAATTCCTGTCAGTGAATGGGTTAATTAGTTAGCTGGTAAGTGTAATAGTATTTAAATCCAGAGATTAACCTCCCACCTGACACTTCCCACTGTATAAAGCTACTGTTTATAAAATAGTCTCTCAAACTCCAGTTGCAGTTTTAACAAATTTATTAAAAGAACATCTTATAACAGAATGCATAAACTTCAGCTCTTGTTACAGTTAATGTCTGTGTAACTGCCTTACTCATCAACTAACTATTTCCTGCTGAACTGCAGTGTAGCATATATTAAACTTCCCCCTGGAACCAAACACTATCTTTTTTGGTTCCATACATATTGATAAATCTTTTCCCTTTTTGGGGAAATGGCAAAAGCTATCTCTTTTAATTCTTTTAGAAATATGGATCCTGAGATGCAGTCTTTCATTGGTGCTAAATATAAGTTCACATAGTCATTTACATATTCTGGTTTTCGGATACATCTCCCACTTCTAGTCTGGGTGTTTCTGGATCCCTGCAGTTGTTCTGACAGGACTCTGTTATCATCCTGCAGTCTGTCTGTGTCTGATATTTCACTGTTTCTTCTTGTCATTAATGGCTGGTTTGTATTCTCAATGTGAGATTCCTCTTGGGTGCTAGTTTGGGTCCTTTCTGGAGGCCTGTAGTGTCCAGTGCCTCTCAGATGCCTCCTATTTCTCCTCAGGACCTGTCCTGACTCTGTCACCACTTCATATGACCTAATTCCTACAGGAGCTCTTAGGCAAACCTTCCGCCACTCTTTTCCCTAGTTTGTTTGCGGTTGTACCCACACCTGTTCACCAACATTTAGAGGCCGCAGGTCTTTGGCTCCCTTGTTATATTGAACAGCTTGCAATGAGCGCTGTTTCATGCACAGGATTGGGTGCCTGTCATTCATCACTTGGTCCTTTATTAACAGACTCCCTCTCATTGGAAGTAACGATTTGGTCCTTTGACCCATCAGTCTTTGAGCAGGACTGCACTCCATACCTTGTGTTGGTGTGTTGCGATGATCCAAAAATGCTAGATATGGATCATTTCGAGAAGTCACAGCTTTTTTGCAGTAGTCTTTTGGCTGTCTTTACTGCTGACTCTACTTTCCCATTGCTTTGAGAGTATCCTGGTGACGAGGTAACGTGGTCAAAGTCCCAACCCATACTGAAGTCTTTAAACTCCATTGAAATAAACTGTGGTCCATTATCAGAACATGCAGTGTTTGGGATTCCATATCTGGCAAAATGAGCCTTTAATTTTCTTATTACTGTAGTAGATCTTGTATCCTGAAGATGGTCTATCTCCCAGAAATTAGAGTCATAGTCCACTGTTATTAAGTACTCCTTTCCTTGGAATGTGAACAAATCAGTGCCAAGCTTTTCCCACGGTCTTGTTGGGATCTCATGAGGAACAAATGTCTCTTTCTGTTGTTTAGTATCGAATGAACGCCATACAGTATGTCACATTGGTCGATATATTCTTTTAGCTGTGCATTCATTCCTGGCCAGTAAGTACTCTCCCTGGCTCTGCGTAGACATCCTTCCACACCAAAATGTGAAGAATGTATTCGAGACATAATATCTGTTTGGAGGGCAGATGGAATAACTACTTGCTCACCTTTGAATAGAACACCATCCTGTACACTCAGTTCATCATGTATGTGGTAGAATGGTGAAGCCTCTAGGGGTACCTGTTCTTTAGCATGAGGCCATCCACTCATCACAATTCGCTTTACTGCTTGCAAAGTCTTGTCTTTTTCTGTGCTCTGTTGTATTGCAACAAGTCTCCTGTTTGAGATGGGTAGATATTGGAGCATGTTTATAGTTTCAATCTGGTGCTCCACAGAACCCTCCATGGAACCTGCTTCTAAATAAGCCCTACTTAATGTGTCTGCCACTGCCAGAGACTTCCCCAGGCAGTATCTGATACATGCATCATACATCTGCCGTAACATCATACACTGAAGACATCTGGGTGCTTTAAGTAAGGGTTTCTTCATGATGCTTTCAAGTCTGATTGTACAGCTACTGTCTGCCCAAATATGAATTGGTGAAATTTTTCCATCCCAAATAGGACTGCTAATAGCTCCTTCTATATTTGTGCATAACCTTGCTCTGTCTCCATCATTGCTCTGCTTGCAAAAGTGATTGGTTCTTTACCTTACATCAGTGCTGCTCCCAGACCTTTCTCTGATGCATCACATTGAAGTTCTAATGGTCCGTCTGGGTTATAATATTTAAGCACTGGTGCACTGCTGATTTTTTATTTGATCTGCTGAAATGCCTCTTCCTGCACCTCTGTCCATTCCCACACTGTATTTGTATTTAATTTTATATTTAATTAAGGTTGACATTTCTTAGGTATCTAAAGATAACAAGTAGGAGTTTGTATTTTGGTTATATACTTTATTTTAATATTTTGTATATGTGTTTCATTATACTAGCATAGGGTGTGCTATTCATTTAAAGTTCCACTTGTAATCTAAGCCTATATTAGTAGTGTACTCCTCCTATGAACAGCAGGTTCAGTGCAGAAAGGTATAGAGCTTTTTTTGTACAATATTTATTGTCAAGTCTAGAAGTACATTTTGGTCTATTTTAAGCAAGAATTTTTTGAGTGTCTAGCTGACTGAATGTAAAAAAAAAAGCTGTTTAATCAAATGTAATATTATTTTATACAGGGAGTGCAGAATTATTAGGCAAATGAGTATTTTGACCACATCATCCTCTTTATGCATGTTGTCTTACTCCAAGCTGTATAGGCTCGAAACACACACAATATTGAATAGTGGCACTCCTCTGGCTTTTCCTCTCTGATTTCTTTATCTATGTATTCTCCTGTTTAATGTGTAGTAACTGTATGTCTGTCTAGAGGAAATGGTGCTTGTGCATAAAATTAATCCAACCGAATGGAAAGATGATATAAAGGATACCACGATTCCAAAAGTATGCACTTATAGCACTCTGGGCCCTAAACTAAAGGGTGGGTGGTCCCGCTAGGATTTTATAAAAAATAACTTTTATTATAACCATTAAAAAACCAAATTGTTGGTTAAAGTACAAACAATGTTAAAATACACTCCAGTACCAGATACTAGTAGTATCAACATTTATTGGATCACCAGTTATTGGGATTAGGCCTGTATGTATTCACAGTCATGAATGATCCAAAAAGTAACAAAGTAACGTCCGCTAAACACTGTTGCAATATAACTAAATCAAATAGTAATTACAAGTGTGAGTTGGGTACATATAATCAGAGAAAGGGTGAAGCGTGCCCCCTCTGTTTGTTTATCGCTGGATTACTGAATTCTATTATTGAATTATGGTTTTTCCATGTAAAATATAGAGACTAGGAAAATGGTCCTCAGTGTCATAGTGATTATCATTATATCGAGTAATCGTCTGTTACTCCCTCTGCTCAAGTATTTCGGTATCACTGGATCAGACACACCATGCTGCTATTCAGTCCATATTGTAACTTAAGTACACTGTGGTAATGGCCTGCAGATAATCACAATGAGTTTAAGTGCTATTATTCCGGCATCCACTATGTGTGAAAGGCTGTATATATCTGATATAACTAAGTCTGGCACAACCCAGACTAGATAAGTTAAGTATTTGTAAATTACAGAGCCTTTTTAGTGGATCGATCTGGATAATAATAACCCAGTTGGCCGATACAAGTTTACCAATGTTCATTAATCATAGTATTTCTTCAGGCACACACCACTGCACATCATCTCACACAGTTCAGTATATAAAAAATATAGCTAAGTCTGGCACAACCCAGGCTGAGAGTTTTTACTATTATAATTATTGGAGCTACAGTTGCTCCCCACGGTTACTTTTCATTCCAGTCAGCTATGCAACACTCATACAGCTAAGATTAAGTTACTCACAGTTTGAGTAGAATATCATCTGTGAGTTTATATTATCTACTATCCACTCTATTTGGTAGGCTAATATAAACTTAAAATTTTTATCTGGCACAACCCAGTTTCTATATTAAATGTTTATATTACAGAGCCTTGTAGTGGATAAGCCCGGTGTTTGCTGCCCGGTGCACTGATACAAACTTATAAACTTAACTGATCAAAGGGGGGGGGGAAGGGGGTATAATCAGGTGAACCTGCACAGACACTACAGCAAGCTAACGGAAAATTTCACAGATATTAGGGGCATTGTATATACCCCCTTCCCCCCCCCCCTTTTTTAGTCTTTTTTTAGCACGTAGATTTACAGTCACCACAGTATATAAATAAATAAATATATTCTTCAGAGAGGATCCAACCATACAGAATATTATAATAACTATTTAAACCTGAAGACTGACAGAGGGGTTATACCTATATTATATTAGACTTTACAAGTGGTATATAGTATTATTATGAATAAGATGAACACAATATTTATCAGGAATTATTGGCATTATATAATAATTTGGTTGATACAAAGGTATTAATATACAGTAATGAAAAATAACCGAGGAAATCTGACTTACAGTATTGAACATTATTAACATACAAAAGAATTCTCATAGACAGAATTTCATGTGATTATTATTCTAAGACCATTACTAGGTCTTATTAAGATTTGTAACCTACAATATAAACTTCTAGTATGCAATCTGGAACTGATGATTGGTCTACAGCAATGTCAATCATATAGGTAACATAAACTCAATAGAAACGCAATTTGGAATAGATGATTGGTCTACAGCAATGTCGATCAACAAATGTATAGACGATTTTCATCCAATTAGAGTGGAGCGAGGGCGGGACTTCCGGTTTTGCAGGGTTTAAATCCCCAAAAACTCGGCGGCTCGCTGCCTTTGATAAAGCCCTATCGGGCGAAACGCGTCAGGGGAGAGTGTTGATTCGTTCACACTCGATTTTTTGTGTCTTTTTAACTGCCCAGTACCATTTATCTATGTACCGCTAAAACTGTACTTTTATACCATATTTCGTAGTAAGTGACTTGGGTGCATTTGGGGATATGGTACGAACCAGTACCCCAGCATTACAATAATACTATTTGCCCTCGATAATTAATCAAGGGATTTGAACTGAATGAACGTCTGAATGATCAGTTAAGTTTATAAGTTTGTATCAGTGCACCGGGCAGCAAACACCGGGCTTATCCACTACAAGGCTCTGTAATATAAACATTTAATATAGAAACTGGGTTGTGCCAGATAAAAATTTTAACTTTATATTAGCCTACCAAATAGAGTGGATAGTAGATAATATAAACTCACAGATGATATTCTACTCAAACTGTGAGTAACTTAATCTTAGCTGTATGAGTGTTGCATAGCTGACTGGAATGAAAAGTAACCGTGGGGAGCAACTGCAGCTCCAATAATTATAATAGTAAAAACTCTCAGCCTGGGTTGTGCCAGACTTAGCTATATTTTTTATATACTGAACTGTGTGAGATGATGTGCAGTGGTGTGTGCCTGAAGAAATACTATGATTAATGAACATTGGTAAACTTGTATCGGCCAACTGGGTTATTATTATCCAGATCGATCCACTAAAAAGGCTCTGTAATTTACAAATACTTAACTTATCTAGTCTGGGTTGTGCCAGACTTAGTTATATCAGATATATACAGCCTTTCACACATAGTGGATGCCGGAATAATAGCACTTAAACTCATTGTGATTATCCAGACAGGATTACCGACTCTGACACCGCACAGACATAGCTAGACTGAATAATTATTCATATGACCTGGTAGTAGCTGCAGGCCATTACCGCAGTGTACTTAAGTTACGATATGGACTGAATAGCAGCATGGTGTGTCTGATCCAGTGATACCGAAATACTTGAACAGAGAGAGTAACAGACGATTACTCGATATAGCTATATGTATATACTGAACTGTGTGAGATGATGTGCAGTGGTGTGTGCCTGAAGAAATACTATGACTGATGAATAATGATAACTGATATCGGCAAACTGGGTTATTAGTATCCAGATCGATCCACTAAAAAGGCTCTTTAATTTACAAATACTTAACTTACCTAGTCTGGGTTGTGCCAGACTTAGTTATATCAGATATATACAGCCTTTCACACATAGTGGATGCCGGAATAATAGCACTTAAACTCATTGTGATTATCCAGACAGGATTACTAACTCTGACACCGTACAGACTTAGCTAGGCTGAATAATTATTCATATGACCTGGTAGTAGCTGCAGGCCATTACCGCAGTGTACTTAAGTTACAATATGGACTGAATAGCAGCATGGTGTGTCTGATCCAGTGATACCGAAATACTTGAGCAGAGGGAGTAACAGACGATTACTCGATATAATGATAATCACTATGACACTGAGGACCATTTTCCTAGTCTCTATATTTTACATGGAAAAACCATAATTCAATAATAGAATTCAGTAATCCAGCGATAAACAAACAGAGGGGGCACGCTTCACCCTTTCTCTGATTATATGTACCCAACTCACACTTGTAATTACTATTTGATTTAGTTATATTGCAACAGTGTTTAGCGGACGTTACTTTGTTACTTTTTGGATCATTCATGACTGTGAATACATACAGGCCTAATCCCAATAACTGGTGATCCAATAAATGTTGATACTACTAGTATCTGGTACTGGAGTGTATTTTAACATTGTTTGTACTTTAACCAACAATTTGGTTTTTTAATGGTTATAATAAAAGTTATTTTTTATAAAATCCTAGCGGGACCACCCACCCTTTAGTTTAGGGCCCAGAGTGCTATAAGTGCATACTTTTGGAATCCTGGTATCCTTTATATCATCTTTCCATTCGGTTGTATAGGCTCGAAAGCCTACTACCAATTAAGCATATTAGGTGATGTGCATCTCTGTAATGAGAAGGGGTGTGGTCTAATGGCATCAACACCCTATATCAGGTGTGCATAATTATTAGGCAACTTCCTTTCCTTTGGCAAAATGGGTCAAAAGAAGGACTTGACAGGCTCAGAAAAGTCAAAAATAGTGAGATATCTTGCAGAGGGATGCAGCACTCTTAAAATTGCAAAGCTTCTAAAGCGTGATCATCGAACAATCAAGCGTTTCATTCAAAATAGTCAACAGGGTCGCAAGAAGCATGTGGAAAAACCAAGGCGCAAAATAACTGCCCATGAACTGAGAAAAGTCAAGCGTGCAGCTGCCAAGATGCCACTTGCCACCAGTTTGGCCATATTTCAGAGCTGCAACATCACTGGAGTGCCCAAAAGCACAAGGTGTGCAATACTCAGAGACATGGCCAAGGTAAGAAAGGTTGAAAGACGACCACCACTGAACAAGACACACAAGCTGAAACGTCAAGACTGGGCCAAGAAATATCTCAAGACTGATTTTTCTAAGGTTTTATGGACTGATGAAATGAGAGTGAGTCTTGATGGGCCAGATGGATGGGCCCGTGGCTGGATTGGTAAAGGGCAGAGAGCTCCAGTCCGACTTAAATGCCAGCAAGGTGGAGGTGGAGTACTGGTTTGGGCTGGTATCATCAAAGATGAGCTTGTGGGGCCTTTTTGGGTTGAGGATGGAGTCAAGCTCAACTCCCAGTCCTACTGCCAGTTTCTGGAAGACACCTTCTTCAAGCAGTGGTACAGGAAGAAGTCTGCATCCTTTAAGAAAAACATGATTTTCATGCAGGACAATGCTCCATCACACGCGTCCAAGTACTCCACAGCGTGGCTGGCAAGAAAGGGTATAAAAGAAGAAAATCTAATGACATGGCCTCCTTGTTCACCTGATCTGAACCCCATTGAGAACCTGTGGTCCATCATCAAATGTGAGATTTACAAGGAGGGAAAACAGTACACCTCTCTGATCAGTGTCTGGGAGGCTGTGGTTGCTGCTGCACGCAATGTTGATGGTGAACAGATCAAAACACTGACAGAATCCATGGATGGCAGGCTTTTGAGTGTCCTTGCAAAGAAAGGTGGCTATATTGGTCACTGATTTGTTTTTGTTTTGTTTTTGAATGTCAGAAATGTATATTTGTGAATGTTGAGATGTTATATTGGTTTCACTGGTAAAAATAAATAATTGAAATGGGTATATATTTGTTTTTTGTTAAGTTGCCTAATAATTATGCACAGTAATAGTCACCTGCACACACAGATATCCCCCTAAAATAGCTATAACTAAAAACAAACTAAAAACTACTTCCAAAACTATTCAGCTTTGATATTAATGAGTTTTTTGGGTTCATTGAGAACATGGTTGTTGTTCAATAATAAAATTAATCCTCAAAAATACAACTTGCCTAATAATTCTGCACTCCCTGTAATATCACACAATTGTTAAACAGATTTCTCATTGAAGTTCATGTGCCTGTATGTTAAACGTAAGAAAATTACCCTGTCAATCATGGAGAAAGGGTAGGGAAGGTTGCAGTTCTGTTGTTAAGCATGAAGTAAAGTGCATGCACTGAATCTGGAAGTTTAACCTTAAAGGGACAGATGATGACACATATTTATCATCCACACTATGTCCTACATTGCGAGTGGATTACAAGTTGAAAATAAAAGGTTTTCACAAAAATGCTAACCCAACATGCTCAAAAATCCAAACTTGGAATATTGGGACCAATTTAACATATTCGCCCGTAGACTTCAATGGCATGTGAAAAGTTAAAAAAAAAAAACATCCTATTCACGTGTAAATCTGATCGAATTTAACCAAAGTGCACTAACTCAACATGAAATATTAATATTTCACATTCCAATGTTCTTCACATAGCAGAAAATGTATTCTTGAATACATACATATACATATATATAAATATATATATATTGTATATGAATTATGTTTTTTGGTAAAATATTTTAAATTGTATATCTATACATATACAGTATAAATAAATAAATATATATATATATATATATATATATATAAAATACACCCACAGGCCACTTTATTCGGTACACCTTGCTAGTACCGGGTTGGACCCCCTTTTACCTTCAGAACTGCTTTAATTATTTGTGGCACAGATTCAACAAAATGTTGGAAACATTCCTCAGAGATTTTGGTCCGTATGGACATAATAGCATTACGCAGTTGCTGCAGATTTATCGGCTGCACATCCATGATGCGAATTTCCCCGTTCTATCACATCCCAAAAGTTCTCTATTGGATTGAAATATGGTGACTGTGGAGGCCACTGGAGTACAATGAACTCATTGTCATGTTTAAGAAACCAGTTTGAGATGATTTGAGCTTTGTGACATGGTGCATTATCCTGCTGGAAGTAGCCATCAGAAGATGGGTACACTGAAGTCATAAAGGGATGGACATGGTCAGCAACAATACTCAGGTAGGCCGTGGCATTTAAACAATGCTTAATTGGTACTAAGGGACCCAAAGTGTGCCAAGAAAATATCCCCCACACCAACACCACCACCACCAGCCTGAACCATTGATACAAGGCAGGATGGGTTGATGCTTTCCTGTTGTTTACGCCAAATTCTGACCCTTCCATCTGCATGTCACAGCTGAAATCAAGACTAATTTGATCAGGCAATGTTTTTCCAATCTTCTATTGTCCAATTTTGGTGAGCCTGTGCAAATTGCAGCCTCAGTTACCTGTTGTTAGCTAACAGGAGTGGCACTTAGTGTGGTCTGCTGCTGTAGCCCATCTGCTTCAATGTGTTGTGCATTCAGAGATGGTATTCTACATACCTTGGTTGTACCGAGTGGTTATTTGATTTACTTATGCCTTTCTATCATCTCAAACCAGTCTGCCCATTCTCCTCTGACCTCTGACATCAACAAGGCATTTTCATCCCCACAACTGCCACTCACTGGATATTTTCTCTTTTTCTGACCATTCTCTGTAAACCCTAGAGATGGTTGTGTGTGAAAATCCCAGTAAACCAGCAGTTTTTGACATACTCAGAGCAGCCCATTTGGCACCAACAAACATACCACGTTCAAAGTTACTTAAATTCCCTTTCTTCCCCATTCTGATGCTCGGTTTGAACTTCAGCAAGTCAACTCACCACGTCTAGATGCCTAAATGTATTGAGTTGCTACCATGTGATTGGCTTTGATTAGCAATTAGTGTTACCAAGCAATTGAAGAGGTGTACCTAATAAAGTGGTCAGTGAGTGTATATATATATATATATATATATATATATATATATATATATAATGAGTGTAATTTTATTTTTAAATATATTTTTATGTGTTTTGTGTAACTTTTTTTGTCTTGTGTAACAGTTAACCAGAGCTTTAAATTTGCGCTATTCCGACACACATTAAATTTGATTGCGATCAAGCAAACACATTTACTTTCAACTTTATGTGCACTACTTCCGGCATGCACAAAGAACCATGATAAACCCCTTACCGGTCACGTACAACAGTTAGCACACCACTCATAATCTAGCCCTATGTCTTTATTACGGATGACGACCACATGTTCTCTTGTTATAAAGCCCTTCTTAAAAAATAATGCCCCTCTATAGGTTTTAAATGCTAGGTGATCACTGTGGTAATATTTACCATCTGATAAATGTGCATTCATCTGAGTAGAGGCTCTATGTGCACATCATAGTGATATAAATATACCCAAATGTCCTAATTTAATTCCTTCTTGCCTTGACTATAGAGTTTAAAGATAAAAAACAGAATTTATGCTTACCTGATAAATTACTTTCTCCAACGGTGTGTCCGGTCCACGGCATCATCCATAACTTGTGGGAATATTCTCTTCCCCAACAGGAAATGGCAAAGAGCACAGCAAAAGCTGTCCATATAGTCCCTCCTAGGCTCCGCCCACCCCAGTCATTCGACCGACAGACAGGAGAAAAAAACAGGAGAAACCATAAGGTGCCGTGGTGACTGTAGTTAAAGAAAGAAATTCATCAAACCTGATTAAAAAACCAGGGCGGGCCGTGGACCGGACACACCGTTGGAGAAAGTAATTTATCAGGTAAGCATAAATTCTGTTTTCTCCAACATTGGTGTGTCCGGTCCACGGCGTCATCCATAACTTGTGGGAACCAATACCAAAGCTTTAGGACACGGATGAAGGGAGGGAGCCAATCAGATTACCTAAACAGAAGGCACCATGGCTTGCAAAACCTTTCTCCCAAAAATAGCCTCCGAAGAAGCAAAAGTATCAAATTTGTAGAATTTGGCAAAAGTGTGCAGGGAAGACCAAGTTGCTGCCTTACATATCTGATCAACAGAAGCCTCGTTCTTGAAGGCCCATGTGGAAGCCACAGCCCTAGTAGAGTGAGCTGTGATGCGCTCAGGAGGCTGCCATCCGGCAGTCTCGTAAGCCAATCGGATGATGCCTTTCAGCCAAAAGGAAAGAGAGGTAGCAGTAGCTTTTTGACCTCTCCTCTTGCCAGAATAAACGACAAACAGAGAAGACGTTTGTCTGAAATCCTTTGTTGCTTCTAAATAGATTTTTAAAGCACGAACTACATCTAAATTGTGTAACAAACGTTCCTTCTTTGAAACTGGATTCGGACACAAAGAAGGCACAACTATTTCCTGGTTAATATTCTTGTTGGAAACAACCTTTGGAAGGAAACCAGGTTTAGTACGCAAAACAACCTTATCTGAATGGAACACCAGATAGGGCGGATTACACTGCAAAGCAGATAACTCCAAAACTCTTCTATCAGAAGAAATAGCAACCAAAAACAGAACTTTCCAAGATAACATCTTGATATCTATGGAATGTAGAGGTTCAAACGGAACCCCTTGAAGAACTGAAAGAACTAAATTCAGACTCCAGGGAGGAGTCAAAGGTCTGTAAACAGGCTTGATCCTGACCAAAGCCTGAACAAAAGCTTGAACATCAGGCACAGCTGCCAGTCGTTTGTGTAACAAGACAGATAAAGCAGAAATCTGTCCCTTTAGAGAACTCGCTGATAATCCTTTATCCAAACCTTCTTGTAGAAAGGAAAGGATCCTAGGAATGTTGATCTTACTCTATGAGAATCCCTTGGATTCACACCAACAGATATATCTTTTCCATATTTTATGGTAAATTTTTCTAGTTACAGGTTTTCTGGCTTGTACCAGAGTATCTATTACAGAATCCGAAAACCCTCGCTTAGATAAAATCAAGCGTTCAATTTCCAAGCCGTCAGCTGGAGGGAAACTAGATTTGGATGTTCGAATGGACCTTGTACTAGAAGATCCTGTCTCAAAGGTAGCTTCCATGGTGGAGCCGATGACATATTCACCAGGTCTGCATACCAAGTCCTGCGTGGCCACGCAGGAGCTATTAAGATCACCGAGTCCCTCTCCTGCTTGATCCTGGCTACCATCCTGGGAATGAGAGGAAACGGTGGAAACACATAAGCTAGGTTGAAGGTCCAAGGCGCTACTAATGCATCCACTAGAGTCCCTGGATCTGGACCCGTAGCAAGGAACCTTGAAGTTCTGACGAGACGCCATCAGATCCATGTCTGGAATGCCCCATAATTGAGTCAACTGGGCAAATATCTCCGGGTGGAGTTCCCACTCCCCCGGATGGAATGTCTGACGACGCAGATAATCCGCCTCCCAGTTTTCCACTCCTGGGATGTGGATCGCAGATAGGTGGCAGGAGTGATCCTCCGGCCATTTTATGATTTTGGTCACTTCTCTCATCGCCAGGGAACTCCTTGTTCCCCCCTGATGGTTGATGTAAGCAACAGTCGTCATGTTGTCTGATTGGAATCTTATGAATCTGGCCCTTGCTAGTTGAGGCCAAGCCCTGAGAGTATTGAATATCGCTCTCAGTTCCAGAATGTTTATCAGGAGAAGAGACTCTTCCCGAGACCATAGCCCCTGAGCTTTCAGGGAGTCCCAGACCGCGCCCCAGCCCACTAGACTGGCGTCGGTCGTGACGATGACCCACTCTGGTCTGCGGAAGCTCATTCCCTGGGACAGGTGATCCTGGGTTAGCCACCAACGGAGTGAGTCTCTGGTCTTCTGATCTACTTGAATCACTGGAGACAAGTCTGTATAGTCCCCATTCCACTGTTTCAGCATGCACAGTTGTAATGGTCTTAGATGAATTCGCTCAAAAGGAACTATGTCCATTGCTGCAACCATCAACCCTACTACTTCCATGCACTGAGCTACGGAAGGTCGTGGAACAGAGTGAAGAACTTGTCAAGCGTTTAGAAGCTTCGACTTTCTGACATCTGTCAGGAAAATCTTCATTTCTAAAGAATATATTATTGTCCCCAAGAAAGGAACTCTTGTCGACGGAGACAGGGAACTTTTTTCTATGTTCACTTTCCATCCGTGAGATCTGAGAAAGGCCAGAACGATGTCTGTGTGAGCCTTTGCCTTTGAAAGAGACGACGCTTGTATCAGAATGTCGTCCAAGTAAGGTGCCACTGCAATGCCCCTTGGTCTTAGAACCGCTAGAAGGGACCCGAGTACCTTTGTGAAAATCCTTGGAGCAGTGGCTAGCCCGAATGGGAGAGCCACAAACTGGTAATGTTTGTCCAGAAAGGCGAACCTTAGGAACTGATGATGATCTTTGTGGATAGGAATATGTAGATACGCATCCTTTAGATCCACAGTAGTCATAAATTGACCCTCCTGGATTGTAGGTAAAATCGTTCGAATGGTTTCCATTTTGAACGATGGCACTCTGAGAAATTTGTTTAGGAACTTTAAATCCAGAATTGGTCTGAAAGTTCCCTCTTTTTGGGAACCACAAACAGATTTGAGTAAAACCCCATTCCTTGTTCCACGGTTGGAACTGGGTGTATCACTCCCATTTTAACAGGTCTTCTACACAATGTAAGAATGCCTGTCTCTTTGTTTGGTTTGAGGATAAGTGAGACATATGGAACCTTCCCCTTGGGGGTAGTTCCTTGAATTCCAGAAGATAACCCTGAGAAACTATTTCTAGTGCCCAGGGATCCTGAACATCTCTTGCCCAAGCCTGAGTGAAGAGAGAGAGAGTCTGCCCCCTACTAGATCCGGTCCCGGATCGGGGGATACTCCTTCATGCTGTCTTGTTAGCAGCAGCAGGTTTCTTGGCCTGCTTACCCTTGTTCCAGCCTTGAATCAGTTTCCAAGCTGGTTTGGTTTGCGAAGCATTATCCTCTTGTCTAGAGGCTGCAGAGTTGGAGGCCGGTCCGTTCCTGAAATTGCGAAAGGAACGAAAATTAGACTTATTCTTGGCTTTGAAAGGCCTATCTTGTGGGAGGGCGTGGCCCTTACCCCCAGTGATGTCTGAGATAATCTCTTTCAATTCTGGCCCAAAAAGAGTTTTACCCTTGAAAGGGATATTAAGCAATTTTGTCTTGGAAGATACATCCGCTGACCAAGACTTTAGCCAGAGCGCTCTGCGCGCCACAATTGCAAACCCAGAATTTTTCGCCACTAATCTAGCTAACTGCAAAGCGGCATCTAAAATAAAGGAATTAGCTAACTTAAGTGCGTGAACCCTGTCCATAACCTCCTCATACGGAGTCTCTCTACTGAGCGACTTTTCTAGTTCTTCGAACCAGAACCACGCTGCTGTAGTGACAGGAATAATGCACGAAATAGGTTGCAGGAGGTAACCTTGCTGTACAAAAATCTTTTTAAGCAAAGCCTCCAATTTTTTATCCATAGGATCTTTGAAAGCACAATTATCCTCGATAGGAATAGTAGTGCGCTTGGCTAGTGTAGAAACTGCCCCCTCGACCTTAGGGACTGTCTGCCATAAGTCCTTTCTGGGGTCGACCATAGGAAATAATTTCTTAAATATAGGAGGGGGAACAAAAGGTATGCCGGGCTTCTCCCACTCCTTATTCACTATGTCCGCCACCCGCTTGGGTATAGGAAAAGCGTCGGGGTGCACCGGAACCTCTAGGAACTTGTCCATCTTGCACAATTTTTCTGGAATGACCAGGTTGTCACAATCATCCAGAGTAGATAACACCTCCTTAAGCAGTGCGCGGAGATGCTCTAATTTAAATTTAAATGTCACAACATCAGGTTCTGCCTGTTGCGAAATTCTACCTGAATCTGAAATTTCCCCATCTGACAAAACCTCCCTCACGGCCCCTTCAGATTGGTGTGAGGGTATGACAGAGCAATTATCATCAGCGCCCTCCTGCTCTACAGTGTTTAAAACAGAGCAATCGCGCTTTCTCTGATATGCAGGCATTTTGGATAAAATATTTGCTATGGAGTTATCCATTACTGCCGTCAATTGTTGCATAGTAATAAGCATTGGCGCGCTAGAAGTACTAGGGGCCTCCTGCGTGGGCAAAACTGGTGTAGACACAGAAGGAGATGATGTAGAACTATGTCTACTCCCTTCATCTGATGAATCATCTTGGGCAACTTTACTATCTGTGACAGTACTGTCCTTATTTTGTTTGGACGCTATGGCACAATTTTTACACAATTTTGAAGGGGGAGACACATTGGCTTCCATACATACAGAACATAGCTTATCTGAAGGCACAGACATGTTAAACAGGCTTAAACTTGTCAATAAAATACAAAAACCGTTTTTAAACAAAACCGTTACTGACTCTTTAAATTTTAAACAGTGCACACTTTATTACTAAATATGTGATAAACTATGAAGGAATTGTTCAAATTTAACCAAATTTTCACCACAGTGTCTTAAAGCATTCAAAGCATTGCACCCCAAATTTGAGACCTTTAACCCTTAAAATGAAGAAACCGGAGCCGGTTAAAGTTTTAACCCCTCTAGAGTCCCAGCTACAGCCTTTGCTGCGACTTTACCAAACCCAGGGGGTATACGATACCAAATGAAGCCTTCTAGGAACCTTTTCAAATACTTTCAGACCCACACACATGCAGCTGCATGTCCTGCTCTCAAAAGAAACTGCGCAGTAATGGCGTGAAAATGAGGCTCAGCCTACTACAGGGAAGGCCCTTCCTGACTGAAAAGGTGTCTAAACCAGTGCCTGACGTTAAAAAAACGTTCCCCAAATTTTATAAGTGTGAATACCAAATAAAGCAATCGATCTTGCCCATAAAAATGTCTACCAATTTTATAGCCCACATTAAGCCCTTTATTCTGTTTGTCTTAGACTAAGAAAATGGCTTACCGGTCCCCATGAGGGGAAATGACAGCCTTCCAGCATTACACAGTCTTGTTAGAAAAATGTCTAGTCATACCTTAAGCAGAAAAGTCTGCTAACTGTTTCCCCCAACTGAAGTTATTTCATCTCAACAGTCCTATGTGGAAACAGCAAACGATTTTAGTTACTGCTGCTAAAATCATATTCCTCTCACAAACAGAACTCTTCATCTTTTTCTGTTACAGAGTAAATAGTACATACCAGCACTATTTTAAAATAACAAACTCTTGATAGTAGAATAAAAAACTACAACTAATCACCACATACTCTTCACCATCTCCGTGGAGATGTTGCCTGTGCAACGGCAAAGAGAATGACTGGGGTGGGCGGAGCCTAGGAGGGACTATATGGACAGCTTTTGCTGTGCTCTTTGCCATTTCCTGTTGGGGAAGAGAATATTCCCACAAGTTATGGATGACGCCGTGGACCGGACACACCAATGTTGGAGAAAACACACATCATTGTTTGCAACCTTTTTTTTTAATTAAATTGTATGTACAGCTATATATATGTATGGTAGCTTTCAAACCTCTAGACCTTGTTTAAGTGTCTTCCTAGAATACTTTCTTAAATAATTCCTGATTTATGTCAATGAAAATGAAATTAGAATGGTAATATGTACCTTTTCTTAATGAAAGAGTTAATGAACAAACCCCACATTGCCAAGTATTTTATGAATTTAAAAGCTTAATCTGAATAGGATCAGTATGCATATGTTCTGCCCCTCGGTGTTCAATGGAAAAATCTACGTTAACATTCACAAGCAATAAAAGCTGACCTTGAGTACTCATTTTCAATTTTTCTATGCTCTTCCTAAGATTTCTGTCACTTGTAGAAAAGAAAGTATAACTTGGATGAAAATTACTATTAGACAAACTCTTTTTTTCAGGTAGTGGAAGGATTAGAGCAGTTACTTGCATGGAGGCAACTAGAATGTCTCCTGAGAGTTTTCTGGAGGGAATGAGTAGCATGATTAACCATTAGTAATCCATTGTCAGTTTAGTCAGAGGGCTATGGATGATGAATACTTTAGGATTGAATAAAATAATCTGGTAAGCAATCAGAATCCAAAAAGTGCAGAGATGGACTGGAATATAAAGTATAAGGCATACCCATGTGTGAGTGGTTGCATGGAATGGTATTGTAATTAGGATAACAATATGCCATAGTAACATAATTTGTATTCTTAAGTTTTAGTTTACTACTTTCAAAGCCAGCGATCATTTTATCCCTCTTAGCCTCTATGTAGAGTGTTCAATGATCCTAAGTAATAGACTGTAGCAGATAGTAGAGTCCGTTTAACCGTTTTTTTGCTCTTTGATGCAACAGGGATTCTATTGGATTGTGACCTCCAGTTTAGACACACACACAAACACACACACACAAAGATACATAGCAGGTCCAGAACTCTACACAGTACAACTTCTTCTACTGCACAGTCACACCTGTAATATGAAGGGGAAATTGTTTTCATTTCTACAGATAATATCACCTGTTTTTATACCACAGATGAGTTTTTTTTTATAATAATATTAAACAAATATATAAAATCACATTCAATATACAGTAACTATACATGCATTACTAAGCAACACAAACATAATAATATTATTTTCCAACTAATTTTCTAATGCATATATATATCTATTTATGTTCTATTATGGTTTCTTTGTATATTTATTTAATACATTTCTTAAAAAGAAAAAAGGAAAAAAGGCAAACAGAGTGCTAAATGCCAACTTTTCCCATTTCACATATAACACATATGGTTTTATCACAGAGCTGTTATGGCACCATACTAAGCTAGTGAGAAATGTTTATTTAAAGACTGCAAAACTTAAGACTCTGCATGTCCAGGTTTTTCATTTTTGATTAAGAAAATGAACATTTGCTGAAACCATGTATTATTTGCCATTGCAAGTAAAGAAACATTAAAGTAACATGAAAAAATTTAAGATTTTCATATAAATAGCTTAAATATGAGTAGAAAAAAACTTTGTAGTATACTTTCATTACTTTTTTTAACCTTTATTTTACCATAATTTAACTCAAAACTGTTGCCTTTACAATTCTGAGAATTGGAAGTGCATACTCCAGACTTCATAAGCCTAACTCTGCTGCATATGTGTCTCTTATTGGCATCATTAAGGGCTAGATTATGAGTGGTACACTAACTGTTGTGCTTGAGGGAAAAGGGGTTTATCGCAGGTGTTTGTATGCATCAGGTTTTTTGCTTGTATTACAAGTTGAAAGTAAACACGATCCCTTGAGCACAATTGAAGTTATCACGCATCGGGATAGCATGACCTCAGAGCTGTGGTTAACTGTTTCGCAAACCAAAAAAGTTTAAGAAAACACATAAAAAATACATTACAAAGTACAATTACATTCTCTAATCTAATTACACTCACACCATCTAAATTAAAATTATTTAAAAACATATTGCACAAAAAAAGTTATAAGGGCTCAATATATTGAGGTCTCAGGTATTACGAAAAAGGGTTTTAACATTGAGATCCATACATATACATTTGTAAAGATGTATATGAATGTATATATTTATATATATATATATATATATATATATATATATATATAATATACACAAATTAAAAAATGTAAACCCTACCCAGCAATTCCACTTAAGGACTTAATAAATAAAAGAGTAAAAGCTGCAAGAGTCTCAAGACAAACACACATTCACGGATGTCAGATATGTTGCAAACAGATAATTTAATGTCAAAGTGAAATAAAGTGAATAAATAAATAAAAAAATGACCACTCTATTCGTCGTCAAAAATAATCATAAGCATATGCAATTCATTAATTACCCAACGTACAGCCAGGGGATCCCAAAAGTCCAGCTACACAGTGCGTCCACTGATTTTACAATGAATAAGTCCATACATATGGACAGGTTTAGGCAATTTAATAAGGCCAAACAGGCTTGGTCCTTCTGAAGTACACCTCTGTCTTAATCCTATGCAGGAAAATAAATGTGGTTGCAAGCGTACTTGCAAGTATTCTAGACACTTCTAGGGGCCAACAATTCACTGGTCAACCCTGTACTCCATCCCCACCACTCACTCAAATCCAGAGTGAGCTGAACAAATGCCAATGGGACTAAGTATACCGTTTAGCAGGGAGTACTGGCGTCCTTCTCCATGACAGGTCAGTGTATACACATAACACCAATCGCTCTGCGTTACCTAGTGTTACCTGAATGCAGAGTGTCAGTGCGTCTTCACCCTGTGTCTCCTCAGTACAGGACTCACCACTAATCCGTTCTTGTCAGTACTGTCATGTAGTTGCATAGGAAGGCAGTCAGAGGTAACCGTTGGGATGAGACGCTGTAATTCCAGACAGCGTGAAAGTAGGATTTAGACAGAGGTGTACTTCAGGAGGACCAAGCCTGTTTGGGCTTATTAAATTGCCTAAACCTGTCCATATGTATGGACTTATTCATTGTAAAATCAGTGGACGCACTGTGTAGCTTGACTCTTGGGATCCCCTGGCTGTACGTTGGGTAATGAATGAATTGCATATGCTTATGATTATTTTTGACGACGAATAGAGTGGTCATGTTTTGATTTATTTATGCACTTTGTTTCACTTTGACATTAAATTATCTGTTTTCAACATATCTGACATCCGTGAATGTGTGTTTGTTTTGAGACTCTCGCAGGTTTTACTCTTTTATTTTTTAAGGCCTTAAGTGGGATTGCTGGATAGGGTTTACATTTTTTTCTTTGTATATATTTGATTATCCCCTAAACCTCCGAGCACCTTGGTACCCATCTCAGCATTTGAGGTAAGTGGGTCCTTGATCACAGCCAATACAATCCAATGCTAGCTGGTACACTAAATTAATAAAAGTTATATATATATGTTTATATGTGTGTACATATGTATTTATGTATGTATATGTGTATTTACAGATTTATACACATATAAATACATATGTACACACATATAGACATATATATAAGTGCAATGGAGCCCTTTTCAGTTAAGTAAATGAAAACATGCAAAATCATATATATGCAATATTCATATTTAATAAAGTGTTATACAAAGGGGGCAATTTATCAAGCTCCGTATCGAGCTTTATGCCCCGTTTTTCCGGCAAGCCTTAACAGAAGTTATGAAGCAGTGGTCTAAAGACTGCGGCTCCATAATTTGTCCGCCTGCTCTGAGACCGCGGACAGAAATCAACCCGATTGACACCCCCTGCTAGCGGCCGATTGGCCGTGAATCTGCAGGGGACGGCATTGCACCAGCAGTTCACAAGAACTGCTGGTGCAATGATAAATGCCGACAGCGTATGCTGTCAGCATTTATCGATGTGCAGCGAACATGATACACTACATTGTATCATGTCCGCTCGCACTTACATAAATACACCCTTATGTATTAACTGTAAATATTTAATAGCAGAATATGTTCTAAGTATTTATAAATATATATTCCTTTATATATATATACGCCCACTTGTGACGTCACTTCCGGTCCGGCTAGACCGCAACTCTTCAGATCACTTGTGAAGCACAAGTGTATCCAACGCCATCCTAAGACAGGAAAGACCTGTGGAGGTTAAAAAACACCTCACATCTTCTACAATCCACACAGGAACCTTCAGGAATCGTTATTTTCTAAAAACAGAACTTTTTATTTTTTGCAAAAAAAAAAGAGAGAAACCAACAGGGATCATCAAGGAATCCTTTATACTGCTTATTCAATTTCTGGGCAACAACCATCACAGCCTGTTTGGGAAGGAAAATACCCCAAATTCTTGCATAAACCTTATACTTAACACCATCCGGACACAAAGATCTTCAAGGAATCCTCTACACTGTGCATAATCAAGGCGACAACCATCACAGCCTGTTTGGGAAGTTAAATACCCCAAATTTCTGCACAAAGTTTTTACTAAACAACACCAAGAGACTTTTAATTCACCAACACAAACACCGGTTTGTTTTTGTGCTAAAATAAAGGAGATTTTATTTGCACTAATCACTGGCATTTGCTTCATTTATTTACTTAATTGAAAGGCATCTACCATACCCCTGAGAGGGGAAACTTGTCACCCAACCCCCTTCTAACAGGGAGATTTTACTTCTTGAAAAGAAATACCTCAATTGGCACCACACAGATGCCAATTATCTTTGATTTCTAAATACTACCATACTCTACAGAGGAGAAGCAGAGACACTACACAGACTTCTCAGCAAAAAGATGAGCCACAAAAAAGTTTTTTTTATACCTTGCTGTAAATCAGTACTTTTGTGTTACACCTTAAAACTGTGATCCCCTTTATGTTACTCCCTTTCTACAAGCGCTATAGTCTGGTACCCCCTAGTTACTATACAGGGAGTGCAGAATTATTAGGCAAGTTGTATTTTTGAGGATTAATTTTATTATTGAACAACAACCATGTTCTCAATGAACCCAAAAAACTCATTAATATCAAAGCTGAATATTTTTGGAAGTAGTTTTTAGTTTGTTTTTAGTTATAGCTATTTTAGGGGGATATCTGTGTGTGCAGGTGACTATTACTGTGCATAATTATTAGGCAACTTAACAAAAAACAAATATATACCCATTTCAATTATTTATTTTTACCAGTGAAACCAATATAACATCTCAACATTCACAAATATACATTTTTGACATTCAAAAACAAAACAAAAACAAATCAGTGACCAATATAGCCACCTTTCTTTGCAAGGACACTCAAAAGCCTGCCATCCATGGATTCTGTCAGTGTTTTGATCTGTTCACCATCAACATTGCGTGCAGCAGCAACCACAGCCTCCCAGACACTGTTCAGAGAGGTGTACTGTTTTCCCTCCTTGTAAATCTCACATTTGATGATGGACCACAGGTTCTCAATGGGGTTCAGATCAGGTGAACAAGGAGGCCATGTCATTAGATTTTCTTCTTTTATACCCTTTCTTGCCAGCCACGCTGTGGAGTACTTGGACGCGTGTGATGGAGCATTGTCCTGCATGAAAATCATGTTTTTCTTGAAGGATGCAGACTTCTTCCTGTACCACTGTTTGAAGAAGGTGTCTTCCAGAAACTGTCAGTAGGACTGGGAGTTGAACTTGACTCCATCCTCAACCCGAAAAGGCCCCACAAGCTCATCTTTGATGATACCAGCCCATACCAGTACTCCACCTCCACCTTGCTGGCGTCTGAGTCGGACTGGAGCTCTCTGCCCTTTACCAATCCAGCCACGGGCCCATCCATCTGGCCCATCAAGACTCACTCTCATTTCATCAGTCCATAAAACCTTAGAAAAATCAGTCTTGAGATATTTCTTGGCCCAGTCTTGGCGTTTCAGCTTGTGTGTCTTGTTCAGTGGTGGTCATCTTTCAGCCTTTCTTACCTTGGCCATGTCTCTGAGTATTGCACACCTTGTTTTTTTTTTTTGCACTCCAGTGATGTTGCAGCTCTGAAATATGGCCAAACTGGTGGCAAGTGGCATCTTGGCAGCTGCACGCTTGACTTTTCTTAGTTCATGGGCAGTTATTTTGCGCCTTGGTTTTTCCACACGCTTCTTGCGACCCTGTTGACTATTTTGAATGAAACGCTTGATTGTTCGATGATCACGCTTCAGAAGCTTTGAAATTTTAAGAGTGCTGCATCCCTCTGCAAGATATCTCACTATTTTTGACTTTTCTGAGCCTGTCAAGTCCTTCTTTTGACCCATTTTGCCAAAGGAAAGGAAGTTGCCTAATAATTATGCACACCTGATATAGGGTGTTGATGTCATTAGACCACACCCCTTCTCATTACAGAGATGCACATCACCTAATATGCTTAATTGGTAGTAGGCTTTCGAGCCTATACAGCTTGGAGTAAGACAACAGGCATAAAGAGGATGATGTGGTCAAAATACTAATTTGCCTAATAATTCTGCACTCCCTGTATATGTATATATGTGTACTTATATATAATCATATATATATATATACAGTATATATATATATTTATATAGATATACTTTTTTTGATCTATTGACTTCTATCGGGTGGGAATAGGTTCAGCTTTTTATTCTTGTCAGGTTAGCGCACAAGCGGTAACTGTTTACTTTTAACTTGTAATACAAGCGCAACCTGACCCACACAAAAAAGCTTACTTCCAGTGCAGTTAACACTCGAACGGAAGCATTAAAAAATGCTCCACTTGTAATCTCTCCCTAAAGGTGATACGATAAGATACTGTAACACAATGCTATTTTTTTGTAACAAATTACAGTGACTAACCTTTTCTACTCAAGTAACAAGTCTGGATTGGCTCCTCAAAAGTGGTGGGGGTGGAGAGTTTGCTAACTAAAAAAATTGCTAATGTTGAAGGAATCACACAGAGGTGATACATTTAAAAGGGGATTCTAATGAGAAGGAAGTCATAGAAGTCATGGAGTGCTGGGGAGGGGGTTTGGGTCAACTTATTTGACCTATTTTATTTAAATTTTGTTGTAACTCACAATCCTAGCTAAAGTGGAAAAAAACATTTGAATGTATTCATCCACTCAAAAGTTATAAGCAGCTACATTTTTACCTCACTCAACATTAAATGATTAGCCAAATCTAAAGCAAAACTGTTGCACCAATGTTTGTGAAATTTGGAATGTAGATAAAGTTATTATTTTTTTGTGGAAAAATGTCCATTGGTTGCTGAGATAAAAAGCTTTAAAACAGATGAAGATAGATAAATACATACTGAGTAGTGATATGGTAGTATAGGTAGAGGGATTGTAGAAAGGTATTAGCCAGATAGATAGAACGTCAGTCCTTGACTTTATAAGACGGACCGAGGCACTTGCAGTCCCATAATGTGAGTGAGACTAAATACACTGTACAGTTGTAATGTCGTGGCGAGTAATATCTGCTAGCTCATAGAGGATTCAGCATGATATCTCCCATAACAGATACAAGTAGAACAAACAATAATAGTCCACAGAGTTCTTCACTCACCCACACTAAGTATCTCAAGCCTCTGTCCTCAATAAGCGGCAATCCGTGAGTTGAAGAAAAAAGCAGTATATGTTGAGAGCAGTATGGAGAGTCCAGTAGTATTCAAAATGTCTGACCGGTTTCGGTCTCTGGGACCGTAATCATAGACATAACAGGGTACATCTGAGTACAAAATATAAAGGCTAAAACCAAAATGACCCAAGAATTTAACCCATAGTATACACTGATCAAATTGATAGAGTGAGTGTCAAAAAGGATTATACATATTGATATGATACTTATGCATATACAAGAAACAATTCAATTAAGGAAAAAAATAAGAGAATAGTAAATGAAACATAGGAACAAATTAAAGTAAAAGAATATGAGCAAAGAGTGAGTAGTAACAGAAAAATGCAGTCCCATAGATACACTCCGTACTCACAGAGATAGTACAATGAATTGAATAAAGACATGCAGCTACAGATTCATAGGGGTCAATTTATCAAGCTCCATCGTATCATGTCTGTCCGCACTTTAATAAATTTACCCCTTAATGTGATTTACAACATAACGCATAAAAAGTATGTCAGTAATAGCTGAAGGTATATATGACCCTGGGATTAAGTACAGAGACTATAAACAGACACAACCTAACATCTAGTACAACGTCCTCCATAATTGCTCAGCTGATACAATAAGATGCATATAGACATATTGCTGTGTAACCATAAGGAACTGACAAATTACAACTCTGCTAGCAAATGATTAACACATGTCTAACATAAATATGTGCTTGTAACCTTATATAATAAGAACCATGACTATGTGAAAAACACCAAGCAAAGCATGTCTCCCATTTAATTAATTGTTGAATCAGTTAATTACAGGGGACATATTAAGACTTTAGGGGGCGAGTAAAAAATATATACATATTTATTTATATACAGACAATTAAGTTTGTGTATCCAATAAATGTCCTGTCTGCAGAGGACAAAACATTTGTCTCCGCCTCTGGGCAATCTTTTGATCTGTTCGATCACTTTCCATTTGAATGTGCTAACATCCTTTCTATGTACCTCTAGAAAATGTCTGGAGAGGGCAGAACAAGCCCTTTCTCCAGAGATATAGGAAAGCTGTTCCCTAATGTGGGTGCCTACTTCTCTAGTAGTTCTACCAACATAGGATTTGTGGCACTAGGTGCATTCTATCAAATAGATGACATTCATTTTTGCAGTTAATGCATCCCTTGGTATTAAATTCCACACCAGAATTGCTGGAGGTAAACTTTTTAGAGACCTGGACATGGTCACATGAAGTACATGTTCTCCTGCCACATCTGTATGTACCATTGTGATAAAGCCAAGAACCCTGGGACTTTTTAGAAAACTAGGAGAAAGCATATTACCAAGGGAAACATTCCTTTTTGCTACACACATACAACCTTTATCAATGGTACCTCTCAGGTGCTTGTCTCCCATAAGTATAGGCAGATTTCTATTGATGAATCTACAAATCTGACCATACTGATTAGAGAAGGAGGTTACACATTTTGGTTTGGCCTGATCGGAGGCATGTTCCTTCCCTGTATTTTTGGGCTCTTTTGACAAAAGATATTGTCTATCCATTTGTTTCACTTCAAAAAAAGCTTTATTGATAACATTCTTAGGGTACCCCCTATTCCTCAGTCTACTCCTGAGATCTCTGCTCTCCTGCTGGAACAAAGCATCTAAGGTACAGTTACGCTTGGCTCTCATAAATTGCCCCTTAGCTATAGCTATACCTTTAAAGACATGCTTGGGGTGGCTGCTATGGGTGTGTAATAAACTGTTATCAGAAATGGGCTTCCTGAAGAGAGCAGAGACCACTGTATTGCTAGACACTACACCTCGCAAGGTGATGTCCAAAAAGTTGATGCTGTCTTTTTGCCACTCGTGGGTGAATTTGATGCCCACAACATTTGTGTTTAGAAGCCCAACAAATTCATATGCTTCCTCTGAACCTGCGCACCACAAAATTAACAAATCGCCAATAAACCTTACATATTTTATGATGTGATCAGACAGAGGGGCATCACTACCTCCATAGACATGGGTCCTCTCCCACCAACCCATAAACAGGTTGGCAAATGAGGGAGCAAAATTTGTTCCCTTGGCGGTACCCCGCCTCTGGAGGTAGTAGTGTCCTTGAAACAGAAAGAAGTTGTGCTCCAAACAGAATCTCACTGCCTTTACCACAACATTTTTCATATTGATAGCTAAGTCAGTATAGAGATCCAGAAAAAATGCAATAGCCTCCAGGCCATATTCATGGGGGATGGAGGAGCACAGTGATACAACATCAACTGTTAACCAACTGTACTCCTCCCTCCACCGAAGGCCCTCCATAACGTGAAGAGTATGGGTAGTGTCTCGTATATAACTGGGGAGTCGAGTCTAAGAACCAAGGGTTGGAGAAAAAGATCCACCCATTTAGAGAGGGGTTTCATAAGAGACCAAAACCGGTCAGAAGTTTTGAATGACCTAGAATTTTTACTATCCGATTCCTGCTGTTTTAAAGATTGCTGAATAAAGTGTTTACTTTTTACTTTCAACCTTTGAGAGGCTCTACTGGACACTAAACACTACATGCAAACACAGGACACAAATTCTACACACACATACTCAGTACTCTAAATAAACATAACTTGAATGTCTCTAAGTTTTGACTGGGAACTTAAACTTTGGTTAGGAAAGAAGTTCTTATTCGTTTATATTATTATTATATTATTAGCATTCATTTATATTATTATTAGCATTCATTTGTATAGCGCTGCAAAGTTCTGTGACAATTGACTTCTTAGAAATGTTGTTCAAGTGACAGTAGAAAGTGATTAAAGTAGTATAATAGGTTGTTTCTAGTTTGTCATAATCTTATCACTAAGTTGTATATATGCTGTCACATCTCCTTAATTATAGGCAGGTAATATTGATAGAGACAGATGTTACAATGTTCCCAGCTGTGAGTTCTGCCCCTTCCAAACACAACAAGATATCCTCCCTTCACTTGTAGTCATCCCTTATGGCTCCGATCCTGCTTTCAAGTTGCTTGGTTGTTAAATCATTGGGCTCTGTGCCAAATATTAATGGGTTTCAAAGAGCAGCTGGAAAAACATTGCAAGAGTTTTATCCCTGAAGACAGTCCTGCCACATGTAAATGAAATAATATTTTTTAATATTGAACAGTCACATCATAAAACTTGCATGCAAGACAAGAAAGTACATATAAGGATTTTTTTTTCAGCTTTCAAAGACATGCAATCAATTAACAATATTATCGTAGCATATTGATTTTTACATTAGCCTTTCTAATAACTACACTATCTTTTAGATAGGCGCTATCTTTTAAAAAAGCACAAATGGCCTTTTGGATATAATATGAGGTTAGGTCCATATTTAACGATCTTTAATACCATCTTCCCTTTGCTCAGCAACATTGCTGCTTCACGCAGCTGAATTGGTATACATAGTTCAGTTCTTTCTTTATTTTAATTAGTTGTTAATTATATTAGGGGAGTGGACATTATATCATGTAGGTTAAACTATGTGGATTTTTTTTCCCTAAGACTTTTTTCTTGAGCCAAATAGCAAAGTTGACCTGTACTAAGAACATGGTGCATTAATGAAATGATATACAGTGAAATCCGTACGGTATACCTCTGAATCTCAAGTAAATAAAGGAGACATGCATTATATAAATTAATCATTGCATCTCTGAATTTTTACATTATTTAATAATGCTGTTTTATTCTGAGGGATTGGTTCATTAAGCAGAGATAAATGCATTCTGAGATCTTATTTTAGCTCTGCTTGGGGAATTTGTTCCATTGTAAATGTTGTTACTGACACACATATATGTGCATTAAAGGAAATATGACAAGTAGATTAGTAGAATAAACAGAAACAGGACAAGGGTAAATTGGTAGATAATGTAATTTGAAATGACACACAAACACATACACATAACCTTATGCATACTTTCACGCACAAAGACAAGCAAACACATACACACACTCAGACACAGACACATACTGACACATAGATGCATATACAAAGACACACATATATACACACAAATATACAGTGACACACACATGCACAAATACATGCATACACACATACATATACTCACCCATATACAGTACATAGATAAACATACACATGCAAACACACACACACATATACATACATTCATACACACGCACACATATACACACAAATAAACACAAATAAACACACACACACACACATACATAGACATGCACACACATACACACAAACAGACAAACTTACATATACATAGGGAGCATGTAGCTTTGGAGCACTTTAGGTGCATGCTTACATGATTGATGGCTGAGCATGAGCAGGGCCACAATGCTGAGCAGTCAGGATCCCTGGAGCAAACTTTTTCCACCCAACAATTGATAAATGTAGCCCATAGATATGCCACACACACAAATATGCAGTGACAAATAACACACATACATAGATATATGTATACACACACAAAGCACCTGTATACACATGTGCACACATACACAAACATATACATATGCATACAAACAAATATATGGAGAAACACACACACACACATATATATATATATATATATATATATATATATATATATATATATATATATATAGCTATACAATACACACAAATACATAGACACACATATAAATAATACTAACTATAGTTATTGCAATGCATGTTCATATTTGATTACCTTGAATGAGAGCAGGTAAAATAACCATGTTTATTAATCAGCTGATTATTTTATCTGTGCTCCAGTTCAGATATCCTCAAAATCCGGCCTGTTAGGGGGCAGCAAAATAGCTAAATGCCCATTCAGTGCAATATCCAGCTAAATTCCTCTTGTAATCTGGCCCATAATGTTTTCTCTACCACATTTCTGGTTGGACAAAAATGTTCTGTATGTTAAAAAACAACAACAACCTTTTAATGAATGATCAGTGAAAGTTTTTAAAAGTTGTGAAGTTTTCTTATAAGAGTTCCACATAAATGGATGACAACCACAGACTCCAAATACTGGGTTATTAAGAACAATAGAAAAAACATTCCTGATAGAAATCTTTGTTACTTTAATACATCACCTATGTGGTTAAAAAATATATCTGCAATATCAATAAGTGTAGACAAGTTAAATTAAATAGATCTTGATAATTTTACATAAATCACTCAGCCAATATATTAATAGCAATACAATTATTAATGTATTCTTCTTATTATTATTATTATTTTTATTATTAATAATAATAATAATAATCATTATCATCATCAATTCTAAAAGCAATATCCAGAAAAGGCTCACAAAAACAAGGACAATTTCCAAAAGAAGGTTAAATTAAAATATTTACAATTGGAATTAACAATAGATTTGGTTTATAGAGTATTCAGTAAAGTAATATTACATTACAAATTGTAAACGCCTTGATTAATAAATTATAGAAAATTGAATAATGTAAATTTTCTGTCTCCTTTTGACAAATATCACCCACCATTCTTTCATTCTTAAAACATTTAACATTACATTTGTTTGAATTTGTTGTTTTATTTTTGACTGTAGGGCCCCTATTTATTAATGTTAATGTGGACAAGGTTCTCAAAGAGAGAGCCTGTTTGCATGCCTTCAGGGCTCTGTAGTAGCATCGGCTGCCGCACCCCCTGCTGTCGCACAACCAATTGGAAGATCATGGTTTATCAGCCATCGTGGATGAACTAGTCTGGATTGTCTGACATTTGCGATATTTAGGATTGCAGACAGGTTAAGAAGCTGCTTCTTTTGGTTGCAGGTTTGTTCATGTGTCATCAAAGCTGCTCAAGCAGCTTCATAAAGGGAGGCACCCCCCCCCCCTGAGGATTGTAGCCTGTTTTTGCAGCCTTAAGTCTTTTTTTGTAATAAACTGGCGGTACTCTAGCTATTCAGTGCAAACTTTAGCATGCAAACCAATAATGGCAGATTGAAGTACCGCTTGCCTCATGTTTAGTATCTCTCTACAACATGGCCCATAACCTACATTAAAAAAAATCATCTTGGATTGTGCTAGATAGGAGGCTGTAGAATTAGGATTTTTTTTTAACATATACATGCACTATACATACATAATTTAAATGTTTGCCTGTACTGCAGTCCTCCAAGGGACATGTGTTACAGTTATTCAATGGCTTTAATGTCCCTTTAATGTTGCTGTCATTGGGTAAAACAATCTATATCAGTAAGCATGTCCAAGTCTTAGTCAATTATCTGTGAAGTGATAATTCCATTATTTATGTACCCAAATTTCAATATACTATAGGGAAGAATAATGTTTGCATATTATTAGCTATGAAAACACATCTATTATCAAAAATACTAATAAAACTTAGGTTAATTTTGAAAACACATCTGTAAAACATTTAGGGCTAGATTACGAGTAGAGCTGTATTTTCCGCTCTCGCCCACAAGTTAACACTGCTCGACTTAGGCTCTTTGCGTGAGTCGAGTAGCGCTCGTATTACAAGTTACAAAGTAAATGGGTATCGTTTGAGCGCTAACCCAGAATTGCACAGAAGATAGAATATTGTGATCGTGTTAACGTACTCTCCCACTGACTTCAATGGAGAGAAAAAAGTGGAAATAAAACACCCATACTCGCGCACTAACTAGAATTGCTATAAGACCCCTACTCTAATAACCCCTAAACCTCCATATAGCCCACTGCAAAGTCCCCACTACACAATTAACACCTAAACTGCCACCCCCTCATATTACAAAGAAACCTACACTATCAACCCTAAACTATCATCCCCCACATCGAAAAGTATCCTACACTATGAACCCCTAAACCCCCACACACCCTGCTGCAAAGTAACCCACTAACATCTAAACCCCCTAAGTTACCCCAAAATAGACTAACTTTACTTTTACAAAAAAAAATCTAACCTTACCTTTACAAAAAAAACTAGTATTACTTTAAAAAAAAAAAACTAACATTACAAAAATAAAAAAGTAACATTACTTAAAAAAAAATAACATTACCAAAAATAAAAAAACAGTTATGCCTTTTCTAAAACCCCACAAAAAACACCTCAAAATAAAACAAAACTATTAAAGTGAATCAGCTCTTTTTGTAAAAAACAAAAACACTACAACCTTTTAAAATTAACCCCCCTAAAAAAAAAACTACTCTAAAAAGGGCATTAAGCTTTTTTGCTGTCCATAAAAAAAAAAAATAAGCCAATACAATGCGAGTTCAATACGATTGGCTGATTGGATCAGCCAATCGGATTGAACTTCAATCTGATTGGCTGATTGCATCAGCCAATCAGATTTTTTCTACCTTAATTCCGATTGGCTGATAGAATTCTATCAGCCAATCGGAATTGAAGGGACACCATCTTGGATGACATCCCTTAAAGGAACCTTCATTCGTCGTTAGTCCATCGGGGAAGGAGGATGTTCCGCGTCGGCGGGATGAAGATGGATCTGGAAGAAAGAAGATAGAAGATGCCGCTTGGAAGAAGACATCGCCCGGATGGAAGACCTCTTCTTTGCCGCTTGGATCAAGACTTCGCCCGGATGGAGGACCTCTTCTTTGCCTCTTGGATCAAGACTTTGCCCGGATGGAGGACATCTTCTTGCTCCGCTTGGATGAAGAATTTGGCTTGGCTGGGTGAAGACAACTCAAGGTAGGGAGATCTTCAGGGGTTTTTTTTAAGGGGGGTTTGGGTGGGTTAGATTAGGGGTATGTGGGTGGTGGGTTGTAATGTTGGGGGGGGTATTGTATTTTTATTTTAATGCAAAAGAGCTGATTACTTTGGGGCAAGGCCCCACAAAAAGCCCTTTTAAGGGCTGGTAAAAGAGCTGATTACTTTTGTATTTTAGAATAGGGTAGGGAATTTTTTATTTTGTTTTTTTTTTTATTTTATTAGGGGGCTTAGATTAGGTGTAATTAGTTTAAACTGCTTGTAATTCTTTTTTATTTTTTGTAATTTAGTGTTTGTTTGTTTTTTTGTATTATAGAATAGTTTATTTTATTGTATTTTATTTTAGGTAATTGTAGGTAATTTATTTAATTAATTTAATGGTAGTGTAGTGTTAGGTTTAATTGTAACTTAGGTTAGGATTTATTTTACAGGTAATTTTGTAATTATTTCAACTAGGTAGCTATTAAATAGTTATTAACTATTTAATAGCTATTGTACCTAGTTAAAATAAATACAAAGTTGCCTGTAAAATAAATATAAATCCTAAAATATATACAATGTAATTATTAATTATATTGTAGCTATATTAGGGTTTATTTGATAGGTAAGTATTTAGTTTTAAAAAGGAATAATTTAGTTAATTATAGGAATATTATTTCGTTTAATATAAATTATATTTATGCTAAGGGGGTGTTAGGGTTAGGGTTAGAGTTAGGTTTAGGGGTTAATAACTTTATTATAGTAGCGGCGACGGTGCGGTTGGGAGATTAGGGGTTAATAATTGTAGGTAGGTGGCGGCGATGTTAGGGAGGGCAGATTAGGGGTTAATAAAATTTATTCTAGTGTTTGCGTGGCGGGAGTGAGGCGGTTTAGGGGTTAATACATTTATTATAGTAGCGGCGAGGTCCGGTCGGCATATTAGGGGTTAATAAATATAATATAGGGGTCGGCGGTGTTAGGGGCAGTAGATTATGGGTTCATAGCTATAATGTAGGTTGCGGCGGTGTCTCGAGCGGCAGATTAGGGGTTAATAGTATAATGTAGGTGTCAGCGATAGCGGGGCGGCAGATTAGGGGTTAATAAGTGTAAGGTTAGGGGTGTTTAGACTCGGGGTTCATGTTAGGGTGTTAGGTGTAGACTTAGAAAGTGTTTCCCCATAGGAAACAATGGGGCTGCGTTAAGAGCTGAACGCTGCTTTTTTGCAGGTGTTAGGTTTTTTTTCAGCCCAAACTGCCCCATTGTTTCCTATGGGGATATTGTGCATGAGCACGTTTTAGCTGCTTACCGCTACCGTAAGCAACGCTGGTATTGAGGGTTGAAGTGGAGCTAAGTTAGGCTCAACGCACCCTTTTTAAAACCTAACGCAGCCCCTCAGACAACTTTAAATACCAGCGTTGTCTTAAGGGTGCGTTGGGAAAAAAAGCAGCGTTAGATACGCGGCTTTTTACCGACAAAACTCTAAATCTAGGCGATTGAGTTTGTAATATAAATGTTAAATACAACTTTACAATATACTTCCATATTATGTTATCCCCTGTATTTTAAATGAGAAAATTCTAGGCAGGCTTCAGCCTTGACAGTGCTCAACCAGACAGTTAATTTCTTTAAAGGGACAGTCTAGTCAAAATTAAACTTTCATGATTCAAATAGGACATGCAATTTTAACTAACTTTCCAAATTTACTTTTATCATTAAAATTTTCTTTTTTCTCTTGGTATTCTTTGTTGAAAGCTAAACCGAGGCAGGCTCATATACTAATTTCTAAGAACTTGAAGGCCATCTCTAATCTCAGTACATTTTTACAGATTTTCACAGCTAGAGGCTGTTAGTTCATGTGTGCCATATAGATAACATTGTGCTGACACAATTGGAGTCAGCACTAATTGGCTAAAATGCATGTCTGTCAAAATAACTGAAATAAGGGGGAAGTCTGCAGAGGCTTAGATACACGGGAATTACAGAGGTTTATTAATATAGCCGTGTTGGTTATGCAAAATTGGGGAATTTGTAAATAAAGGGATTGTCTATCTTTTTAACTATAACAATTCTGGAGTAGATTGTCCCTTTAATAGGTTTTACAATAAAATCTACAAAAAGTAAAGTTCCTTGAGAATCAACTAAATCTAAAAAGCCCCCATATCCCTTTGCAGTACAAATATAGTGCTGCAAGAAGTGTCAATATGCACGATCTATTCTGTGTGTATTTGGCAACCAAGGAGATTAAACAAATGTTGTCTTATGTGTAATTGGCAGTAATGGGGTGAAATCACTTTTCTATGTGTGCTCCTGGCAGTCAAAGGGTGAAATCATTTTTCCATGTATGCTCCTGGCAGTCAAGGTAGACAAATCAGTACTGTGTTAATTATCATCCCATTACCACCAGTGCCGAGTCACCTACAGTTAGGACAGAATTTTTGAGGAGGGTAGCTGGCAAACTTAACTCTAGAGGATCATTGATAGCTGGTATGAAATGGCCTTGCAACATGGTGACGTCCATTAGTCCATTTAGGGCACTGTTGTGTGTTAACATCACTTGAACACAATCAATAGTGCTTCTGGTTTTGCATTCTGGATTCAAAGTTATTTTCTGTCAATTTAGGGAGCACTAACATCTGCATGTTTTACGTCTCGCTTTTGAATGTTTTTGTATTATGCATGTTGGATAGTACAGGCGCTCAAGGAGTGTCAGACTTCGCTCAAGCACAAAGGATATGGTGCTCAAGTAGTGAATTTCTTCATGTAGTTCTGTGCTATAAAATTATTAATAATACAAATGGTTTACTTCAGGTTTTAAAAAAGCACTACATTTTGCTTTTGTATTTAGGTTGTCCTTGCACAATATTTAACTCACCACTTGCGATACTAGTGCAATGAGCGAGAGGAAATAGCTCCCTGCACTGTCCATTAGAAGTATAGGGTGCACTAAAAAGACTTTTAGGCGCCATTTAGATGCATTGGTTAAAAAATTTAACCATTCACTAGTAATGCCATATTATGAATTATTCTTTGTGTTGTAATCTAGCCTTTAGTGTTTCAATCATACAGTGATTTATCCCAATCTATTAGAAAAGCATGTCTAATGATTATAAACAGAACAACACCATTAAAATGTTTAGGGAATTTTGTAGCTAAATCATTTGACATGTTTTTCTAAAGGACTATGATTGACCCCACTGTAGCTAGCTAAATAACATCTACCCGTTCTTTGTAAATTCAAATACACCTCTCCCTAGAGACAGCAGAAAAAGAGAGTTTTAAAGGGATATGAAACCCACTTTTTTAATTTATGATTCAGATAGATCATACATTTTTAAACAACTTTCCACTTTACATTCTCTTTGTATCCTTTATTAAAGGAGCAGCAATTAGATAATAAGAAGTAAATTAGAAAGTTATTTAAAATGGTATGCTCTATCTAAATAGTGAAAGAAAATGGTATGCCCTATCTAAATCATGAACAAAAGATTTGTGTTTCATGTCCCTTTAATAAAACATGTATTGGGCCTATAAGTGCAGACCATTTCACAGTTTCCTATAACTAACAACTAGATGAGAGAAAGATTTCAAGTTTTCTATGAAATTTAATTTTTTTGTTTCTTTAAAACACATTTCCAACAATTTTAAATAATGAAGTGACAATATCTCTATGGCAATGTATGTATGTGTGTGTGTGTGTGAATGGGGGGGTGCCTGTGTTCGTGTGTGTGTGTCTTTGTCCTCTGCTTTCCTATTTCATACTCACAATAGTGTACTGGAAATGCTCAGCAAAGTCATTTGAATGAAAACCTGGAGAAATTTGTGGATGTGCAGTTACTAAAAAAGTAACTAGGTAAGCTTTTATTTCTCAAAGAATAAGGGCTCTGTTTTAACTAAATATTTATGTGAGTAATGTGTAATTTTATCTTGAAAACTTAATCTTATTCTGTTATGCTAAAAAAGTGATAAACAATTATAATAGTAATTTATTTCCCCAATGAGCCCGTGAAAACCTGATTTACTGATGAGTAAATTTTTTCGTTAAGTGGATATATAGTAATTTAATAGTCTTAGCATAGCACTTTTCACTAAAGAAAATTAACTAATTCATTATTGCTTATAATTTGCTGAAGCACTGCTGCCATATTTGTAAATTCAGCAGGTTTTGAAGGGAAAAAAATGTTTTCAAATGGATGTTCATTTTCATTTTTGTAACAGTATTGGAATTATGTTTGCTTAGCTCCCTCTAGTGTTTTCTAATAAAAACAGCTTAACTTAAATAGCAATAAATCAAGGCACCAACATCCTGAATTAAGTGATAAACACAGTGACACCTAATAACATGTTATGATTGAGTTTATTGTCTACAACATTTCAGAGCATTAGATTTATTTCTGTTGCAAATTCTCAAAAGTGGCAAATTTATTACTGCATGAAATATATTTAATTAAACAGATCAGGTGTTTCATTTTATTCATTATAATACAGTACTGAATCAAGAACAAAAAAAAATAAATTTATTCTAATAACATATTTGCCAAAGTATAAATTATGAAATATTTATAATTGTTTGCTTTATATATATATATATATATATATATATATATATATATATATATATATATATATATATATATATGTATACATATATATATATATATATATATATATATATTCTCTGTTCGAATTTCTGATCTTTTCCAAACCAAGTAATCACATGCTTTCTATGCTCTTAATGATGTTTTATTTATAAATGAATAATGAAAATGTTTTATTTTATTTTGAAACAAGTCATTTTGGTGGCATAAAAGAGTCACTTTTGTCTCCATGTATATTTAATAATACATTCCTTAAAGTATTTATACTCATACTTCCTCTAAAAAGGCACTTTGTGACAGATGGAGCATTGCGTAACTTCACAACCTTAGTATTCAGTCTGTAATGCACAGCAATCCAGTCACGTCTTCTCTATGTGTGTGTTCCCAACCCACATATAAATATATGACAATGATGTTGTTTGTTGGTCATTTCCATCATATCAGTTTGTAATTTCAAAATATAGCAATTAACATTATCAAAAGACTGCAAGGAATCACAATGGTTTAGTATGAGAGGGGAAGCTTAGAGGGTAAATAACTAGAGCCAAAGGGCTTCATTTATGAAGAAGCGGATGCTGGTTCCAACCAAGTCCCATTGTTTTAGGGTCGCCGGAAACGGAAGTTAAGAAGCAGCAGTCATAAGACCGCTGCTCTTTAAAATGTCCGCCATCTTTTAGGGGGCTGATTGACAGTCCCTGCTAACGGCCGATTGGCCGCCTGTGAGAAGGCGGTAGCATTGCACAAGCATTTCAACAGAAATTTAACATTTAGCGATGTCGAGCGCACATGATTCACTGTAGCAAATCCTGTCCGCTCGACAGTTCTTAAATCTACCCTCATGGATGCTGTTAACCACGGGTCCTTTTTCTGCATAGAAAAAAATAAAGTACCACTAAATATTTTCTTACAAACTTTCCTTTCAAGAGTTCTGCAAAAGCATTACCTAGTAAAATACATTATAACAGGATATTTGTACTCAGAGCTCCTGTAGTAGGAAACTTGTCCAAAATATAATGTTAAAAGTTCCCAAAATCAAACCACATATTGATCAGCTACAACTCTAAAAATAAAGCATCCTAAATGTTGAATGGTCTCTATTAAAGCTGAAGTAGTCTATGGACAAAATAGGCAGCTGCCAATGAACACCTTTGAGAGATGCAAATATTTTTGTGAGGCCATTTTATACAATTAAGAAATAGTATAATTAATATACAAATTTTTCTATGCTGTCAACTTGACTGCCTGGCGTCAGATAGGTGATGTTATAAATTCTGCAGTGCAGCATCAAAGTTGTAATGACTTTGTGTTGTGCACATAGTACATATAGTAAACTCTGCACCCAACCAACTGAAATCCCATTCTAATCCCATTCTAATACATTTCCAAATGACTATAGACTATATGGCTATAGACTATAGACTATATGACTATAGACTATATGACTAGATGTAGTGCATGTGTATGTGTGTAAACATTACAAACTATTTAATTAATTATAAGTTTGTCACAGGAGTGTACTCAAGATAACCATTTGTCTTATATTTATATTTGCTTGTAATTAACTGGGCTGATTTTGTTAAACTGACCATTTAATGAAGTGCTACTATTTTGTGTGGTATTCATTTTGTGCAAAGCCATTTCATTCAACATTCGTCATAGATCTCTATAGTTAGGTAGTGAATTTGCCTAGACTCAGCTCAATTAAAAATTAAGACCCATAAATATAAGGTAGGGTGGACATAGATTTATTGTATTTTGAACAAGAGCTTTGTATGTATATAAAGAGAGAAAGGGCGCCTCCTAGTGTAGCCAATATTTGATTGAATGATATCACAAGCGAAAAAATTGGTACTCACAATTTGAGAAGGCAGAGATAATGCCTAGGTGTGTGGTCTGGGAACTCTGCAGTGTCCCAGTTAACTGTGCATGAATGTAAGGGCTCCTCTTAGTTGAAGCAATATTCTGCAGTCTAGAAAGTAAAAGAAAAGAAGAGGGCGAATCCTAGTGCAGATCAGTAAGTTCAAAAGGCACCCACTACTAGTTGCCAATTAAATGGATACTCATATAACAAAAAGCACACTATAGTGCTAATGAAGCATGCTGGGTATATTGTAGTGGCCCAGCGCACATAAATACCAAGGCTGTATTCTGTTCCAATATCTGGTATACTGTGAATGAAGGACAGGAGACTCCAGTAAAAAAATAATTGCTTTATGATCCAAAAAGTTAAAAACAATTCATAGATAAAAAATTCAATGATATATAATCAGTAAAACACGCTATGCGTTTCTCAGCGCTAACCACGCTGTTTCCTCAGGCAGGTAGTACTGATATCTAACTGAAGTCTCCTATTTATGTAGCCACTAACCAATGTTGCAGCAGGCTACGCCCTAATTCAGCCCTATTACACAGGTGTTAAAACAATTCATTGTTTTACAAAATATCTAACCAGCAGTGAATCCACAACACTTGCAAGATATAACAATAAAAAATAGAGAAGCAACAATTCATAATAATATCATTATAAATCAAAAACTAAATATATATTGTGAACAGATTTTGGCAAAAACAGACAAAGAAGTTATTAGCACATTTAGATTGTATAAAATGAAGTCTACTAAGGGATATTAGACACTTATATTATTGTTACCGTGAAGATTATATCGCCTATTTGTTCGGTGTGTTATACCAAACTTCCTATTTGCATTAGAAAACAAAGTATTTTTGCGGCATTTCAATGTAAAAGTTTGTGCCGTGAGTGAGACAATCACGATTACACTACTGGATGTGTGTGTGTCTCTAAAGTTCAAGCGGTTAATCTGCCAATAGAATTGTTCCTACTGGAGGTGTGTGTGTCTCCACCAATGACTATAGGTTTATTAAAACATGCTGTTGGAGTACTAACCCAATACCAGATGTACTTATTTGTCTGTGTTAGCGCAATAAGACAACAACAACTGTAATTGATTTGTGGAAGTGCAGATGACGTATATAAAGGTGTTAGATGATAATAACGTTACATAGTGCCATTGTGATGATAACGTTATATAGTTTCATTGTGATACAAAGCTGAAAAGGGTGTGTCAATCTAAGCCAATGGTATCGCATGATAGAATAACCACTCAATAGAGGCACTAGAAAAGAAGGTGTGTCGGTATCCGCCAATGATTGGATGTTCTTTATGTTGTTACGAAAGAAGGTGTGTAGAAATCAACCAGTGATTGGATGTTCCTTAAATCGTTACGATCTTAGTATGTATCATAAATGTGTTTCTTATGGTCAATGTTTAGATCACTACATTTCTAATAATAAAGTAAGAATGGTGTGAGGGGTTATATGAGAAATAGTATACAAATAAAAGGAGAATAAGCATTTGTAGCATATGTCTCTCTAGCGAATGTGCAATCTACATCTACTAGTCTAATAATAAATATGAGAATTACGATTGATGTATACAATATAAAGATCGGCATAGGCATATTTATAACTAAGCTAAGTGTAGCGGTCATCTGTAATATTTCGAATGAGTGAGGCAAATAAAGGACAAAGGAATAAGTGCCACCTAATCATGAAAAAGTGAAAAGTGAATATTAATAAAACTAAAAAATGGTACCATGACATATGATTGTGTAACATATAGAGTGAAGTGTGATGCGATATGCAAGCCTTAAATAGTGTGATGTGAATGTATATAGATGGGGAATAGATAACTGCATTTGGGTATGAACAATAAATCTAAAGCGTAGTGTTAGCAATAATTAATAAAAAAAATGCAATAATGTGAAAGTGAGTAGGAGATAATGTATGATAAATGTGATGATATACAATCATATACAATAAATATTCAATGCAGTATGTGTTTAAATAAAGTGTGGGTTATATGATCATATTACTTGAGAAAGTTCTATATCAATTTGTCATTCTTTATAAAGATGTGTAGTTCTCTTAAAAAGCAGCAGTGTCAATGACTTCGTTGAGACCCTCTGGATACAAAGAGCCAAATTTGTAGATCCAGAAGGTCTTCCTCTGACGAAGCCTGCACATTCTATTTTGTGAATAGATCAAGGGAATAGTTTCTAATGGGTGATAGTCATATAACATTTATTTGTGCCATGTGTGGCAAAGTGATGTCTGGAGGTGCTATATTTGTCAGATCCCCTTAGAATACATCTGAGGTGTTCTGACCTTCTCTATGTGTTGCAACAAATATCAAAACATTCCTTAAAAAAAGTCCTAACTTTTCATATTTGTATTTGTCAACAGTATGTTTCACTCCATTGGTGTTGAAAATGTAAAAGTTGTATTTCCTAGGAAATACAATATAAACATTGAAACCTGTATGAAGTAAGATACAGTAGGCTGAAAACAGCACCAGTTCTATAATTGGACCAGGTGGGACCACAGGACCCAGACAGCCCATGACATGGGCAGCAAAATGGGAAGAGCTTATTCTGGATAATAATGTTTTGAAAGGAAAATTAATCTTATTTGATGCCCATCTGCATGATCTCATGTGAATCTTTAATGTCTGAGACAACTGACGGGTTTAGACTGCAGTGTGCACTGTGCTGAGAGGTGAGGGACATCATTTTATTCTTGGAGTGAGACAGCATAATGTATTGTACCCTCACTAAAAGCCAAGTTAATTTGTAGCACAATACACATGTTTTAATATAATTGAATTGAGTGCACTTTCTGCTACTATATGTATACATTAGACATGTATACTCAGATTCAGACAAAAGTTAAAAAAGAGCAAATTTTTCCATATTTGTTGCATTAGTCTGGGTATGATAAACAAACATTTCTTCAATGGAAAAAAAAAATGTAACTAATGCATGCAACAAAAATATAGTTACTTTAATCATGCAGTTAAAACCATAACTCTGTGGGCAGGAAATGTTTAAAATTTAGTTTCATACTATTCAGTAGTATGAAACTACATTGCACTTTGTATTCTCTCCATAGTAAACTAACAGTTTCAGAAAGTGGGAAGGACAGGGCAGTTCCTTGGGCTGAAATGGGTAGTTCCCAGGTTATGTCTGAAGCTCTCTCACACATCTTGTGAAATGTTCTAAGCATATTAAACAATATGGTCCCACTTGCCAGCTGTCTGCAGGTAAAGTTTGCTTAAAATTCACTATACACTCAGTTTAACTAACAGAAAAGTAATATATATTAATATATAGACAAAAGCAAGTATAATTATAGTGAAATCATTTCAGTTTAACTTGTAATTGATGCAAACGAAGACTTTATATAAGACACAGGGGTTCTCCAGTTAGCTTCTCTCTCTTATGTGAAATGTTGTATTCCACAGAGCTTCATTACCTACTTTGGAAAGCATCTTGTATCTCTATGGGATTTCCAGGTTCCTTTTCTTAGAAAATTAAGTGACTTCTGCCCCTTTGAAGTCAGCACTATAATCAGAATTTCTAAAATCTCAATCCTAAATACACTGCTGTATACAAAATAAAATACAAAATATTACAAAGTTTTAATGTAATAAAATGTAATCTGCTAATGAAAATCCTGATCATAGCAAAGATATGTAAATAGCAAACTTTTTTTTTTCTTTCTTCTGCTGGCTAGTAGTGATAGTACTAGCAACTACTGTAACTTTATTTACATATAAAAGGACAGTGTTCCCAACATTTTCTCCCTTTTAATTTGTTCCCAATGATCTATTTTCCTGCTGGAATGTATTCAATTGTTTACAAGAATCTAATTTAACTTTTTTTCAGCATTTTAAATAGTTGGTTTTGCCTGTGATATCCCTACCTATAAAAGTTTATATTAGACTTGTGCATGGCCAAAAAATTTGGTTCGGATCGGTTCGGATGTTTTCGAATTTCGGGTCGGATCGATTCGAATTCGGAAAAATGTGAATACATTTGTTTCGGATTCGTTTCGAATTCATTCGGATTCGAATAAATTCGGCTGGATTCGGTTCGGTTCGATTTGGAAATTCGGAATTTCCGTATGTGTTAGGTGGGATGTGCTGTGTATTAGACTAGTATTATGTACTGTATATTAGGTGTAACCCATAGCAGAGTGATATAACCTAATATACTGTACAATACTAGTGTAATCCATGGCCATCCGAATGTAACAAATAAATCCGAACTAATTCAGATTTATTTGGTAGATTCGGTACTACAGTAATTCGGAAATTCGAATCGATCCGAATCTCCGAATTTAACAAATTCGGCCAAATTTCGGTTCGGAACGAATCGAAACGCACATGTCTAGTTTATATACTTAAGTATTGGTTTTAGAAAAGCTGTGTAAACATGGCCAGCAGAAGAAATTACACTCCCAGTGGGGGCTAGGAGAGATATGTAATGAAATGTTAATTTTCAATTGCTCTCGGCTTTGATATACAGACAGATATAAGATAAGGAGACCTATTGGAAATAACTGATAAACAGATTTGCTTTAACCCCTTAAGTAATCTGGACATAGCTACTACATCACAGAGTTTCATGTAAAAATTACTGCTGTGAAAAAAGTCTATTACACTAGCACCTAGATTACGAGTTTTACGTTAGAGGCTGTGCAGTGCTAACGAGCAGTTTATGCTCACCGCTCACTTACAGACAGCGCTGGTATTACGGGTTTTTACAAACCAGACAAGGAGTGAGCGTTGAGCAAAATTTTGCTCATTACCGTACTCCAATACCAGTGCTGCTTACATTAGTGGTGAACTGGTGTAACGTGCTCGTGCACGATTCCCCATAGGAATCAACGGGGAGAGCCGGCCTGCAAAAAAGCAGCGTAAAGCTCCTTAACGCAGCCCCATTGATTCCTATGGGGAAATACATTTTATGTCTACACCTAACACCCTAACATGAACCCCGAGTCTAAACACCCCTAATATTACACATATTAACCCCTAATCTGCCACCCCCGACATCGCCAACACCTACATTATAATTATTAACCCCTAATCTGCCGCTCCGGACACCGCCGCCACCTACATTATACTTATGAACCCCTAATCTGCTGCCCCCAACATCGCCGAACCCTACATTACATTTATTAACCCCTACTCTGCCGCCCCCAATGTCGCCGCCACCTACCTACACTTATTAACCCCTAATCTGTCGCCCCCAAAGTCGCCGCTATAATAAACATATTAACCCCTAAACCGCCGCACACCTGCCTCGCAAACAATAGTTAAATATTATTAACCCCTACTCTGCCGCCTTCAACGTCGCTGCCACTATACTAAATTTATTAACCCCTAAACCTAAATCTAACCCTAACCCTAACACCCCCTAACTTAAATATAATAATAAATCTAAATAAAAATTCCTATCATTAACTAAATAATTCCTATTTAAAACTAAATACCTATATAATAAACCCTAAGCTAGCTACAATATAACTAATAGTTACATTGTAGCTATTTTAGGATTTATTTTTATTTTACAGGCAATTTTGTATTTATTTTAACTAGGTAGAATAGTTATTAAATAGCTATTAACTATTTAATAACTACCTAGCTAAAATAAATACAAAGTTACCTGTAAAATAAAACCTAACCTAAGTTACAATTACACCTAACACTACACTATAATTAAATTATTTCCCTAAATTAAATACAATTAAATACAATTAAATAAAATTATCTAAAGTACAAAATAAAAAAGCCCTACCCTACACTAAATTACAAATAGCCCTTAAAAGGGCCTTTTGCGGGGCATTGCCCCAAAGTTATCTGCTCTTTTACCTGTAAAAAAAATTACAAATCCCCCCAACATTAAAACCCACCACCCACACAACCAACCCTACTCTAAAACCCACCCAATACCCCCTTAAAAAAACCTAACACTAACCCCTTGAAAATCACCTTACCGGGAGAAGTCTTCATCCAAGCCGGGCGAAGTGGTCCTCCAGATGGGTAGAAGTCTTCATCCAGACGGCATCTTCCATCTTCATCCATCCGGCGCAGAGCATCCTCTTCATCCGACGGCTAAGACTGAATGAAGGTTCCTTTAAATGACGTCATCCAAGATAACGTCCCTTCTATTCTGATTGGCTGATAGAATTCTATCAGCCAATCGGAATTAAGGTAGAAAAAATCCTATTGGCTGATGCAATCAGCCAATAGGATTGAGCTGGCATTCTATTGGCTGTTCCAATTAGCCAATAGAATGTGAGCTCAATCCTATTGGCTGATTGCATCAGCCAATAGGATTTTTTCTACCTTAATTCCGATTGGCTGATAGAATTCTGTCAACCAATCGGAATTGAAGGGATACCATCTTGGATGACGTCATTTAAAGGAACCTTCATTCAGTCTTAGCCGTCGGATGGAGAGGATGCTCCATGTCGGATGTCTTGAAGAAGGACCCGCTCCGCGCCGGATGGATGAAGATAGAAGATGCCATCTGGATGAAGACTTCTGCACGTCTGGAGGACCACTTCGCCCGGCTTGGATAAAGACTTCTCCCGGCTTCGTTGAGGACTTCGGCCTGGTTGGATGAAGACTTCTCCCGGTAAGGTGATCTTCAAGGGGTTAGTGTTAGGTTTTTTTAAGGGGGCATTGGGTGGGTTTTAGAGTAGGGTTGGTTGTGTGGGTGGTGGTTTTAATGTTGGGAGGGGATTTGTAATTTTTTTTACAGGTAAAAGAGCTGATTACTTTGGAGCAATGCCCCGCAAAAGGCCCTTTTAAGGGCTATTTGTAATTTAGTGTAGGGTAGGGCTTTTTTATTTTGGGGGGCTCTTTTATTTTGTTAGGGGGATTAGATTAGGTGTAATTAGTTTAAAAATCTTGTAATTTGTTTATTATTTTCTGTAATTTTGTGTTTATTTTTTTTTGTACTTTAGATAATTTTATTTAATTGTATTTAATTGTATATAATTTAGGGAAATAATTTAATTATAGTGTAGTGTTAGGTGTAATTGTAACTTAGGTTAGGTTTTATTTTACAGGTAACTTTGTATTTATTTTAGCTAGGTTGTTATTAAATAGTTAATAACTATTTAGTAACTATTCTACCTAGTTAAAATAAATACAAACTTGCCTGTAAAATAAAAATAAAACCTAAGATAGATACAATGTAACTATTAGTTATATTCGCCTAGATTTAGAGTTTTGTCGGTAAAGACCTGCGTAGCTAACGCAGCTTTTTTTCCCAACGCACCCTTAAGAAAACGCTGGTATTTAGAGTTGTCTGAAGGGCTGCATTAGGCTCCAAAAAGGGTGTGTTGAGCTGAATGTACTGCCCCTAACACCTGCAAAAAAGCAGTGTTAAGCTCCCAACGCAGCCCCATTGTTTCCTATGGGGAAACACTCTCTAAGTCTGCACCTAACACCCTAACATGAACCCCGAGTTTAAAAACCCCTAACCTTACACTTATTAACCCCTAATCTGCCGCCCCTGCTATCGCTGACACCTACATTATAATATTAACCCCTAATCTGCCGCTCCGGACAACGCCGCAACCTACATTATAGCTATGAACCCCTAATCTGCTGCCCCTAACATCGCCGACCCCTATATTATATTTATTAACCCCTAATCTACCCCCCCAACATCGCCACTACCTTACCTACACTTATTAACCCCTAATCTGCCGACCGGACCTCGCCGCTACTCTAATAAAGTTATTAACCCCTAAACCGCCGCACTCCCGCCTCGCAAACCCTATAATAAATAGTATTAACCCCTAATCTGCCCCCCCCCAATGTCGCCGCCACCTAACTTCAACAATTAACCCCTAATCTGCCGACTGGACCTCGCCGCTACTCTAATAAATGTATTAACCCCTAAAGCTAAGTCTAACCCTAACCTTAACACCCCCCTAAATTAAATATAATTTTAATCTAACGAATAAATTAAATCTTATTAACTAAAGTATTCCTATTTAAAACTAAATACTTACCTGTAAAATAGACCCTAATATAGCTACAATATAACGGATAATTATATTGCAGCTATTTTAGGATTTATATTTATTATACAGGCAACTTTGTATTTATTTTAACTAGGTACAATAGCTATTAAATAGTTATTAACTATTTAATAGCTACCTAGTTAAAATAATTACAAAATTACCTGTAAAATAAATCCTAACCTAAGTTAAAATTAAACCTAACACTACACTATCAATAAATTAATTCAATAAATTACCTACAGTTACATACAATTAAATAAACTAAACTAAATTACAAAAAAAAACAAAACACTAAATTACAAAAAATAAAAAAAGATTACAAGAATATTAGGCTAATTACTCCTACTCTAAGCCTCCTAATAAAATAAAAAAGCCCCCCAAAATAATAAAGGTCCCTATTCTAAATTAAAAAGTAACCAGCTCTTTTACCAGCCCTTAAAAGGGCTTTTTGCGGGGCATGCCCCAAAGTAATCAGCTCTTTTGCCTGTAAAAAAAAAATACAACCCCCCCCCCAACATTAAAACCCACCACCCACATACCCCTACTCTAACCCAAACCCCCTTAAATAAACCTAACACTAGCCCCCTGAAGATCTCCCTACCTTGAGTCGTGTTCACCCAGCCGGGCACCGATGGACCAAAAGAGGACATCCGGAGCGGCAGAAGTCTTCATCCTATCCAGGCAGAAGAGGACATCCAGACCGGCAGACATCTTCATCCAAGCGGCATCCTTTATCTTCATCCATCCGGAGCGGAGCAGAGCCATCTTCTTCCAGCCGACGCAGCTCCATCCTCTTCAACCGACGCCTACTCGCCGAATGAAGGTTCCTTTAAATGACGTCATCCAAGATGGCATCCCTCGAATTCCGATTGGCTGATAGGATTATATCAGCCAATCGGAATTAAGGTAGGAATAATCTGATTGGCTGAATAAATCAGCCAATCAGATTCAAGTTCAATCCGATTGGCTGATTGGATCAGCCAATCAGATTGAGCTTGCATTCTATTGGCTGTTCCGATCAGCCAATAGAATGCGAGCTCAATCTGATTGGCTGATTGGATCAGCCAATCAGATTTTTCCTACCTTAATTCCGATTGGCTGATAGAATCCTATCAGCCAATCGGAATTCGAGGGACGCCATCTTGGATGACGTCATTTAAAGGAACCTTCAATCGACGAGTAGGCGTCGGTTAAAGATGATGGATCCGCATCGGCTGGAAGAAGATGGCTCCGCTCCAGATGGATGAAGATAGAAGATGCCATTTGGATGAAGATGTCTGCCGGTCCGGATGTCCTCTTCTGCCCGGATAGGATGAAGACTTCTGCCGGTCTGGATGTCCTCTTCTGCCCCATCAGATGAAGACTTTGGCCCGGCTGGGTGAAGACGACTCAAGGTAGGGAGATCTTCAGGGGGGTAGTGTTAGTTTTATTTAAGGGGGGTTTGGGTTAGAGTAGGGGTATGTGGGTGGTGAGTTTTAATGTTGGGGGGGTTGTATTTTTTTTTACAGGCAAAAGAGCTGATTACTTTGGGGCATGCCCTGCAAAAAGCCCTTTTAAGGGCTGGTAAAAGAGCTGGTTACTTTTTAATTTAGAATAGGGTAAGGACCTTTGGGGGGCTTTTTTATTTTATTAGGGGGGCTTAGAGTAGGTGTAATTAGCCTAATATTCTTGTAATCTTTTTTTATTTTTTGTAATTTAGTGTTTTGGTTTTTTTGTAATTTAGTTTAGTTTATTTAATTGTATGTAATTGTAGGTAATTTATTTAATTAATTTATTGATAGTGTAGTGTTAGGTTTAATTGTAACTTAGGTTAGGATTTATTTTACAGGTAATTTTGTAATTATTTTAACTAGGTAGCTATTAAATAGTTAATAACTATTTAATAGCTATTGTACCTAGTTAAAATAAATACAAAGTTGCCTGTAAAATAAATATAAATCCTAAAATAACTACAATATAATTATTCGTTATATTGTAGCTATATTAGGGTTTATTTTACAGGTAAGTATTCAGTTTTAAATAGGAAGACTTTAGTTAATAAGATTTAATTTATTTTGTTAGATTAAAATTATATTTAACTTAGGGGGGTGTTAGGGTTAGACTTAGCTTTAGGGGTTAATACATTTATTAGAGTAGCGGCGAGGTCCAGTCGGCAGATTAGGGGTTAATACTTGAAGTTAGGTGGCAGCGATGTTAGGGAGGGCAGATCAGGGATTAATACTATTTATTATAGTGTTTGCGAGGCGGGAGTGCGGCGGTTTAGGGGTTAATACATTTATTATAGTGGCGGCGAGGTCTGGTCGGCAGATTAGGGGTTAATAAGTGTAGTTAGGTAGCGGAGACGTTGGGGGGGGTTTAATAAATATTATGTAGGTGTCGGCGATGTTAGGGGCAGCAGATTAGGGGTTCATAGGGATAATGTAGGTGGTGGCGGTGTGCGGTCGGCGTATTAGGGGTTGAAAAAAATTATTATAGTGGTGGCGATGTGGGGGCACCTCATTTTAGGGGTACATAGGTAGTTTATGGGTGTTAGTGTACTTTAGAGCACTGTAGTTAAGAGCTTTATAAACCGGCGTTAGCCCATAAAGCTCTTAACTACTGACTTTTTTCTGAGGCTGGAGTCTTGTCGGTAAAGGCTCTACCGCTCACTTCAGCCAAGACTCTAAATACCGGCGTTAGGAAGATCCCATTGAAAAGATAGGATACGCAATTGGCGTAAGGGGATCTGCGGTATGGAAAAGTCGCGGCTTGAAAGTGAGCGGTAGACCCTTTCCTGCCTGACTCTAAATACCAGCGGGTGGCCAAAAGCAGCGTTAGGACCCCTTAACGCTGCTTTTGACGGCTAACGCAGAACTCTAAATCTAGGCGATAGTAGCTAGCTTAGGGTTTATTTTATAGGTAAGTATTTAGTTTTCAATAGGAATTATTTAGTTAATGATAGGAATATTTATTTAGATTTATTTTAATTATATTTAAGTTAGGGGGTGTTAGGGTTAGGGTTAGACTTAGATTTAGGGGTTAATAACTTTAATATAGTGGTGGCGACGTTGGGGGCGGCAGATTAGGGGTTAATACATGTAGGTAGGTGTCAGCGATGTTAGGAACGGCAGATTAGTGGTTAATAATATTTAACTAATGTTTGTGAGGTGGGAGTGCGGCGGTTTATGGGGTTAATATGTTTATTATAGTGCGGTGATGTCCGGTTTGGCAGATTAGGGTTTAAAAAATTTATTTTAGTGTTTGTGATGCGGGAGGGGTTAATAGGTAGTTTATGGGTGTTAGTGTACTTTTTAGCACTTTAGTTAAGAGTTTTATGCTACGGCGTTGTAGTGTAAAACTCTTGACTACTGACTTTAAAATGTGGTACCAGTCTTGACAGGAGAGGGTCTACCGCTCACTTTTTGGCAGACTCGTAATACCGACGCCATGCAAGTCCCATTGAAAAAAGAGGATACGCAATTTACGTAATTGGATTTGCGGTATTTCCAAGTCTGGCCAAAAACTTGAGCGGAACACCTGCACCTGCAAGACTCGTAATACCAGCGGGCGTTAAAAAGCAGCGTTAGAACCTCTTAACGCTGCTTTTTAAACCTAACGCACAACTCGTAATCTAGCCGTAGGTTTGTGCAAGACATGCTTGAGAATTGCATACACATGTAGTATGAGTTTAATTAATTGGAAGCTTGCTAATAAGATCAACTTTCAATCACATTATTCAATTCAAAAAGCCAAAGATAACAGAATTTTGCAGACATATAATCATAATTTTGCATCAGCAAGGCCACTCTCAAAGGGAAATCAGCAAACAAACTTGATACTCAAAATATGGTATTTATAAAGAAATTTAAAGAATCAGGAGAGGTCAATGACAAAAAAAAAAAAGGCTGGAAGGCCACGAAAACGTTCAAAATCTGAGTTTCTTCTTTGAGGGGCCGGAAGAAGTCAAGCAAGGACTTGACTCTGCATCTGGCAGCTTCATCAGGATGTCAAGTTACCCTTCTACAGTCAGAAGAAGCTTGATCAGGAATGGTCTTTGTTGAAGGCTAGCAGCTAAGAATCCACTATTTTGGAAGGGGAACATGGTGAAAAGGCTAAGATATGCTAAAGCTCACAAAGATTGAAATGAAGATTAGTGGAAAAGAGTATTATGGAGTGACTAATCCAAGTTTGAACTCTTTGGGTCCAATCGTCAACAATATGTGAGAAGAAGAGTTGGTAATAATCGAAGAATGAGTGCTGGCGGCTTTCAGTGAAACATAGTGGAGGGTCTGTCCTGGTTTGGGGCTGCATTTCTGCCAGTGGTGTTGGTGATATTGTCCGAATTGATGGGATCATGAATGCTGACAAGTACAGAAGGTTTTTATTCAGTATGTCATTCCTTCTGGAAAGCGCCTGATTGGGAATGGTTTTATTTTTGTCAGGGTTTCACCCTGCTTTGTTTGCTATTTGCTGCTGGCTGCCATTTTACTTACCTCTCTCACTGAATCTGATGCAGAGTAAGTAATGCTGCTCTCTCATCTGGGTGCACTCTTATGGCCAAACTGGTGAACATCATCGGTGTGAGATAGGTTGCAGTCCCAGAATTATGATGTCACACTTATTATTTAAAGGGCCTCTGTTCAGTATGCTTTTGCCCTTGCGTTGTCTCAGACTTGTTTGTTAGTTCCTGTGTTCCAGTTCCTGTGTATTATCTGGCTTGTCTGACGTCCCTTCTGGTTCCTGATCCCTGGCTTGTTCCTGACTCTGGTGTTTTCCTAGTTCTTGATCCCGGCTCGTCTGACTACCGGTTCTGGCTTTGACTCCTGGCTTGTCATTTGGCTTATGGACTTTTTATTATTTTTTTGTTATTAATAAAGGTGTGATGATTATTTTTGCACTTCATGTCTTAGTCTGATTCCTGGTACACTGACATTACGCAAGGGCCATGAATCCTGACGATGCTAATAATCTTTGTAAATAGTAGTAAAGTATGAAGCTATGTTAGCACTTTCCTTCAGATGCTCACTGCCAGCTCTAGTTCTCCCAGACCGTATCCAGGAACAAGAAATATTGAATGTGGTGGCGCTGTGTCACCTCAGGGGATGCAAGCTGCACTTTTCCTCTGTGAAACCTTACTTCTTTCACCTCCAAAAAAAAGCTCACAATGGTGTAGCACATTTCAAATAAAATGGTAGGCAGGCGCACAAACAGGGTCATACTCAAAAGATTTCAGTTTTAAATCAGCATTTTATTAAAACCATCACAAGGGTATCTTCAGATGCAGCTTCAGATTTTATTAAAATATAGATCAACGCGTTTCGGCGAGTCTCCAACTTGCTTTGACATATATTGATTTTATGCTCTTGAGAAAGGCTTGTCCCGAAACGCATTGAACTATATTTTAATAAAAATATATTTCAATAAAATCTGAAGCTGCATCTGAAGATACCTGTCAGGGTGCCAGGAATCAGACTGAGACGAGAAGTGCACAAATATTCACACCTTTATTAATAGCAAAAAAAAAAAAAAAAAAGTCCACAAGTCAAATAACAAGCCAGGAGTCAAAACCAGAGCTGGTAGTCAGACGAGCCGAGTCAGGAGCCAAAGCGAATAGTCAGACGAGCCCGAATCAGGAACAAGGAAAACAGCAGAGTCAGGAACAAGCCAGGGATCAGGAACCAGGAAGGACGTCAGGCAGCCAGGTAATACACAGGAACTCTCACAAACAGGTCTGAGACAACACAAAGGCAAAGCATTCTGAACAGAGGCCCTTTAAATTATAAGTGATGACATCACAATTCTGAGACTGCATCCTGCCTCACATGGATGATGCACACCAGTCTGGCCATAAAAGGAAGTGCAGGAAATGAGCAGAATCCCCCACAATGCACCATAGTCAGGGAGAGAGGTGAGTAAAATGGCTGCCAGCAGCACATGGCAAACACAACAGGGAAAAAACACTGACAATACCCTTGTGATGGTTTTAATAAAACTGAAATCCTGTGAGTATGACCTGTTTGTGTGCCTACCATTTTATTTTAAATGTGCTACACCAGCTTTTATTTTGGAGGGGAAAGAAGAAAGGTTTCACAAAGGAAAAGAGCAGCTTGCATCCCCTGAGGGGGTGCGGGCCACACCTGGGTTACACCCTCCAGGGGGTGACACCACCAAAAATTTTTTTTTTTTTTTTTATTTTATTGAAATTCAAAGAAATACATGTAGAGATGCATAGATTTTTTTAATTAGAGGGGCAGGCATTATTGAACATTAGTGGGACTGGGGACTGCTAGCCTAAACCTGCCTGCCTATCTGTGCTCACTGCTCAGTGACGTGTGGAGCAGTGGAGTCACTCACTGCTGTGCTGTCTCTCTAAACGGGAACTGGGAAATCGTGAGGGGTATGCCTGGCACCTGACCGCATGACTGTCTGACACTGTCTCTAAAGTGAAGAAACCACGTATGATGCCCACCAGACCGGTACGGTCACTGTACACTAAGTGCACACTGAAGAGGTAGGAGGGGAGGGCGGGCGGGGGTCCGGGGGTGGGCAGAGTGCAGAGGTGATTGGCCATAAGAAGCGGTAGGCACGCGGCCTGGGGCTGTGCACTGACAGACTTGGAACAGAGTCAGAGAGCAGAATTTTCATAGTTTGCGTGCCTAAACCTTTTCTTCAGTGGTTTATTTTAGAGTGCTCTGTTTATGTTTCATTTGATGCTCTGCTGAGCCGGGGAGCAGCTCTAGGCATGAGCTTTATAATTAATGCAGTGCAGTTTACATATTTTGTATGTGTGCGTGTCTGAGTTTTTGTGTGTGCGTGTCTGAGTTTTTGTGTGTGTGTGTGTGTCTCATTGTTTTTGTGTGTGTGTGTGTCTCAGTGTTTTTGTGTGTGTGTGTTTTTGTGTGTGTGTCTGAGTGTGTTTCCGAGTGTTTGTGTGTGCATCTGAGTCTGTTTTTAAGTGTGTCTGAGTGTTTGTATGTGTGTGTGCCTGTGTTTTTGTGTGTGTCTGCTTTCTGGGGGGGAGTGACACCATAACTTACCGCACCGGGTGACACCAACCCTAGTGACGCCACTGCCTACCAGGAGCATGTCACCAACCCTAGTGACGCCACTGCCTACCAGGTTCTTTCTGCACCTCTACCTCAGTGATATGGAGGCGATCCTAATCAGTGCAGAGGGTTTTTTAACCAGGTGGGCATTTATTTTGAGATGTTACCTCAGGCATTTCCCTCTGACAGAGTGAAAGTGGGATTTCTCATCTCTTTACTCTCTGACCTGGCTCTTGCTTGGGCTAATCAGTTGGGAGACTAATAAACCAGTGATTTCAAATTACCCTGAATTTGTGGCATCCTTTCAAAGGGTATTTGATTTTCCGGCTCCCTCCTCCTCTGCTGCTAAACAACTCATGTACATTCAGCAATATACAAGATCTGTTGCTCAGTATGCCATTGAGTTCCGTACGCTTACTGCAGAGGTAGGTTGGAACAATGAAGCCCTTGTTGCCGCCTTCTTTCATGGGCTCTCTGATGTGATTAATGTCGAAGTTGCTGACAGAGATTTACCAGAGGATCTCGAGGCATTGGTGTCTTTTTTAATCTTAATTGACAACAGAGTCAGAGAGAGGCCCTCTTTCAAGGAGCACTTGCGGAAGCCTCCGGTTCCATTGTCTCCTACATGTTTGTTCCCACAGATGCCTCCCTCTCCTCCCATGCCTCCTGGTCCAGAGTCACCAGGTACTGCTGAGCCGATGCAGTTGGGATTCACGTATCTCTCCGCGAAGGAGAGGAACTTTTGGAGGAAGGAGTGGCTCTGCTTCTATTGTGGGTTACAGGGCAACCTTTTAAAGTCTTGCCCTACACGGCTGGGAAATGCTTGCACCTAAGGTCCTGTCGGGGATAGACCTTGGGTGGTTTATCCTCGTCCCCAGAACTGCTAAAGGAGAAACCTTTGGTCACGGATGTCCTTTCCTGGGTGGACTCCTCAATAGTCACCCAGGCTCTTGTTGACTCCGGTGCTGCGGGCTATTTCATTGACAGTGCTTTTGTATCAAAGCACTCCATTCCTGTATTGCCTCAGTCCGTTCTGCTTGCTATTGAGGCCATTGATGGCAGGCCCCTTCAGCCTGCACTCATTACTCATGAAACCGCTCCATTATCCATGGTTGTTGGGCTCTCCATTTGGAAACCCTCCAGTTCCAGGTTATAAACTCTCTGCATTTTCCAGTTGTTCTGGGTTATCCCTGGCTCCAAAAGCACAATCCCAGTCTCGACTGGCGCAGGTCCGAAATTTTGTCATGGTCTCTGAAATATATTTCCACTTGTCTTCAGAAACCAGTCAAAGTCTTGTGCACTTCTTCAGTTTGGCCAAACTGGTAAATATCATCAGTGTGAGACAGGTTGCAGTCCCAGAATTATGATATCACACTTATTATTTGAAGGGCCTCAGTTCAGTATGCTTTTGCCCTTGCATTGTCTCAGACTTGTTTGTTAGTTCCTGTATTCCAGTTCCTGTGTATTACCTGGCTTGTCTGACGTCCTTTCTGATTTCTGATCCCTGGCTTGTTCCTGACTCTGCTGTTTTCCTAGTTCCTGATCCTGGCTCGTCTGACTACTCACTTTGGCTCATGACTCGGCTCATCTGACTACCAGCTCTGGCTTTGACTTCTGGCTTGTCATTTTGCTTGTGGACTTTTTATTATTTTTTGTTATTAATAAAGGTGTGATTATTTTTGCACTTCACATCTCAGTCTGATTCCTGGTACCCTGACAATTTCTCAGCATGATAAAAATCCCGAATACACTGCTAATGCATTGTAATCATATTTGGAGAGAAAAACAGCTGATACAACACTCTCAGTCATAGACTGACTTCCACAGAGTCCAGACTTAAATATTATAGAGGCACTATGGGATCACCTGGAAAGAGAAAGTAATAAAAGACAACCTAAATCTAAAGAAGGCTGGTATCATATACCTTACAATTTCTTCAGAAAATGCCAGGAAAGTCTCCCCTAAAGAGTTCAAGATGTGCTTAGTGCAAAAGGAGGTCACACTAAATATTGACTTTTGCCTGAAGAAGCCATTTTGTTCTGAAAATTTTTTTTTTTTGTGTGTGTACATATTTCCTATATTTTCTGTTTGTATCTTTATAAAGAGTCCGAAAAATAAATATGGAAGAGGTGCACTCAAACAGCTACCTGGGTGCAATGTGTAGAGAAAATACACAGAAGATTATGTGTAACACTCACCGGATTAGTTCAATCATAAAACATCACTTTTATTTCAGACTATTAAAAGTCCATTGTATCCAGACATTTCAGTGTCCCGACTAAAACCTTTCTCAATGGTTCAATAAACAGACACACTGATGTGTCTGTTTAATGAACCATTGAGAAAGGTGTCAGTAGGGACACCGAAACGTCTGGATACAATGGACTTTTAATAGTCTGAAATAAAAGTGATGTTTATGATTGAACTAATCCGGTGAGTGCTGTATTTATACTCTTATTTGGATTCTTAGTATTTTTTACAGTTTCTATAATACTTTTTAATTATTATTAATGTTTTTTTTTATATTTTATATTTAATATATAGAAATATGTATTTACATTTATATACATTTACATTTATATATATATATATATATATATATATATATATATAATAGATGATAGATAGATAGATAGATAGATAGATAGATAGATAGATATTATAGACCTTTAACACAAGGCCATATACCATATAGCTTTTAACCCTAAAAACATTTTGTTAATATTTCTTTGGTTAATGTTATCAGATGGTGCTTATATAAGTTGAACTGCATATTTTAAGGTATTTAAGTTGTGTTTGGTACAACTTTTTTCATTCAACTTGTAATACACACCCAAATTAACGTGCTTGTGATATTCTATTATTGCATATGTGCTAACGTTAGCGCACCACTTATAATCTAGGCCAATATGTATGGGTTTCTCACTGTAAAATGACCTACAGTAGGACTTTAATGTGAGCAGAATCTAAATACTCATAAACAGCTCAGCACAGGGGTGAAAATGGTTTAGCAGTTAAGGGGTTAATTTTTCTTTAGTGTTCCTTTAATTGTCATTACAATAAATTGGGTCCTAGTGCCTTCTCTAAGTAATTTAGGAATGTGGGAAATCTTTCGGCTAGATAACGAGTTTTTGTTAAGACAACGCTGGTATTACGAGTTTTCTTTAAGCCCGCGTTAGCCAAAGAAAAGTGAGCGTTGAGCAAAATTTAGCTCCACATCCCACCTCGATACCAGCGTTGCTTATGGTAGCGCTAAGCTGTTAAAACGTGCTCGTGCACGATTTCCCCATAGGAAACAATGGTGCTGAGCTGGGTGAAAAAAAACCCTAACACCTGCAAAAAAGCAGCGTTCAGCTCCTAACGCAGCCCCATTGTTTCCTATGGGAAAATAAAAAATATGTCTGCACCTAACACCCTAACATGAACCCCGAGTCTAAACACCCCTAATCTTACACTTATTAACCCCTAATCTGCCACCCCTGACATTGTTGCCATCTGCATTATACTATTAACCCCTAATCTGCCGCTCTGGACTCCGCCGCCACCTACATTATAGTAATTATACCCTTAATCTGCTGCCCCTAACATCGCCGAACCCTGCCTTATATTTATTAACCCCTAATCTGCCCCCCCCCAACGTCGCTGCAACTATATTAAATTTATTAACCCCTAATCTGCTGCTGCCAACGTCACCGCCACTATAATAAAGTTATTATCCCCTAAACCTAAGTCTAACCCTAATCCTAACACCCCCCTAACTTAAAAATAATTTAAATTAAATGTAATTAATTTAACATAATTACATTAATTAATCCTATTTAAAACTAAATACGTACCGATAAAATAAACCCTAAGATAGCTACAATATAACTAATAGTTACATTGTAGCTAGCTTAGGATTTATATTTATTTTACAGGCAACTTTGTATTTATTATAACTAGGTACAATAGTTACTAAATAGTTATTAACTATTTAATAACTACCTAGCTAAAATAAGTACAAAATTACCTGTAAAATAAACCCTAACCTAAGTTACAATTACACCTAACACAACACTATCATTAAACTAATTACCTAAACTACCTACAATTAATTACAATTAAATTAAATAAACTAAATTACGAAAAAAACAAACAATAAATTACAGAAAATAAAAAAAGAATTACAATAATTTTAAACTAATTACACCTAATCTAATCCCCCTAATAAAATAAAAAAGTCCACCAAAATAATAAACTTTCCCTACCCTATACTAAATTACAAATAGCCCTTAAAAGGGCCTTTTGCGGGGCATTGCCCCAAAGTAATCAGCTCCTCTACCTGTAAAAAAAAGAATACAATACCCCCCAACATTACAACCCACCAATAACACACCCCTACCCACCCAATTCCCCCTTAAACAAAAACTAACACTAACCCCCTGAAGATCACCCTACCTTGAGCTGTCTTCACCCAGCCGGGCACAAGTGGTCCTCCAGAGGGTCCGAAGTCTTCATCCGATCGGGGCAGAAGAGGTCCTCCAGACGGCAGAAGGCTTCATCCAGGCTGCATCTTCATCCTTCCTGAGCGGAGCGGGTCCATCTTCAATCCAGCAGACACAGAGCATCCTCTTCAAACGAAGTCCTAACGAAGAATGAAGGTTCCTTTAAATGATATCAGCCAAGATGGCGTCCCTTGAATTCCGATTGGCTGATAGAATCCTATCAGCCAATCGGAATTAAGGTAGGAAAAATCCTATTAGCTGATGCTATCAGCCAATAGGATTGACCTTGCATTCTATTGGCTGATTGGAACAGCCAATAAAATGCAAGGTCAATCCTATTGGCTGATTGGATCATCCAATCAGATTGCACTTCAATCCGATTGGCTGATTATATAAGCCAATAGGATTTTTCCTACCTTAATTCAGATTGGCTGATAGGATTCTATCAGCCAATCAGAATTTAAGGGACGCCATCTTGGCTGACATCCTTTAAAGGAACCTTCATTCTTGTTGGGGGGTATTGTATTTATTTTTTTTACAGGTAAAAGAACTGATTACTTTGGGGCAATGCCCCGCAAAAGGCCCTTTTAAGGGCTATTTGTAATTTAGTATAGGGTAGGGACATTTTATTATTTTGGGGGGCTTTTTTATTTTATTAGGGGGATTAGATTAGGTGTAATAAGTTTAAAATTCTTGTAATTCTTTTTTTATTTTCTGTAATTTAGTGGGTTTTTTTTCGTAATTTAGTTTATTTAATTTAATTGTAATTAATTGTAGGTAGTTTAGGTAATTAGTTTAATGATAGTGTAGTGTTAGGTAATTGTAACTTAGGTTAGGGTTTATTTTACAGGTAATTTTGTACTTATTTTAGCTAGGTAGTTATTAAATAGTTAATAACTATTTAATAACTATTCTACCTAGTTAAAATAAATACAAACTTACCTGTAAAATAAATATAAACCCTAACCTAGCTACAATGTAACTATTAGTTATATTGTAGCTAGCTTAGGGTTTATTTTATAGGTAAGTATTTAGTTTTAAATAGGATTAATTTATTTAATTATTTTAAATTAATTTCATATAATTTATATTATATTTAATGTCGTCGCTACCTACATACACTTATTAACCCCTAATCTGCCGCCCCAATGTCGGCGCCACTATACTAAAGTTATTAACCCCTAACCCTAAGTCTAACCCTAACCCTAACGTAACCCTAACCCTAACATAAGTAGCCCAGACGTAGTTGCAAAAACATGCAGCAATGTAGCAAGATCACGTCGGTACACACTGGTTGCTTAGTAACGTGATGATTGATTTTTAAAATTCCAATGTTATCTTTTTATTATTTTTTATATATTTTTTTTGGAAAACATTTTGGCTTTAAAGATTAAGCTGTCCGAAGCAGATTACACATTCTCACAGCTTTTAGTGACATCACTTTATCACTCCCACACACTCTAGTCTAATATAACATATCTTTTTATTAGATTTCCTTTATTCAGCCCCAATGACACTTTAGGGATCCACATAATAGTAACTTTCAAGTATTATTTGCACTCTGTGTGTATATATATTACTGCATTGAATAAATCTTGTGTTCATTTAAGAGTGATTCCCACCCACCCACCATTAGGATGACAGGGATTGGTTGTCTTATTTCCTCCTAGTAGGGGAGGTGCTAACAAATGTTTGGTAGTATACGGCTATAAAAGCCGGGTAAATTGAAATTTTAGTTATGCTTGATGAAACGGGCCGAGAAACGCGTTGCAAAATAGAATTTTGTTTTTGCTCATTCAGTGGGATTGTTTTTATGGTATCTGTTTGTATTGTGTTTAATAAACACTATTTTATTTGATACCGCTGTCTGCACTTTCCTAATGTGAGCTTTACACTACCAAACTAACGAATTGTTGAATTCTCCAGTTCCAGAGCCCAGGAACAACTAGCTGGTTAGCTGCGATAACTAGTCTGTGTCTACAAGCACAATGATGTGCTCTACATAAATGTGAGTACCCTGTGTTTATCCTTACTGTGTGTACTATCTTCATAACCTACTGATACATACATGTTGGCGTCTCTCTGCTTTGGATTATATTTTAAAGTATGGTAATTTCATGCTTTACGCTGTTATTCATATTTGAATTTTTAACACCTTAACATGCTTCTGTTCCAATTGACTAGCTGTAACATTTGTGATATTTTTTTTATTGTTATAATGCCATAGGTCATATTGCAAAATCTTATACTCACAACCTTGTTGTAAAACAAATCCTGACATTTATGTTATACATAACTCAATTAGCAAGTCAATCAACACTGAGACACACATCTACATGATACCAAGATTCATATTTATTTGCCTTTAGGATCTACATGTTTATATTTGGCAAATACAAGTCTCTCTCATCTAGTTTACATAAATTGACATGATTGAAGACTTGACAATTTATGTATACAATATATTGTCATTTAAAGAGAAATTATTTCATTTTAAAGGCCCTGTGTGCTATATATTTCAAGATCCAGTACATTATTTATCCTATGTCATTGTTCTGCATATACAGATTGCTTACTGGAAAAAGATAGCTATCATCTGATGAATTGATTTAGTTCAATTTTGAAAACTTTTGCTGCGTAACCCATTAAAAGTATCACTAATGAAGAATGGCTGTGACCTTCAAATAGCAAGTCATGTGTGCCGCAACCCTTTAGTATTTACCACCCAAATTTAATCTATATAATGGATACCTTAAAAGGAGTCGCACAGAAAAAAAAAAACTAAAAGCTGCTCCAAAACTAGAACACTTAAGAAGCGTTTGATTAATGCCTCCATGATTAATCAATTGATTAATATAGTTTTCAGTTGAAATGTTAGGACAATGTCTATTTTAATCAACCACTTTGTAAAATATAAAGCTGTAGACTATTTTCTTTTTATATTTCTGCAAAGTAATTTAGCAGTAATATTAACCTCATATATTTAAACATTTATAGATTGTCTTTCATTTTGGTACTCTTAGCTCTCAATTGATTAGACAAAATAAACTATATTAAAAAATGTATTTATCTACCTATGAAGTTATTCTATTTAATATTAAGAATATATTTAATCTTTTCAGTAATAATTTTTGAATAACATTTATTTTTGTTCTGACATTTTCTAATTTGTGGATATAGCTCTATTATTCTCAAACTTGATTTTTTTTTTTCCGCCAAAAATAATCGCCTCATAATTACAATGACAAAGTGCATTTTGCTGTGTTATTGCAGCCTTTTGACTAATGATATTGTATTAGAATTTCTTGCATTACAATCTAAATGGAAAACACAATTATGTGCATTAGTTTGTCTAAGCATTTATAACATTACTTATCCATCAGTTTTCAGGTTTAATAAAATAAGCTATATATCACTGTCTCTTGTAGTTGACAAACTGAAAATGTTCTATGGAAAATGTGTCATAAAATTTTCTTTTATACATAATCTCAAAACATATGTTGGAAAAAAGCAAAAATCCTAAGTGTGCAAAAATAAATGTATAGTTTAGATAGAGCAAAAAAATGGTAAATTACTATTATTATTGTTGTTTATTTGTATATGGCCTATCTATCAAGCTCCATATGGAGTTTGAAGCCCCGTGTTTCTGGCGAGCCTTCAGACTCGCCAGAAACACCAGTTATGAAGCAGTGGTCTAAAGACCGCTGCTCCATAACCTGTTCGCCTGCTCTGTGGAGGCGGACAGAGATCTTCGCAATTCAACCCGATCGAATACGATCGGGTTGATTGACAACCCCCTGCTAGCGAATCTGCAGGGGCGGCGTTGCACCAGCAGTTCCCAAGAGCTGCTGGTGCAATGCTGAATGCGGAGAGTGTATTGCTCTCCGCATTCAGTGAGGTCTGTTGGACCTGATCCGCAATGTCAGATTATGTCCAACAGGCCTTTCATAAATAGGGGTCTATAATTCTAGTAATTGTTTTTGACTAAGAATGAAAGCAAAACTCTTAAAATCAAGTTAAGTAGAGATGTTTTAAGGATTGAACAAAGATAATTAAAACAACTACACCATTTAGAAATGCTGGGGCGCGATCCGATATAGATCGCAGTTTGCGGCGCAAGCGAGGAGACCGGCGTCGCCCGCAGTTTCAGCTCGCAACTCGAGCCATCCCATATAAGTCGCCGTCAGATGCTAACGTGCCGTAAGTCTCACAAACCAGCGATGTCCAGAAATCTGCGTAAGTACAAATTTCTGGCGTCGCCAGTGACTTGCGGCACGTTAGAAACTGCCGGCGCCTATAAAACCTGACTAAAGTCTAAAACACCCGCACTGTCTAACACGCCTCCCTAACATAGCCCGCACTGTCTAACACGCCTCCCTAACATAGCCCGACACGTCTAACCCTCTATCCGCTATCCCCCCTCACTAGCCTAACAATAAAAAAGCTATTAACCCCTAAACCGCCGCTCCTTTACCCCGCCGCAACCTAATAAAGTTATTAACCCCTAAACCGCCGCTCCCGTACCCCGCCGCCAGCTATATTATATCTATAACCCCCTAAAGTGAGCCCCTAACACCGCCGCCATCTATATTAAAATTATTAACCCCTAATGTAAGCCCCTTACACCGCCGCCATCTCTATTAAAATGATTAACCCCTAATTTAATCTACCTACCCCGCCGCCAGCTATATTATCTATATTAACCCTAAGTATATTATAGTTAATATAGTTATTACATTATATATATATTAACTATATTAACCCTAATTATATTAGGGTTAATATAGTTACTATAGTATTTATATTAACTATATTAACTCTATCTAACCCTAACACCCCTAACTATATTTATATTAAATTAATCTAATTAATTTATAAACTAAAATATTCCTATTTAAATCTAAATACTTACCTATAAAATAAACCCTAAGATAGCTACAATATAATTAATAATTACATTGTAGCTATGTTAGGGTTAATATTTATTTTACAGGTAAATAGTTAATTATTTTAACTAGGTATAATAGATATTAAATAGTTATTAACTATTTAATATCTACCTAGTTAAAATAATTACCCAATTACCTGTAAAATAAATCCTAACCTAAGTTACAAATACACCTACACTATCAATAAATTTAATAAACTACAAACATCTATCTAAAAATACAATTAAATTAACTAAACTAAATTACAAAAAAAAACAAACACTAAATTACAAAAAATAAAAAAAAGATTACAAGATTTTTAAGCTAATTACACCTATTCTAAGCCCCCTAATAAAATAATAAACCCCCAAAATAACAAAAATTCCCTGCCCTATTCTAAATTAAACAAATTTCAAAGCTCTTTACCTTACCAGCCCTTAAAAGGGCCTTTTGTGGGGCATGCCCCAAAGAATTCAGCTCTTTTGCATTCAACAAATACAATCCCCCCCCCCCCCATTACAACCCACCACCCACATACCCCTATTCTAAACCCACCCAAACCCCCCTTAAAAAATCCTAACACTACCCCCCTGAAGATCTCCCTACCTTGTCTTCACCACACCGGGCCGAACTCCTGATCCGATCCGGGCGATGTCGTCCTCCAAGCGGCAAAGAAGAAATCTTCCTCCGGCGATGTCATCCTCCAAGCGGCAAAGAAGAATTCTTCCTCCGGCGACGTCTTCCTCCAAGCGGCAGCAAAGTCTTCATTCTTCCGGCGGCATCTTCAATCTTCTTTCTTCGCTCCGCCGCCGCGGAGCATCCATCCCGGCCGACTGCTAAACTTGGAATGAGGTACCTTTAAATGACGTCATCCAAGATGGCGTCCGCCGAATTCCGATTGGCTGATAGGATTCTATCAGCCAATCGGAATTAAGTTAAAAAAATCTGATTGGCTGATTGAATCAGCCAATCAGATTCAAGTTCAATCCGATTGGCTGATCCAATCAGCCAATCAGATTGAGCTCGCATTCTATTGGCTGATCCGATCAGCCAATAGAATATTTTTTGTAATTTAGTGTTTGTTTTTTTTTGTAATTTAGTTTAGTTAATTTAATTGTATTTTTAGATAGATGTTTGTAGTTTATTAAATTTATTGATAGTGTAGGTGTATTTGTAACTTAGGTTAGGATTTATTTTACAGGTAATTGGGTAATTATTTTAACTAGGTAGATATTAAATAGTTAATAACTATTTAATATCTATTATACCTAGTTAAAATAATTAACTATTTACCTGTAAAATAAATATTAACCCTAACATAGCTACAATGTAATTATTAATTATATTGTAGCTATCTTAGGGTTTATTTTATAGGTAAGTATTTAGATTTAAATAGGAATATTTTAGTTTATAAATTAATTAGATTAATTTAATATAAATATAGTTAGGGGTGTTAGGGTTAGATAGAGTTAATATAGTTAATATAAATACTATAGTAACTATATTAACCCTAATATAATTAGGGTTAATATAGTTAATATATATAATGTAATAACTATATTAACTATAATATACTTAGGGTTAATATAGATAACATAGCTGGCGGCGGGGTAGGTAGATTAAATTAGGGGTTAATAATTTTTATATAGGTGGCGGCGGTGTAAGGGGTCAGATTACGGGATAGATAAGGTAGATGGCGGCGGTTTTAGGGGCTCACAGTAGGGGGTTAGTTTATGTAGATGGCGGCGGGGTCCGGGAGCGGCGTTTTAGGGGGTAATAACTTTATTAGGGATTTCGGGGGGGGGGATCGCGGTTGACAGGGAGATAGACATTGCGCATGCGTTAGGTGTTAGGTTTATTTTAGCAGATCGCGGTTGACAGGGAGATAGACATTGCGCATGCGTTAGGTGTTAGGTTTATTTTAGCAGCTAGTTTAGGGAGTTACGGGGCTCCAATAGTCAGCGTAAGGCTTCTTACGGCTGCTTTTTGTGGCGAGGTGAAAATGGAGTAAGTTTTCTCCATTTTCGCCACGTAAGTCCTTACGCTGCATATTGGATACCAAACTGCGCGGGTTTGGTATACCTGCCTATGGCCCAAAAAACTGCGGGCGACGGCAGAAATATACGCGCGTAACTTCTAGCTTACGCCGTATATAGGATACCAAATCCGCGCAATTATTGGCGTCGCCGGCTTTTGCGGGCGACGCTTTATATCGGATCGACCCCCAGATGCCTTTATTACAGTTACAAGTAGTATCGCTATGTAAGGATTAGATTCAGTTTTGACTAAGAGATCCTAAACCAGGGTTTACATTTATCTGCAGCCTTAGATACAACAAAATACCATCACTTTTTTGTGGATTCAGGATATTTCCTTAACCCCTTAATGACCACAGCACTTTTCCATTTTCTGTCCGTTTGGGACCAAGGCTATTTTTACATTTCTGTTGTGTTTGTGTTTAGCTGTAATTTTCCTCTTACTCATTTACTGTACCCACACATATTATATACCGTTTTTCTCGCCATTAAATGGACTTTCTAAAGATACCATTATTTTCATCATATCTTATAATTTACTATAAAAAAAATTATAAAATATGAGGAAAAAATGGAAAAAAACACACTTTTTCTAACTTTGACCCCCAAAATCTGTTACACATCTACAACCACCAAAAAACACCCATGCCAAATAGTTTCTAAATTTTGTCCTGAGTTTAGAAATACCCAATGTTTACATGTTCTTTGCTTTTTTTGTAAACTATAGGGCCATAAATACAAGTAGCACTTTGCTATTTCCAAACCATTATTTTTCAAAATTAGCGCTAGTTACATTAGAACACTGATATCTTTCAGGAATCTCTGAATATCCACTGACATGTATATATTTTTTTTTAGTAGACATCCCAAAGTATTGATCTAGGCCCATTTTGGTATATTTTATGCCATCATTTCGCCGCCAAATGCGATTAAATACAAAAAATTGTTCACTTTTTCACTAATTTTTTCACAAACTTTTGGATTCTCACTGAAATTATTTACAAACAGCTTGTGCAATTTTGGCTTAAATGGTTGTAAATTCTTCTCTGGGATCCCCTTTGTTCAGAAATTGCAGACATATATGGCTTTGGCATTGCTTTTTAGCAATTAGAAGGCTGCTAAATGCCACTGCGCACTACACGTGTATTATGTCCAGTAGTGAAGGGGTTAATTAGGGAGCATGTAGGGAACTTTTAGAGGTAATTTTAGCTTTAGTGTAGTGTAGTACACAACCCCAAGTATTGATCTAGGGCAATTTTGGTATATTTCATGCCACCATTTCACCGCCAAATGCGATCAAATTAAAAAAACGTTACATTTTTCACCATTTTAGGTTTTTCACTGAAATCATTTACAAACAGCAAATGGTTGTAAATGCTTCTCTGGGATCCCCTTTGTTCAGAAATAGCAGACATATATGGCTTTGACATTGCTTTTTGGTAATTAGAAGGCCGCCAAATGCCGCTGCGCATCACACGTGTATTATGGCTAGCAGTGATGGGGTTAATTATGTAGCTTGTAGGGTTAATTTTAGCTTTAGTGTAGAGCTCAGCCTCCCACCTGAAACATCAGACCCCCTGATCCCTCCCAAACAGTTCTCTTCCCTCCCCCACCCCACAATTGTCCCCGCCATCTTAAGTACTGGCAGACACTCTGCCAGTACTAAAATAAAAGCTATATTTGTTTTTTTTGGGGTTTTTTTCTTAGCATATTTACATATGCTACTGTGTAGGATCCCCCTTAGCCCCCAACCTCACTGATCCCCCACCAAACAGATCTCTAACCCTCCCCCTCTGCCTTAATGGGCGCCATCTTGGGTACTGGCAGCTGTCTGCCAGTACCCAGTTTAGTAGAAAAAGTGTTTGTTTGTTTTATTTAATTACCCTTTTCTGTAGTGTAGCTTCCCCCCCCCCCCAGATCAACCCCCCACCCCTTCCAGATCCCTTAGATTGTTTATTTATTTATTTAATTTTTTTTTTTTTTTTTCTTGTATTACCATTTATTTTTCTGCAGTGTAGCGGTTCCCTCCCGCTCCCGCCCCGTGCACGCGCCCACCGCCCCCGTGCACGCGCGCGCTCCCGCCTATCCCGCCCCCTATCCCACCCCCCTCCACTTCATCCGGCACACTGATGGCCGCCCACCCGCCTCCCAGACTTGCTCCCACCCACCAACGATACCGGCCACCGATGTCCGGTGCAGAGAGGGCCACAGAGTGGCTCTCTCTGCATCGGATGGCCAAGGGGGGTTATTGCAGGATGCCTCGATATCGAGGCATCACTGCAATAACCGGAAAGCAGCTGGAAGCGAGTAGGATCGCTTCCAGCTGCTTTCCAGACCAAGGACGTACGCCACACGTCCTCGGTCATTAACTGTATTTTTTTTGAGGACGTGTGGCGTACGTCCTTGGTCCTTAAGGGGTTAAATAAAAGACATGGGACTAGATTACAAGTGAAGTACTAACTAGCACATTCGCTAGTGTGCTATTTGTGTTTGAAAAAAAATATTGCTCTAGCACTAACCCAAAAATGACCCACCGCTTGTGCAATAACCTACTACTTCATAGAAGTCAATGGAGCAAAAAAGTGTAAAAAAAATCCCTAGTACCCTACTCGCTCACTAACCCAAATCACTATAAGCCCCTAAACCGCCATGTAGCCAACCGCAAAGTTCCCATTACACTATTAACCCCTAAGCCGATATCTCAATACCTCAAAATAAACATCAAAGCTATTAACCCCTAAACCGCCAGCCCCCACATCGCAAACTACCTAAATAAACTATTATCCACTCAACCACCAGCCCCCCACATCGCAAAGTAATAAACTATTCTTTTAAGTACTAAAACTCCAGTCCCCAAATCGCAAACTACCTAAATAAACTATTATCCCCTAAACTCCCAGCCCCCCACATTGCAAAGTAATAAACTACACTATTAAGCCTTAAACCACCAGCCCCCCACATTGCAAAGTAATAAAATACACTATCAACCCCTGAATCGTCACCCCCATATCACAAAGTAATAAATTACACTATTAACCCCTAAACCATCAGCCCCCCACATCGCAAAGTCATAAACTAACATCTAAACCCCCTAACCTAACACCCCCCAAATTAAAATACACAAACATTACAAAATAAATCCTAATTACTTTTAAAAAACTTACCTGTAAAAATCAATAAAACCTACAATTAATACAAAATAAAAAAACTAACGCCTAGATTTAGAGTTTTGCGGCCAAAGGGGTGCGTTAGCTACGCTGGCTTTTTTTCTGGCCGCACCTTTTAAATACCACTGGTATTTAGAGTTCACAGAATGGCTGCGTTAGGCTCCAAAAAAGGAGCGTAGAGCATATTTACCGCAACTTCAACTCTCGATACCAGCGGTGCTTACGGACGCGGCCAGCTTCAAAAACGTGCTCGTGCACGATATCTCCATAGAAAACAATGGGGCAGTTTGAGCTGAAAAAAAACCTAACACCTGCAAAAAAGCCGCGTTCAGCTCCTAACGCAGCCCCATTGTTTTCTATAGGGAAACACTTCCTACGTCTGCATCTAACACTCTAACATGTACCCCGAGTCTAAACACCCCTAACCTTACACTTATGAACCCCTATTCTGCCGCCCCCTCTATCGCTGACCCCTGCATATTTTTTTCAACCCCTAATCTGCCGCTCCGTAAACCGCCGCTACTTACATTATCCCTATGTACCCCTAATCTGCTGCCCCTAACACCGCCGACCCCTATATTATATTTATTAACCCCTAATCTGCCCCCCACAACGTCACCTCCACCTGCCTACACTTATTAACCCCAAATCTGCCGTCCGCACGCCGCCGCTACTATAATAAAGCTATTAACCCCTAATCTGCCTCACTCCCGCCTCAATAACCCTATAATAAATAGTATTAACCCCTAATCTGCCCTCCCTAACATCGCCGACACCTAACATCAAGTATTAACCCCTAATCTGCCGATCGGAGCTCACCGCTACTCTAATAAAATTTTTAACCCCTAAAGCTAATTTTAACCCTAACACCCCCCTAAGTTAAATATAATTTTATTCTAACAAAATAAATTAACTCTTATTAAATAAATTATTCCTATTTAAATCTAAATACTTAACTGTAAAATAAACCCTAATATAGCTACAACATAAATTATAATTATATTATAGCTATTTTAGGATTAATATTTATTTTACAGGCAACTTTGTATTTATTTTAACCAGGTACAATAGCTATTAAATAGTTAAATAATTACAAAATTACCTGTAAAATAAATCCTAACCTAAGTTACAATTAAACCTAACACTACACTATCAATAAATTAATTAAATACAATATCTACAATTATCTACAATTAAACCTAACACTACACTATCAATAAATTATTTAAATACAATATCTACAATTATCTACAATTAAACCTAACACTACACTATCAATAAATTAATTAAATACAATACCTACAAATAAATACAATGAAATAAACTAACTAAAGTACAAAAAATAAAAAAGAAGTAAGTTACAAAAAATAACAAAATATTTACAAACATTAGAAAAATATTACAACAATTTTAAACTAATTACACCTACTCTAAGCCCCCTAATAAAATAGCAAAGACCCCCAAAATAAAAAAAATGCCCTACCCTATTCTAAATTAAAAAACTTCAAAGCTCTTTTACCTTACCAGCCCTGAACAGGGCCCTTTGCGGGGCATGCCCAAAGAATTCAGCTCTTTTGCCTGTAAAAAAACCCCACATACAATACCCCCCCCAACATTACAACCCACCACCCAAATACCCCTAATCTAACCCAAACCCCCCTTAAATAAACCTAACACTAAGCCCCTGAAGATCTTGCTACCTTATCTTCACCATACCAGGTTCACCGATCGGTCCTCGGAAGTCTTGATCCAAGCCTCGGAAGTGTTGATCCAAGCCCAAGCGGGGGGCTGAAGAGTGACGTCCATCCTCGGGCTGAAGTCTGGATCCAAGCGGTGGCTGAAGAAATCCATCATCGGCTGAAGTCGGAAGTCCATCATCGGGATGATGTCTTCTATCAAGCCGCATCTTCAATCTTCTTTCTTCTGGAGCGGAGCGGAGCCATCTTCTTCCAAGCCGACGCGGAACATCCTCTTCAACCGACGCCTACTCGCCGAATGACGGTTCCTTTAAATGATGTCATCCAAGATGGCGTCCCTCGAATTCCGATTGGCTGGAAGGATTCTATCAGCCAATCGGAATTAAGGTAGGAATATTCTGATTGGCTGATGGAATCAGCCAATCAGAATCAAGTTCAATCCGATTGGCTGATCCAATCAGCCAATCAGATTGAGCTTGTATTCTATTGGCTGTTCCGATCAGCCAATAAAATGCGAGCTCAATCTGATTGGCTGATTTGATCAGCCAATCCAATTGAACTTGATTCTGATTGGCTGATTCCATCAGCCAATCAGAATATTCCTACCTTAATTCTGATTGGCTGATAGAATCCTACCAGCCAATCGGAATTCGAGGGACGCCATCTTGGATGACGTCATTTAAAGGAACCGTCATTCGGCGGTTATTGAGGCGGGAGTGAGGCGGATTAGGGGTTAATAACTTTATTATAATAGCGGTGCGGTCCGCTCAGCAGATTAGGGGTTAATAAGTGTAGGCAGGTGGAGGCGACGTTGTGGGGGGCAGATTAGGGGTTAATAAATATAATATAGGGGTCGGCGGTGTTAGGGGCAGCAGATTAGGGGTACATAGCTATAATGTAGCTGGCGGCGGCGGGCGGACGGCAGATTAGGGGTTAATAAGTGTAGGTAGCTGGCGGCGATGTTGTGGGGGGCAGATTAGGGGTTAATAAATATAATATAGGGGTCGGCGGTGTTAGGGGCAGCAGATTAGGGGTACATAGGGATAACGTAGTTGGCGGCAGTGTACGGAGCGGAAGATTAGGGGTTAAAAAATTTTTATAGAGTGGCGGCGATGTGGGGGGGCCTCGGTTTAGGGGTACATAGGTAGTTTATGGGTGTTAGTGTACCTTAGAGCACAGTAGTTAAGAGCTTTATAAACCGGCGTTAGCCCAGAAAGCTCTTAACTACTGACTTTTTTCTGCGACTGGAGTTTTGTCGTTAAATTTCTAACGCTCACTTCAGCCACGACTCTAAATACCGGAGTTAGAAAGATCCCATTGAAAAGATAGGATACGCAATTGACGTAAGGGGATCTGCGGTATGGAAAAGTTGCGGCTGGAAAGTGAGCGTTAGACCCTTTCCTGACTGACTCTAAGCCTCTAACGCTGGTTTTGACGGCTACCGCCCAACTCTAAATCTAGGCCTAACATTCTAAAAAATCTAGCATTACAGATAATAAAAAAATAATTACCAGAAAAAAATTAAAGAATTAATCATATTTTAATACCCCTTTAAAAAACACCCCAAAATAAAAAAGCCTTATTCAAACTAAAACTAAACTACTAATAGCCCTTAAAATAGCCGTTTGTGGAACATTGCCCTAAAGCAAATCAGCTATTTTGTGAAAAATAAAAACTAACCCCTGTAACATTACACACCCCAAAATAAAAAATAAATAAATCTAAAAATCTAAATAACAAACTGCTAGGTTCCGAGTTTTGCGTTATGTGTGAAAAAGCCTCATAACGCAGCTTTTTCACTACCGCTGCTATTACGAGTCTTGTAGGTATAGCTGTACCACACACATTTTTGTCCGTCACGCAACGTAACTACCGCACTTTTTAAAAAGTCCCTTTTCAATGGGACTTCCACAGTGCCGGTTTAATGAGTTTACATTTCCGGCCAAAAAAGTGAGCGGTACAGCCCATAACTACAAGATCTGTACCGTAAACTGAAAGTCAATAGTTATGGGTTTTACATTACAAAGCTGTACCATAAAACTCATAACTAAAGTGTCACAAAATACACTAACACCCATAAACTATCTATTAACCCCTAAACCAAGGCCCTCCCGCATCGTAAACACTAAAATAAACTTATTAACACCTAATCTGCCGCTTCGGACATCGCGCAACTATAATAAACATATTATCCACTAAACCGCCATACTCCCGCATCCCAAACACTAGTTAAATATTATTAACCCCTAATCTGCTGTCCCTAACATCGCCGCAACCTACATTACTGTTATTAACCCCTAATCTGCTGCCCCCCAAATCGCCGCCACCTAACTACACTTATTAACCCCTAATCGGCTGCCCCCAATGTCGCCGCCACTATACTAAAGTTATTAACCCCTAAACCTCTGGCCTCCCACATCACTAACACTAAATAAAAATATTAACCCCTAAACCTAACCTTAAGTCTAACCCTAACACCCCTAACTTTAATATAATTAAAATAAATCTAAATACAAATTACTATTATTACCTAAATAATACCTATGTAAGACTAAATACTTACCTGTAAAATAAACACTAAGCTTGCTGCAATATTATAATAACTAATAGTTACATTGTAGCTATCTTAGGTTTTATTTTTATTTCAGGGGTAAGTTTGTATTTATTTTAACTAGGTAAACTAGTTAGTAAATAGTTATTAACTATTTACTAGCTACCTAGTTAAAATAAATACAAACGGCCAGATTACGAGTTTTGCCTTAGAGGCTATGCGGTGCTAACAAGCAGTTTTCTCTCACTGCTCACTTACCTGCAGCGCTGGTATTACGGGTTTTTACAAACTCAGCGTTAAAAGGCAAGAAGTAAACGTTGAGCAAAATTGTGCTCCTTACCACACTCCAATACTAGCGCTGCTTAAGTCAGCAGTGAGCTGGTCATACGTGTTCGTGCACAATTTCCCCATAGGAATAGATGGGGAGAGCCGTCTGAGAAAAAGTCTAACACCTGGGTGAAGTGGTCCTCCAGACGTGCAGAAGTCAATAGGATTGACCTTGCAACCAATCGGAATCTAAGGGACGCCATCTTGGATGACGTCATTTAAAGGAACCGTCATTTAGTAAGAAGACTCCGGATGAAGAGGATCCGCGTCGGATGTCTTGAAGATGGAGCCGCTCAGCGTCGGATGTATGAAGATAGACGATGCCGTCTGGATAAAGACTTCTGCCCGTCTGGAGGACCACTTCGCCCGGCTTGGATGAAGACTTCTCCCGGCTTCGTTGAGGACTTCGGCCCGGTTGGATGAAGACTTCTGCCGCTTCCTTGAGGATGGATGTCCGGTCTTCAAAACAATAAGTCGATCTTCAGGGGGTTAGTATTAGGTTTTTTAAGGGTGTATTGGGTGGGTTTTATTTTTAAGATTAGGGTTTGGGCTGCAATAGAGCTAACTGCCCTTTTAAGGGCAATGCCCATCCAAATGCTTTTCAGGGCAATGGGGAGCTTAGGTTTTTTTAGTTAGGGTTTTATTTGGGGGGTTTGTTGTGTGGGTGGTGGGTTTTACTGTTGAGGGTATTTGTATTTTTTTTACAGGTAAAAGAGCTGATTACTTTGGGGCAATGCCCTGCAAAAGGCTCTTTTTAAAGGCTATTGATAGTTTAGTTTAGGCTAGGGTTTTTTTTTATTTTGGGGGGGGGGCTTTTTTTATTTGGATAGGGCTAATAGATTAGGTGTAATTAGTTTAAAGATCTGTAATTAGTTTTTTTATTTTCTGTAATTCAGTGTGGTTTTTTTTGTGATTTAGCTAATTTAATTTAATTTATTTAATTGTTTTTAATTTAGTTAATCTATTTAATTGTAGGGTTAGGTTAGGTGTTAGTGTAACTTAGGTTATGTTTTATTTTACAGGTAAATGTGTCTCTTTTTTAGCTAGGTAGTTATTAAATAGTTAATAACTATTTAATAACTATTCTACCTAGTTAAAATAAATACAAACTTGCCTGTAAAGTAAAAATAAACCCTAAGCTAGCTACAATGTAACTATTAGTTATATTGTAGCTAGCTTAGGGTTTATTTTATAGGTAAGTATTTAGTTTTAAATAGGAATAATTTAGTTAATGATAGGAATTTTATTTAGATTTATTTAAATTATATTTAAGTTAGGGGGTGTTAGGGTTTGGGCTAGACGTAGGTTTAGGGGTTAATAAATTTAGAATAGTGGCGGCGACATTGGGGCGGAAGATTAGGGGTTAATAAAAATAATGTAGGTGTCGGCAATGTTGGGGCAGCAGATTAGGGGTTAATAAGTATAATTTCGTGGTGGTGATGTTAGGGGAGGCAGATTAGGGGTTAATAATATTTAACTAGTGTTTGCGAGGCGGGAGTGCGGCAGTGGTTGACATGTTTATTATAGTTGCGGAGATATCCAGAGTGGCAGATTAGGGGTTTAAAATTTTTATTTTAGTGTTTGCAAAGCGGGAGGGCCTCGGTTTAGGGGTTAATAGGTAGTTTATGGGTGTTAGTGTACTTTTAGCACTTAAGTTATGAGTTTTATGCTACGGCGTTGTACCATAAAACTCTTAACTACTGACTTTAAAATGCTTTAGGGATCTTGGAGGTAGAGGGTGTACCGCTCACTTTTTGGCTTCCCAGGACAAACTCGTAATACCGGCGCGATGGAAGTCCCATAGAAAAAAGGGTTTACAAAGTTTACGTAAGTTGTTTTGTGGTAAGGCCAAAGAAGTGTGCAGTGTCCCTAAACCTGCAAGACTCGTAATAGCAGCGGTAGGGAAAAAGCAGCGTTAGGACCTGTTAACGCTGCTTTTTCAGCCTAACGCAAAACTCATAATCTAGCCGCATGTTACCTATAAAATAAAACCTAACCTGTCTTACACTAACACCTAACATTGCACTAAAATTAAATAAAGTACATTAATTAAATACAATTAACTAAATAACAAAAAAAATAAACACTAAATTACACAAAATAAAAAAGAAATTATCAAATATTTAAACTAATTACAGCTAATATAATAGCCCTATCAAAATAAAAAATCCCCCCAAGAAAAAACCCCCCTAGCCTACACTAAACTGCCAAGGGCCTTTTGCGGGGCATTGCTCCAAAGAAATCAGCTCTTTTACCTGTAAAAAAAATACGAACAACCCCCAACAGTAAAACCCACCACCCACACAACCAACCCCCCCATACCTAAAAAACATAAGCTCCCCATTACCCTGAAAAGGGCATTTGGATGGGCAGTGCCCTTAAAAGGGAATTTAGCTCTTTTTCTGGGCCCAAAGTCCCTAATATAAAAATAGAACCCACCCAATAAACCCTTAAAAAAACCTAACACTAACCCCTGAAGATCCACTTACAGTTTTTGAAGACCAGACATCCATCCTCATCCAGTCGGGAGAAGTCTTCATCCAAGCGGGCAGAAGTCCTCAACGAAGCTAGGAGAAGTCTTAATCCAAGCGGCAAGAAGTCATCCTCAAGGCGGGCAGAAGTCTTCATCCAGACGGCATCTTCTATCTTCATCCTTCCGACGCGGAGCGGCTCCATCCTCAAGACATCCGGCTAGGAGCATCCTCTTCTTTCGCTGACTATTCAAAAATGAAGTTTCCTTTAAATGACGTAAATCAGAATTAAAGGGTAAAAAATCCTATTGGCTGATGCAAAGTTTAAATATTTGATAATTTCTTTTTTATTTTGTGTAATTTAGTGTTTATTTTTTATTTTTTTGTAATTTAGTTAATTGTATTTAATTAATGTAATTTATTTAATTTTAGTGTAATGTTAGGTTAGGTTTTATTTTACAGGTAAATTTGTATTTATTTTAACTAGATAGTTAGTAAATACTTAATAGCTATTTACTAACTAGTCTACCTAGTTAAAATAAATACAAACTTAGCTGTGAAATAAAAATAAAACCTAAGATAGCTACAATGTAACTATTAGTTATATTGTAGCTAGCTTAGGGTTTATTTTATAGGTAGGTATTTAGTTTTAAATAGGTATTATTTAGGTAATAATAGTAATTTTTATTTAGAGGAAATGCACTCACATTTGATGGAGCACCTACCTTGGTGCTACAGGAACAAGCTGGGATTAATATGGTCAACCAGTAGATTTAATCACCGGCATTCAGGAACGCTTAATGGTCCAACAATGGATTTGGAGTGTAAAAGGTAGAGAACAAGCATTTCTCAGCCTACAGTGGCTGTTTTGTCAGGCTTGGTAAAAAGAATATAACATATATTAATATAATATGATATATCCTTTTTACCAAGCCTGATGAAACAGCCACTGTAGGCTGAGAAATGCGTTGCTATCTTTTAACCTTTTAAATAAATTAAGTTTTTATTACTTACCACTTGCTGCCTGCTTGTTCTCTACCTTTTACACTCCAAATCCATTTTTGGACTATTGAGAGTTCCCAAATGCCGGTGATTAAGTCTACTAAGTGACCATATTGATCCCACCAAGGGAGGTGCTCCATCACATGTGAGTGCATTTTATTATTTTATCACCCTCTTGCATTAGCAATACTAGGACATATAGGCACCCTCTTGTGCTTTGTATTGTCCTCTACAGATTACTATACATCCACCAGAGGTCAGTCTTCTGGGTGACTGCTATTGACCCCAGATTGCTCCTTCTACACCACTAGGGGTGTCCTATCTTATGTGAGTGCAACCATTTTATCCTCATCATATCAATATATTTCCTACAATATTGGGCCATGTGGCGCTTCTGTCTTCCTCTTTTCACTGCAGATTACTGACTCTGGGTCGTGGTCTGATCCTCTACAGACAGCTGCCTGATTGTGCCTACTTCTTTAGCTATATTGTTATTATTTACAAGCTACTTAAGGACTCTATTTCTTTATTTATTGTAGAACATATGCAATTTTGTTTCTGTTTTTACTGATATATTATTCATTACTGTGTATATTGATATAGTAGTGCCAATAACACTCATTGTCACAATTGTGGATGAATTACCGGTGTACACATTAAGGGTACCCCCTATTATTCTTCAGCATTAGAGGGGTTAGTGTTTGTTTTGTTTTTTTGTTTTCAAAAGAGCTGATTCACTTTAGGTCAATGACCTGCAAAAGGCCCTTTTAAGGGCTATTGGTAGTTTAGTTTTAGAATAGGGCTTTTTTATTTTGGGGTGTTTTTTTTTCTAAGGGGTATTATTTTTATTTTTTTTAGAGATCTAACATAAGAATCTATAATTATAAAGACCATATACATGTAAACATTTCATATTTCAAAACATGAATTATACATTGATCATGGATCTTTTACAGAGATGTTTCGAGCATTATTTTAGACATCATAACAAAACATAAATGATAAAAACAGGCTTAACGAAAGAAAAAAAAAAGGGGAGGAAGAGAGGGAGAGGAAGAGAAAAAAAAGAGGGGGATCTTCCCCCCAGTCTCCCTATGCTTAACCTAAGCTCTATATGATAAGGGACTAAGTTATATTACTATATATTAGCATTCCAGAATCCCTTTTTTTATATATTTATTTTCCCAACAAATCTTACATATAAAAGAAAAAAAAAACATAGATACATAGGCAAATACTTATACATCATTTTTAGATACATTGTTATGCTTCACTCTTTAAAAAAATTAAACACAAAATGTTGGTTTTTTTATATGACTTTCTCTTCCTTTTTCTCCTTTGATCAGAATTTCCTGATCATACCTCATCCCACCCACATATATTGCCTTAAATAACCTTTCTCCACTCCACTCTCTTCATCTATCATGGGAATAACGCCGCTAGATCGCTGGTCGGCATCATTTATGGTCGGAAGCATTCTAGAATCCTTAATGGAAGAAGTGGCCATCATTATAGAGTTCACGATAGGCATTAGTCTAGGCTAATGGGGCCTAGAGTTTATTTTTGAATTGTACAGGTCATTGTTTTAATTATTGGAATTCAGTTTTCTAAAAATTCTTGAGCCCTACTCTCAGAAGAAAGATCCATGATAGGCCTATATTTTGAGATTTAATGGAAAAGTTTACTATATCAATAGTTAACTTTGCCCCAGAATTGATATATCTTAGGGCAATAAAAAAATAGGTGAAGAGTATCAGTGACATGTTGGGCAATGGTGGTCTATATTTACATAGAGCTTAGATAATTTCAAAGGAGTTAAGTATGTGTTATGTATTAGTTTAATATGGGATTCCTTCTAACTTACAGAAATAGCTAGTTTCTCTGAAGCAGAAAAACTATATTTAATATTAGATAGTTCAAAAAAAGGAAAATGGTGAGACCAATGAGTAAATATTTTATATAAATGTGTTTTTCCCTGTTTGGCTAACATAATATTATATAAAAGGGAAATTGAGAATTTACCTGCTGCAAACTTTTTAATACATTCATTAATTTCAGACCATAGATAAATTGAACCAAATTTCCAATTCTGGGCGTTGATGAAGTGACGTAGTTGGAAATATGCAAATAAATTAGATCTAGGAAGTTCAAAGGGGTAGCTTAAATTATTAAAGGAAACAATCAGTCCCGACGAAGAAAGTATTTGATGAGTATATTTAAGCCCTTTGAGGGCCGAGGTCGAATACTGCAGAATGAATTCCGGGTGTTAATTCCAGGTTCCCTTAAATAGGTAAGGAAAATCTAAAATCTATATCAAAAGCACTACACATTTTTTGACATGCAATAATAATATTTTTAAATGACAGTAAATAGGATACACTCGCCGGAAGCTTTTTTACAGGACAATGAAGAATAGATTTTAAAGAAAAAGGGAAGATAAAAATACTCTCTCTCTCAAAACAAGAAACTTTATTTGATTCTGTGGGCCAGTCCAGAGCAATTTTAACCAAGGTAGTCAGGTTTTAGAGTTTGATGTCAGGAAAGGCTAAACCATCATTCATTTTTTTTTTACATAGTTTAGAAATCGATATACATGCTTTATGACCATTCCAGAGGAATTGCGAGCAGGCCGAGTAAAACTTTCAAATTTCTTGACTTGGAATAAAAAGAGGGAGATTTTAGAGTAGATAAAGTATTCGAGGAAATATAATTGTCTTAACTAAGTTTACTCGAGCAGATAAAGAGAAAGGAAACGCTGCCCAATTTTGGAGATCAAGAATTGCCTTCTAGAATACTTGGGGATAGTTCAATTTGTACCACATCCTAGGATTTTTATGAAGAGTAATGGCCAAATATTTAATACAATATGTATTTTTAAAATGATGATTCAAATAGCTATCCCCAAGTTTTCGGACTAACAGAAGTTCACTTTTTTCGACATTGATCTTGTAACCTGAAAAATAGCTAAAAACAGAGAGAATGTGTAGTATTTTTGTAATGATGTTAGTTGATTCTTTGAGACAAATAAGAAGATCGTCGGCATATAGCAGGGTTTTAAGAACCAACTCTTATTCCACCCAATTCTTGATGTAGCCAGATAGCTAAAGATTCAATAGAAATATTGAACAAGTGCGATAAGGGACAGCCTTGTCGTTTCCCCCGTCCCAGAAGGATTTTTGGAGAAAGTTTATCAGTAATAAGAAGTGATGAATTTGGATTTTTATAGATCTTAGAGATAAATTGAAAAAAATGTCCATTAAATCCAAATTGACGTAAGGAATATAGTAGATGGTCCCATGATATGGAGTCAAATGCTTTCTCGGCGCCTACTTTTAAAATTGCTAAATCATTACCTAACTTCACCTTATTCTTTTTTTGTGAAGTATTTTTTTTTTATTTTGGAAAAAAAAAAACTTTATTTGTATTTTGACATGTATACAAAATGTCAACATCACATCAGGTATGGACATACACAAAATCAATATCTCCTCCGTATCTTGTGTCCGTATTTTAAAAATCTCACCTGTAGATGTCATAATAACAAGAAAAGGGAGCATAAATTTTTACTAACTCGGCAATATAATCCGAAAATAACTCATCTTGTATCATCCTCCATCTCAATTAGTCCTCTAGATCAAAGTTTATATATATCCATACATATTCATAGTATACTTATCCTGAATAACAGTAATGTTAACTCTTTACTATAACAAAAACAAGAAGGAAAACAGTTAAACAATTTTATAGACTGTAAACTCTCCTAGTCTATAATTACAATACACTTTAATATATGTTCCAATATTGCCCAGGGTAGTCCAGAAGCCCATGTCTCAGAATTTATCACGCTTTGGATTAAAAACAAAAATAACTCACTGCCTCTATCAGTTATTCAATGATTATGGAATATTAAAAAAGCAACTAAGAGGGACCTGTGTATTTAAAGCAAAAGAGCATAAAACTCCTAGCCCTTACTTCTGACTTTATGTTTTAGCAAATTTGTATTGTTCCCAAAGGAAAACAACATCATAGTATATGTTTAATCTGTTAGTGGAGAAATAAAAGTACCTTTCCATTTTAATTATAAAGTCCACTTGTTTCGTCCAACTATCAAGAGATGGGATTTGTGGAGATTTCCATAGTCTTGGAATCAATCTCTTGGCCGCATTAATCATAATTTGGATTAAGATACGTCTTAATTTGCAAGGAACACTAGATAAATCATTGAAAATTGACAATGACGGGGAGAACTCTAACATGAGGCCCGTAACCCTCTCCATTTCCTTATATACATCTCTCCAAAATGAATGCAAAGGAATGCAGTCCCACCAGATGTGAAACATATTGCCCTCTTGTCCACATCCCCTCCAACACTTATTACTTGCATTCCTAAACATATATTTTAATCTATTAGGAGTTATATACCACCTCAACAAAACCTTCAGATTAGTTTCCAGGCAAGAAGATGTGTGTGAGGATTTTGCTGTAAAGGAGGACCAGCGTTTCCATTGTTGGGAGGGGATTTGTGTATTCATTTCTCTTTCCCATCTTTGTACATAGATGGGTCTAGAAGGAAGGTGTGAGTCCCTGACATATTTGTAGACAGTGGACACTATACCTGTTATTGCTGGTGACGTACCCAAGCACAATAATTCAAAAGCAGTTAGTGCTCGTAAAAAATCTTTCTTATTTTTATGCATGGATATGTAATGTCTAGTCTGGTGGAAGGCAAACCATGTAGGGAAATAATTGTGACCTTGCTCCTGTAAAGCTTGTCTAGTTAACAGTTTACCGTCTCTTACTAAATTATAGATTGGAATTAAATCGTCCAAAGTACCCACTTCTCCATGGATCCACCCGCTCCCAGATCTACTCTCTTCTAATTCTCTGTTGTATAATAATGTTGTCAATGGGGCGTATGGTGTGGATACTTTAGCAAATTTATTTCTATAATTTAACCAGGTAGACCAGGTCTCACTACAGATAATGTACGGCTTACTGATATTCAGCAATGTTGTAGAGATTGATGGTGCCCAACACAAACCACCCATATGCGGTACATTTAATAATTGTCCCTCTAGCTCCAACTTTTTATAAGAAAGCTTATTATGTCTGCACCAGTCCACAACTCTGCCTAGGGATATAGCTGCTCTATACCAATGTAAATTAGGGACTCCTAGTCCACCTCCTTCTCTAGGGGTGTAAAGGACACTCTGAGGTAGTCTGGGCGGTCTTCTTTGCCAAATATAAGAGTTTAATATTTTCTGTAAGGTGTGTATATCTCTAGATATATTCCCTATAGGCAATGCTTGAAGTGCTTTTGGCAATAGAATCATTTTTGCTGCCGAAATTCTCCCTAGCCACGATATATTTTGCTTTGGTAACCATCTAGAAGTTAAAGATTGAAACTCTGTTATAAGTCTCCCATAGTTTAATTTGCGTAATTGATTTTCATCCGAAGTTAAGTAGATGCCTAAATATTTCAATGATGTAGGGTTGATTTTGAATGGGCTATTCATTTTTATATCTCTCAATAAGTCTGCTGAAATATTAATAGGATATAACTCAGATTTAGTTGAATTAATTAAAAAATTGGATACTTCCCTATACTTTAACAATTCCTCTTGGGCACCTTTTAAGGATTGTCCCGGGTTAGACAAAGTCATTAACACGTCGTCAGCAAACATAGCTAGTTTATAAGATGTGTTTTGGATCTCTATTCCTCAAATATCGGAATTATTGCGAATCCGAGTCGCCAAGGGTTCCAATGACAACACACATAATAAGGGGGACAGTGGGCAACCTTGTCTTGTCCCATTACGGATCTCGAAGGCGTCCGACAGCAGACCGTTGACCCTAACTTGTGCTAAGGGGTTAGAGTAAAGGGCTAGAATTTGGGAAATAAATTTAGAGGGGAAACCGAATTTAATTAATGTGGAGTGTAGAAATGTCCAATCTAGTCTGTCGAACGCCTTCTCTGCGTCTGTTGAGAGAAAGACAGCTGGGGTTTTGCTAATTTTAATGTGATCTAACAAAGTGATAACCTTACCAACATTATCCCTAGCCTCTCTACCTTTTACAAATCCTACCTGGTCCTCATCAAGTAACGTAGGTAATAAAGCATTTATCCTAGATGCTAATATCTTGGCGTATAACTTTAAATCTACATTTAACAAAGAGATAGGTCTAAAATTGGCTGGTGTTGTAGAAGGTTTCCCAGGTTTAGGAATAACCGTTATGTGTGCTTGGAGCATAGTGTCAGGGAAGCTGCCGCAATCAGAAATGGAGTTAAATAATAACGCTAAGTGTGGGCTTAACTGGGATTTAAAAGTTTTATAATACTGATCAGTGAAGCCATCTGGCCCTGGAGCCTTATTGGGTTTCAAATCTGAGATTGCTGTTTGTATCTCCCCTACACTGATAGGAAGTTCTAGTGATTCTGCGTCTTCTACTGACAACTTTGGGAGGTCTATGTCCTTTAAATATTGAACACACTTCTATCTATGTGCCTCTGATGATCTGTTTGCATGAATATTATAGAGCTTGTGGTAATATTCCTTGAAAATCTTAGCTATAGTTACCATATCTTCTATTTGGGACCCCGACTTTGCCAAGAGGGAATATATATAAGACTTATGTTGCTGCTTCTTAAGGGCTCATGCTAAATATTTACCTGTTTTATTACTTTCCCCATAAAACCTTTGTTGTAAGAATAATGTCTTCCTCTGAGTTTCAATCTGTAAGTGTTCATTTAATAGTTCCCTTTTCTGATTAAGAGACTGTGTTATTGCATCGTCTCTGTGGTTAAGTTTTGCTAAGTAGTCTAATTCTGCAATCTCACTTACTAATGATAGGTATACCTCTCTTTTCACCCTGTTTTTGGCTGCTTTGGTTTTGATAAGTTCCCCTCTCATATAAGCTTTATGCGCTTCCCATATGATATCTAATTTAGTCTCTGGGGTGGCATTAATAGAAAAATAGGTATCCATCTGTTTAGTGAGTTGTTACACTAATTGTGGGTCCAATAGCAAGGAGTCGTCTAATCTCCAACAAAAGGGGCAAAGTGGAATGGACGGCCATTGTAAGTAGCATTCCACCAATGAATGGTGGGACCATGTAGTGTGTTTTATCTTGCATTGCTTTATGTATGAGAGAGCCAAATGGTCAGTGATGATGTAATCTAGGTGAGAGTAGCTCTTATGTGGATACGAAAATAAGGTGTAATCTTTCTTTGAGGGATGTAAGTAGCGCCAAGTGTCATGTAGAGTCAGGGATCTAAGAGATTGCCAAATAGACCTGGAAACCTTATGTGGTATATAGCTGGTATCGCTTGAGCTATCCAATACAGGAACTAGTGGAATATTTAAATCTCCCCCTACTATTAACGGACCTTTAGAGATGTCCATAATTTTCCGGGTAATTTGTTTAATAAATGCATCTTGGCGGTTGTTAGGAGCGTATAAATTAACCAGGGTTATTGATTTGCAATACAATAAACCCACTATACGCAAAAACCTGCCCTCCTTGTCTCTATCAGTTTGCCAAACCTTGAATGGGATGGATCTATGAATAAGGATGCTAACACCATTAATCTTTTTATGTTGGTGTACACTATGGAAATGTTGAGTGTACTCTGCAGTGAAATATCTCGGTGTGCTATTTAATTTAAAATGGGTTTCCTGTAAAAAGAGAATCCTACCTCCCCTTTTATATAGGTCTTGTAAAGCCATAGTTCTTTTATTTGGAATATTGAGTCCTTTAACATTTTGGGTGAGTATGTGTAAAAATTGAGCTTTACCTTGTGTAGTCATCAAAGTAAATCAAGCGACACACCAGTCGCCAACAGATGAGACCGTATAACTATATGAGCTTCACGAAAAAACCCTGGGCATAACAGCAGTAAGAAAAACAAGAAAATGTCAACATTCGAACAACATTGATTGAAACGCATTTAGCTCCTTCTTTAGAAGCTTTAAACCAAGAACAGTAGAAGGGGGGAAAAGTGCCAAGTTAGGCCAAGCACAAGTAAAATCAATAACAGTATTGGGTGTACCAATGTGTGGCATAGACCGACCTATCATTCAAACCTCTGGTTAATAGACAACTATTCATCAACCCTTTATCAGGTACATATAAATAGATAAATAATCATCTTCTGAGCTTTAATGAAAAAATTAGAATCTTACATTTCTCAAATTCTATATTTCAAAGTACACGTAGCTACTACTACTCACATATAGGTGTTATATTAACATTCCTATAGCCTAAAGGAGTGTGAACAGATTAGGGCATGCAATTACATTTCTAAATAAGGTAACTTCTATAAAAATTCTTACCATTCGGAGACCTTTTCTCAAACTATAATAGAATGGATCGTGGACTCCCAAAGATAGTCCCACCAAAAGAAAAGAATGTCTAAACATGCTTTAAGTAGCTTCTTGTCTTGTTGCACCAGTGTTGTTTTGTGTGGGAGTGTTCATGTTTCCTCTCCCATAAGGTACTTTCTGCCATTCCATTCTCTGAGGGAGAGGAGCCTCCCTGCTGGTGCGTTTCTCTGAGGACATTTTTGAGCCTTCAGTCACTCCAGTAGGGTCTAGTCTCAATTCTTTGCATACTGAAGGGATGTCTTCCGGTGAATGACAAAAAACTATTTTTCCTTTCCATTGGATTTGCAGGCTAAACGGGTGACCCCATCTGTACAGAATGTTTTGCTGGCGAAGCTTGGTTGTAAGCGGCCAAAGATCTCTTCTTTTCTGCAAAGTCCTTGCTGATAAGTCTTCGAACAGTTGGAGGTTAATATCCCTGAATTTTACTGGATGTTTCTGTCTTGCCTTTTTCAGTAACATTTCTTTAATGGGGTAGCTGGTAATTTTAGCAATGATGTCCCTCGGGGGGTTGGCCTTCTGGTGGTTTGGAACGTAGGGCCCTGTGAATCCTATCTAGAGCAAAGGAGGAATCATCCCCCTCTTCTGTCAGGAAGGCAAATAAATCTTGGATATAAGTCTCCAGATCTTGAGGAGGCACTTCTTCTGGTATTCCCCTAATCCTTATGTTTTGGCGACGACTTCTATTCTCCAAATCGTCTACTTTATTTTCAAGTTGCAGAATTGTTAAATCTTGTTGTGACGTCTTTTCAGAGAAAGTGTGTAAAGATTTATCCTGCTGAGCCGAGTCACCTTCCAATTTCTCCACCCTCTGGCCAATCTCTGCAAGATCCTTTTTTATATCCGTTATTTCCTCTCAAATACACTGCTTCACTTGCTGCACTAAGGATGTAAAATCTTTTTTAGAGGGTAATGAGTCCAGTAAAGCTTTTGGTATTGTGACTGGTTGACTAATACTCTCAGAGTCAGACTCTGAAGATGTAGATTCAGTCCTCAATCTAGGCTCCATATCGAGAGTGTTTGGAGTTTGTGGTGGGTCAAGGCTTTTAAAAAACTTATTCCCTGATGGGAGTCCATTAGCCTTCTTCTTTGTAGATTTGTCCCCTTTAGAGCCTTTTTTAGGTGACATGGCAACGAAATCCTTTTTTTAGGGGGACTAAAAGGTTAGTGTCTCTTTCTCTGAATGTTCACTCAGCCTCAGGGAACTCCTTGCTGTTCAGGTGTTGTAAAACAGCATATAACTTTAATAGAATGGCAATGTAAGATTAGGGATCCCAAATTAGGAGGAACCATGTAGTGATATCATTTGCACCAGGCAATAATGAAAGAGGCATTTAAACATATCAAAAAAGGAGTGAATGTTATCTTTAGTTGTGCTGTGCTCAAATGCAAAGTTTGTAGGCCTCTGCATATATATTGCTGCAAACTTATGATAATGCCACTGTATTTAAATCATCATTATTTTCACCCTCCTTCAGCACATCCCTCTCTGCATTGTGCCGTATATCATGTTCTCCATAGTTTATGTCACATAAGCAGACGTGTCCAAAGAGGGAGCAGAAATTAACCATTAGGCCTTGGTATCATCGTACTGTATTTACTGAGTGACGCACTTTAATTTCACCAAAGCAATATCAGCATGTTCTATTAATCCCCTGTAGCCCTTGGCACTAATATGCTATCTCCTTATTCAAATTGACACCCCCATAATTGTATGTGTGCCCACATAAGTCTTTTTTCCCCTATAAATTCGGGGTTCAACTAGTGGCTGAATATATATACTTTTGGCGGAGGGCTCTGTAGCGTTACCTCTCCGGTAAGTATTCCTCACCTCTCTGACTAACGGGTGGCGATTGCGTCTCGGCTCATGACAGATCTGCCCAAGTCAGCTTTGTAGCGCCTCCCGAAGAGTCCTTTCTCCGGATAAATGCCAGACCGCAATGGGGCATCATAGAATGTGCAGAGGGCGGGTCGGGATCCCTTCTAATACACCTCTTTCTCTTCCTTGACCTTACCGGTCGTCTCACCAGCTGGCTATGTGCATTGCAGCACTTTTATAGATATCTCACCGATGTATGTATTTTTGGTATACCCATAAGTTTATAGCTTGGCCCACTTTAGGACACGGAGCTCACTCTGGTGCAGCCATCTCGGTTGAGAGCTGGCTCCGTCCCCTACCTGTGAAGTATTTTGATTCCAAAAATAATCTAACAAAGTTTCCATTTCCCGAAGATTGGAAGTTACATTTCTACCATGCATGAAGCCTGTTTGATCAGGGTGGATTATTTTATGAAGACAAAGCTTGAGTTGGTTAGCAATAATAGAAAAAAGAATTTTGTAATCCGCATTTAAAACAGATATTGGTCTATAAGAGGAGGGTTGTTTACGATCTTTCCCTTTTTTTGGAATTAAAGTTATGTTCGCAGTGGAGAAATAGTTAGAGATAGGAAAAGAGGTTAGATAATAATTATTAAAAAGTTTGGCTAGAGTGCCAATGATGTCTTCAGAACGGATTTTATATTGTTCTATTGGAAGCCAATCTGAGCCTGCTGCCTTATTTAACTTAGCATTCTTAATAGAGATCACAATCTCTTCAGTTGAAATCGGGGCATTAAGATTTTCTAAATCCGAAGAAGAAATATGAGGGGGTACAATGTTGGACCAGAAAATCTCCTTATTAATAACATTTATGTCTAGCTTAGAATTAATTTCAAATAATAATTATAAAAAACTTCTCTGATATTTTTTATTATCGGTGAATCTCGTAGTGCTCTCTTTGATGGCAGAGATATAGTTCCTACTCTTCTTATTCTTAACTACTCGGGCCAAATATTTGGGAGAGCTAACATCATGCCCTTTGAAATGATTACTCAGTTTGATATCTTCCTCTAAACATTTTTTTTTTAATTAACACCTCTCTTTTCATTCTGGACTGACAATAATGAGACCAATTATCCTGCGTAGTAGAAATTTTATAAAACCTGAAAGTATTTTTAACTTGGTTAGATAATTGGATTTCCTTCACTGCCCGCTTCTTTTTCCAGCGATACATATAAGCTTTGATTTGGCCTCTTAAGACCGTTTAGAAAGCTTCCCAGAAAATTTCAATTTTATTATAATATGCATGAATAATTGAACAATAATCTTTCCACTGTACTTTTAACCAGTTAATAAACTTGCTATTGTTCAAAAAAACGGGAGAAGTAAAACTTATATTTTGATTATTTTCCCTATTAGTTAGATATAGGGCAACAGATATTAGCACATGGTCTGAGATTATAATGTCATGGATTTTAGGGATGGATTCTAACAAAATGAGTTGTTCTGAAATTAAAATATAGTAAATCCTGGAGAAAGTGTGGTGTGATTTAGATATTCACACTAGAATTAATGTGTATTGGGGAATTTGATCCTACAGACATCATTAAGTTTGAGGGATGCACACCATTTTTAAAAATATGTAGCTGCTTTATTGTATTTCACCAGTAGGTGAAACATTCTATCAGTTCTGGGGCAAAGGGTCATATTAAAATCTCCTCCGAATATTAATCTTTGACTACAGTGTGGGTATAGTTTCCTTTTCATCATATCCCAAAATTCAGATGAAAAATAATTTGGGCCATAAACATTACATAAGATATATTCAAGATATATTCCATTAAAATATGGATTATGATAAACTACTACTATTCCGGTCACGTTCTATTTTAGTAACTTGATATTACAATTTTTTATGGATTAGGATAGCTACCCCACATTTCCGTTTTAAACAGGGGGTGGCAAATACTTCTCCTACCCAACATGATTTTAACTGGGCAGTTTCTTGTCCTTAAGGTGGGTTCCTTGTAAAAACACAATGTCGGGGGAATGTTTACCTAATTTAGATATCATTTGATGGGGGAAGTTATTCCACCGACATTCCAGGATAGAATATTAAATTGGCCTGTCATGCTTGGTTATCTTATAGGTTGGGGAGAGAGAGAGTGGGAGGGAGAAAGGGAAGAAAAAAAATAGGATTAATTACTTTTTTATTTTCTGTAATGTTATATTTTTTTATTTTCTGTAATGTTAGGGTTTTGTTTTAAAGGTAATATTAGGTTTAATTTATTTTTACAGGTATGTTTTTATTTTTTTTAAGGTATTTAGGATTTATTTTGTCATTTTTGTGTATTTTAATTTCAGTTAAGTTAGGGGGTGTTAGGTTAGGGGGTTTAGATGTTAGTTTTTGACTTTTCAATGTGGGGAGCTGGCGATTTAGGAATTTATAGTGTAGTTTAGAATTTGTGATGTGAGGGGATGGCGGTTTAGGGGTTAATAGTTTATTTAGGTAGTTTGCAATGTGGAGGGATGATGATTTAGAGGTTAATAGTGTGTTTAGTGTAACTATTTCACCTAGACAAAAAAGTTTGATCTTTAAATGCGATTGCGCTTGCACACTACTTAGCATTTTACGCTCCCTATAGAAAATATGGGGAGCGTAAATTTCTGCGAGTTCAAGCAAACTAATTCCGATAATTTTGATAGCGCTCCATATGGATTTGAGAGTAAAAAAAATGTGACCTCACGATTGCGTTTTCACTCCTATCCATAGCGCTCCACTTGTAATCTAGCCCATGGTTGTTTAACCCCCAAAAAACATAACTTCCCAAACTTCTAGAGGAGCCAATAATCCTCTAGTTTATGACAGGCCAACATTCATAATAGAAGGGTTCTTCCAGTTTGTGTGGGAGCCTAGGCACTCCTCAGACTTACTAGAATGCATACGAGCAATAGAAAGACTTGCATTTTATAGATATAAAATTAACTTTAAATTGAATTTTTCACCTTGATAAATGGAGCCCATCATGTTTTCATACTTACAAACTGCAAATGCAAACCCTAGAACATCAGAGTAAATGTGATCTACTTATATAAGGCAAATCTAGTGGATAGGAAATAAGTTGGTAAAACCACTTAGAACAATGGGAAAATCAAGGATTGGCACAGTGCAATAGAACCCAGGTTGATAGTTATAGTTACTATCCCTGCCTAGTACTTCACTCCTTGCAAAATATCAACAATTCTTGAGATGCTATTTTTTTTTAGCACCAATTTGTAGGGTATATGCCAAAGCATTATATAGCATATCTATTATAGAAGAAAAAAGATCACTGTAAACATAATAGGAGACTCTAGTTAATGAAATATTCTAGAAAAACAATGTGTGATAGCTGTATTTGAATATCTTGTATTATCTTTTATTATTACATTAATACATTGGTCATCTTCATCTACTGCACTTTTTTTTCTGGATGCCCTCAGGCTTTTCTATTCTTATTAAACTGGAGAACATTGTACATTTTTAACTCACATATTTTCTCTTGCCCTTTTCACCTTCTTTCATGTGTTTCTTTATATCCTGTTGAAAACAAGAATATGGCTTATTTCATTATAAATGTTTATTGTTTTTTTAAGATCATAGGTGATGCAAAGATACAAATTACAATGATTGTCTTAATATTAACGATTAATGTCATTGCATCAACTGGGAGTACACAATCATGTCCAATATGAGTAATTTAGAAGATTTTTAATGCTATTAAAGGGGCAACAAACGTATCTTTATAGAAAGATAGAAATATATATAGTTCCTTTAGGGAAAGCACAATCTCACCATCACTGGTCTTGTTAAAATATCCAAAAATTTATTAAGGCATTGTTAAAAAAGTGACATAACGTTTCGGCACCGCATTGTGCCTTTGTCAAATGTCAGCATATAAACAGAATATACAGCACACTTAAAACCATCTAACACAAAAGTTAAAAACATACCCCTTAGAAAGATAAGTTGAGGATTGAAGTTACCGCCACACAGCCGCTCGCGTCTTCCCATTACGGCAATTACGTCACGTAGGCACAGAACATACCTAGCGTGATGACGCATACCACGGCGTTGCCATAGCCATGCTGACATTTGACAAAGGCACAATGCGGTGCCGAAACGTTATGTCACTTTTTTAACAATGCCTTAATACATTTTTGGATATTTTAGCAAGACCAGTGAGTGCCTGCACTTTGTGAAATGCTTATATATATATATATATATATATATATATATATATATATATATATCTCAATGCTTGAAAATAAGCATTTTTCTAAGTGTGACGGCAGTGGTGGGATGCAAGTCTAATAAACTGTGGACCTTTATTAACCCATTCAGGCTCGATCTTGCCATCAAGTTAAGGCAAACAGAGATTGTAGTCTGCCAGGGATGAATAACAGCTCAGTGGCTTGTTCTATGGCCCGGTAACCACCTGGGAGTAGCTTCTTTTAGACGTATATCAATCTAATTCTGCCTAAAAAGGTCAGTCCAGCCCCGGAATACCAGGCAATTCTCATCTGAACAAGGGAAATAGCAACCCCAGACAATCGTTTCAACCTCATTTGGACTTATTCAGTGAGGTGCAACCATATCCCGCTAAGCACATTGGCCAAGGAACCCACATGTGGTTTTCCTTAAGTAAAGGTGCCAATACACGTTTTTTTCAACAACAATTTCATTGTTTACTTCCAAATAGCCTGTGTTTTACATCACTTTAAGCAATTACACACTGCATTGCAGAAGATCTAACAAAATAAAAAACAACTTACAAAGTTACCATATACCATAAAAAGTTTAATTATGCAAGATAAAAACAAATTTTATCATGCACATTTGGAGCCAGATTACAATTTGATCGCTCCTGCAAAATCCATATTTGTGCTAAACTTAGTAATACCAGTGCATGCATATGTGTGCTGGTATTACAAGTGAGGGTTCCAATTGCATGGAAACATTACACTCACGAGAGTGCACTTCCATAGGCTCCAATGGGAGCCTCGTTCTCATGCTGTGAGACATGGCATGCTAAATAGTACAGCGAAGGAGGTAAACGTGCAGCGATGGGCAGCAAATATAAATATATATGTACTGTATATAATTATATACATTTATATTTATGTGTTAATATGTGTATATACACATATTAACACATAAATATTTACAGTATTTCACGAAAGTGAGTGTACCCCTCACATTTTTGTAAATATTTTATTATATCTTTTCATGTGACAACACTAAAGAAATGACACTTTGCTACAATGTAAAGTAGTGAGAGCACAGTGTAAATTTGCTGTCCCCTCAAAATAACTCAACACACAGCCATTAATGTCTAAACCATTGGCAACAAAAGTGAGAACACTCCTAAGTGTAAATGTCCAAATTGGGCCCAATTAACCATTTTCCCTCCCCGGTGTCATGTGGAGCAGGTATGTTAAATGTGGTGTTATCGCTCTCACACTGTCTCATACTGGTCACTGGAAGTTCAACATGGCACCTCATGGCAAAGAACTCTCTGAGGATCTGAAAAAAGAAATTTTTGCTCTACATAAAGAGGGCCTAGGCTATAAGAAGATTGCCAAGACCCTGAAACTGAGCTGCAGCATGGTGGGCAAGACCATACAGAGGTTTCACAGGACAGGTTCAACTCAAAACAGGCCTCGCTATGGTCGACCAAAGAGGTTGGGTGCACGTGCTCAGCGTCATATCCAGAGGTTGTCTTTGGGAAATAGACGTATGAGTGCTGCCAGCATTGCTGCAGAGGTTGAAGGGGAGTGGGGCCAGCCTGTCAGTGCTCAGACCATATGCCACACACTGCATCAAATCGGTCTGCATGGCTGTCGCCCCAGAAGGAAGCCTCTTCTAAAGATGATGCACAAGAAAGCCCACAGTTTGCTGAAGACATGCAGACTAAGGACATGGATTACTGAAACTATATCCGGTGGTCCGATGAGACAAATATAAAATGATTTGGTTCAGATAGTGTCAAGCGTGTGTGGTGGCAACCAGGTGAGGAGTACAAAGACAAGTGTGTTTTGCCTACAGTCAAGCATGGTGGTGGGAGTGTTATGGTCTGGGCCTGCATGAGTGCTGCTGGCACTGGGGAGCTACAGTTCATTGAGGGAAACATTAAAGCCATCATGTGCTGTGAGAAACTGAAGCAGAGCATGATCCCCTCCCTTTGGAGACCGGGCCACAGGGCAATATTCCAGCATGATAATGACCCCAAATAAACCTCCAAGATGACCACTGCCTTGCTAAAGAAGCTGGGGGTAAAGGTGATGGACTAGTCAAGCATGTCTCCAGACTTAAATCCTATTGAGCATCTGTGGGGCATCCTCAAATGGAAGTTGGGGGCGCGCAAGGTCTCTAACATTCACCAGCTCTATGATGTCATTATGGAGGAGTGGAAGACAACTCCAGTGGCAACCTGTGAAGCTCTGGTGAACTCCATGCCCAAGAGGGTAAAGGCAGTGCTGGAAAATAATGGTGGTCACACAAAATATTGACACTTTGGGCCCAATTTGAACATTTCCACTTAGGGGTGTACTCACTTTTGTTGCCAATGGTTTAGACATTAATGGCTGTGTATTCATTTATTTTGAGGGTACAGCAAATTTACACTGGTATACAGGCTGTACACTCACTACTTTACATTGTAACAAAGTGTCATTTCTTCAGTGTTCTCACATGAAAAGATATAAAAATATTTTCAAAAATGTGAGGGGTGTACTCACTTTTGTGAGATACTGTATGTATATAAGCATTTATATTTACTGGGAACACACAGTCCCCATAGACCACAATGTAAAGGCACTTTTCAGTCCCGTTTTTTTTCTCTAACACACCACTCCCACCAACTTTACCCCCAAAATAATGCCTAGTATTTTTTTTTTATGTTCCTTTTTTTTTTAAATTGGGGGACATTTAAAAAATTGACCTGAGGGGGGCAGAGCCTATAGCTGTTGCGACAGGACGTGTTTGTGGGGAGCTCCTGGATTTAGTTGCTTTTATTTTCTAAAATCTGCTCTATATTCTGAGATATCAGGTTGAAGTACCCTTGGAAACTTTGAAGGAATCTGGGAATCTTTAACATAAAAGCGTATCTACCTTTGTTCCTCAGCTAACTTTATGGAGTCTGTCCACGAGGTCAGGAGGCCTATATTGTGAGTCTGGCTATCTGTGTTGTTGGGGCTGCTGTGAATATACTCCCCAGACTTCTGGGTTATAAAACCAGACGCATTAAAGCTGGTTAATTTCTACTAATATCTTGCAAGTGCATTAAATTACAATATTGCTGCTAACTATAAAAAGAGTCTTGATATCAAAGGGACATATTACTTGCTTATGCCATGGCTACACAGGACGACTACCTGTTCTCCTTCATCAATGAACTACTGAACAATCACTTTGATCGCTTGTCTGCAATCATCAGCAGAACTTTTAGAGGTTAACAACTTCACAGCCCCCGTGAGGCCAAGAGTGAGGGTGATCCGGCAGAGCCTGGCCTCGAAAGTGTGGAGGAGCCCAGCCCTCTCTCAATTCATATTGCTGCTGAAGCCATTAATCCAGTTGACAGTGTGAATCGCAAGATGGCAAGAGCAGCAGGTATTCAGCTGCAAGAAAGGGAAATGAAAAGAGGTGATCTCGGCTTTCCAAGAGCTGAAGAATCTGAGGAGCTAGCCACCAAAGATAGCAATTAGCTGAGGGTAACACATACCTTTATGTTAAACATCGCATCTCAGCCAGCAGCCCCAGCTCATTCATCATTTAATGGGTCCACTCTCCAGGCAGTAACTCATCACATACTGCAGATCCACCCCTTTCAGTTCACAGAGAAGTACAGGGACCTTCACTTGCTGATCATACTGTGACTGCACTTTCACCTATTGTTCAAGAGAAAGCACCTGACACCCGGCAGCTCGCTGCTCAAGAATGGTGCAGTGTGCAGTGGATCGAAAAGCTACTGAGCGTGAACTAGCACCTATGAGGTTTGGTTTACCTCCTTGAAAGCCACTTACCTTTCTTTTCATGGGATCTCCTTCTGTATTGTCCATGTCAGATTGGAGAGATGGTATGGGTTAGTAAGCTGGTTCATAGGTTCCCTTATTAATTAACTCTTCATCTTTGGACATTGCATATTATACTTTTGGACTAAAGTAGCCTCCTGAGTTTACTTCTATTAAACCCTGTACTATATAATAGCTGTCAGCTGGAAAGTTTGTTCAGAGTCATGACCATATATATGACCATATCTATGCTGGTGACTTAAACTATGACTGCTTATTATATTTGTTTATTTTGGGTTTTTTTACAATGGGGCTAGACAGTTTTCTTTGCTGTTCTACTATATATCATAATTGTCACTTAACTTCTGTTTCTTAGCCTTATGTTTTTACTTTATTGAGACTTCTTATAGTATATTAGAAGGAAATTTGATAATTAATGTTTATGCTATAATGTGGTTGCATTTGTCTTTACTGATAAGATCCCTTACTTTAATGGGAAGTGTGCCCCTAGTCACTCATTTTTTAAAAGAAGCCCTGTGTGGATTAGATAGTTAGGGGCTAAATTCTATACGGCATATAACTTAAAAATTACCTCCTAAACTAATCTTTTCAGTAGGACTTGTTGTCAGCAGCCAGGTCAACAAGTCCTTTTTACTCTTTTGACTAAGGAGGGTCCGATTACTAACTAAATTATGCATATATGTTGGGAATTATTATCAGTTACTTGATAACATGGCTGCATACTATGGCCTCTATTTATCATTGGTCTTGCGGACCTGATCACAAGAGCTGCTGGTGCAACACTGCCCCCTGCTGACTCACGGCCAATCGGCCGCCAGCAGGGAGGTGTCAATCAACCCGATCGTACTCGTTTGGGTTGATTTCCGGTGATGTCTGTCAGGCGGACAGGGTTATGGAGCAGCAGTCTTTAGACCGCTCCTTCATAACTTGTGTTTCTGGTGAGTCTGAAGACTCACCAGAAACACGGCCCTTCAAGCTCCATACGGAGCTTGATAAATATGGGCCTTATAGCTTTAATATATAATTACACTCTATAGCTTGCCTTACCTCTGCATATTAAATTGCTATTTATTTTTATCTATCCAAAGTATTAGGTGGTTCATAATACCTAAGTATTCAATTTCTTTTCAGTCCATGGTACCACCTAGCCAGTTTTGCATGTGCTATTTATATACCAGACTTAACTCCTGTTGACTATTGTATCTTCTAAGCAGGCCCTTCCCAGTTAGTCATGTGGATTTCCCTGCTTATCCATGTATACCTAATTTGTTTATTGGTTATAAGCTCCTTGACTACAGACCAATTACATTTCTAAATATCCATTTCCCTAGTTCCTTTATTATTATTATAATTAATAATAATTATTATTATAATTATTATTATTATTATTATTATTCCACAGCGCTGTAAACATAGTCAATATGTAATATTTATAATGATCATTGTATTACCTTTGGTTAGAGTCCAAGTTACTAATGATCACAGTGTACATTTAGAGGCCCAAAAGTGGCCATATATTGTTCTATATCTCCAAATACTCCCTATGGTGATTAATACTCATATTTGGAGGTCCAAGAGTGGCCTCTTATGTTTCAGAAGGAGTTCGTATCATTGTTACTATTATGACTTACTATATAGGGGATTTATATGTTAAAAATTTAAGGTGCTCTCATCAAGCTTGTATGTAGTACAGATGGTTATGTCATTATATAACTGTTCTTGACAAAACTGTTGGGTATTTTGTAACCACATTTTTATCCTTATTTTTTAATCTTTACAGAGTTTGAACCACATGTTTGTATAACCAAAATGTCATTGTTATGCAGTAATTTTATAATTAATTTCTATACTTATTTATGTCAGCACCTTAAGAAAAATAAAATTTTAAATAAAAAAATAAAAAAAATTGACCAGAGGTCTGATCTCAGGTTAATTTTTTGAGCGCTAATTGGTACCACAAATTGGCGGTAGCAATAACCAGCCACTTATTTATCGTGCACCCATAAACAGGCAAATGTGCTCATTTGCGGGTAAGCAATAATTTAATGCTCCACTTGTAATCTAGGCTTTGGTAAATTATTTTGCATGCTTTTCCTGCTATTTAAATCTGAAAAAGGAAATGTTCCCAATGCTTCCGGAGAGGTTCTAGTACTTTCCATGAAATTCAAGACCCCAGTGGGGTCTATATAAGGGATCGCTTTAAAATTTAAATTACCATAAAACGTTTAATTATGCATGCTTTTCCTGCTATTTAAAGGCATTCAGGATTCCAATGGTTGTACACGCAGTGGTTTATTGACATGTATGGAAACTTATTTATATCTACCCATATTTGGCCACTACAAAGAAGATAAGTTAAACAACACTGAAAAGTATTTTCAAGCGGTGTTTCCGTATGGAGCTTGATGCCCTGTGTTTCTGACGAGCCTTCGGGCTCACCAGAAACACAAGTTATAAAGCAGCGGTCTAAAGACCGCTGCTCCATAACCTGTCCGCCTGCTCTGAGGCAGTGGACAGACATCGCCAGAAATCAACACGATCGAATACGATCGGGTTGATTGACACCCCCTAATAGCGGGGGCGGCATTGCACCAGCAGTTCACAAGAACTGCTGGTGCAATGATAAATGCCAACAGCGTATGCTGTCGGCATTTATCAATGTGCAGCGGACATGATCCACAATATCGGATCATGTCCACTCGCACAATGATAATTCGGCCCCTAATTGTGTTTTTTGAGTGTAGTTCTTTTAAATAATTAATGGACCACTAATAGAATAATCAATAAAAGTAAAATAAAGAGACAATGAAAAAGCACTTAGTTTAAATTGCAAATTAGTAATAGATTTTTTTAGTAACATTTTCCTTCCTGTTGCATCATGTGACAGCCATCAGCCAATGCCTCTGAAACTGTGCATATAAAGAATGTGCACATTTATATAATAAGTTGTTCAAAATTGCATGCTCTATCTGAATCATGAAAGTTTAATTTTGACTTGATTGTCCCTTTAATTTATGATAAAATGATAAATACTTTAATATCCCTTAATGTGATTTTGTAATCTATATTGAGTATGAAGAAACTTTAGAAGCAAACAAAAAAGGACAATGAGATAATCTTTATATTGCCTAAATCAGGATTTTATCTGAAATATATATCTCAGTACATAAAAAATGTCAGCCCAAAACCAATATGCAGAGAGTTTCAGTACACAAGCATTAGACTGAGAAAGACGATCACAGTAGCCTAGAGCATGCTATTCCCTGCACTAGACCACCTGATACCAAATGAGAATATTCATCATCCATATTCCATAGGCCTAAGGTAAGATAATAGCACAAGCTGATGCCTTATTCATTGGTCATATCTCAGTTTAGTATAAGAGAGATCAGACTAAATGTCAATGGCAATACAGGACATCAGCAAACACTGAATGTTCTGTCAACCTGCATTGTTTCTTAATACTGATGATACGATTTTTCCTCTTTCACTTGTCTTTCCTAGATAAAGTATCTTCTTACTGAAGGGTCATACAGTGACAAGCCCACAAGATGTACATTGTAGTAAAATAGATTGTGAAATATACTTTTTATGTTTAAAACAAAAGCAAAATATTCAGCTTTTCTGACATTGCATAGTAGATATAAAGAAAGCACTTATATAAAGGACAGGCTGTGCTTTGGAGCAGTTGGCCCCTGTGTATTAGTCAACTTGAATCAGTTCTGAATTGATACAATAGCTTTTAATTAGAATTATTCTTCCTTTGCTATGCAATTTAGCGTTGTAATTAATATATATATAAAAAAAAAAAAATATATATATATATATATATACTGTTCCAAAAAAAGACAGCACTCACTGGTCTTAAAAAAGTAAAAATTAACTTTTAATCACATAAAGGGTTAAAATCAAGGGGTAAACATGACGTTTCGATGCCTTACTGGCATCTTTATCAAATGTCCCAGAAAGAGAAGGGGTGAGTCCTGAGAGGGCGCATCAGCTATGTGATATCCCAATGAAAGCGCTTTCATTGGGACATCACATAGCTGATGCGCCCTCTCAGGACTCAACCCTTCTCTTTCTGGGACATTTGATAAAGATGCCAGTAAGGCATTGAAACGTCATGTTTACCCCTTGATTTTAACCATTTATATGATTAAAAGTTAATTTTTACTTTTTTAAGACCAGTGAGTGCTGTCTTTTTTTGGAACAGTGGATATTATTTTTGACATTGCACCCTGGCAGTTATCCTAATACTTATATGGTGTGCAGTTCTATGTGGGACTTTATATATATATATATACAGGGAGTGCAGAATTATTAGGCAAATGAGTATTTTGACCACATCATCCTCTTTATGCATGTTGTCTTACTCCAAGCTGTATAGGCTCGAAAGCCTACTACCAATTAAGCATATTAGGTGATGTGCATCTCTGTAATGAGAAGGGGTGTGGTCTAATGACATCAACACCCTATATCAGGTGTGCATAATTATTAGGCAACTTCCTTTCCTTTGGCAAAATGGGTCAAAAGAAGGACTTGACAGGCTCAGGAAAGTCAAAAATAGTGAGATATCTTGCAGAGGGATGCAGCACTCTTAAAATTGCAAAGCTTCTGAAGCGTGATCATCGAACAATCAAGCGTTTCATTCAAAATAGTCAACAGGGAAAAACCAAGGCGCAAAATAACTGCCCATGAACTGAGAAAAGTCAAGCGTGCAGCTGCCAAGATGCCACTTGCCACCAGTTTGGCCATATTTCAGAGCTGCAACATCACTGGAGTGCCCAAAAGCACAAGATGTGCAATACTCAGAGACATTGCCAAGGTAAAAAAGGCTGAAAGACGACCACCACTGAACAAGACACACAAGCTGAAACGTCAAGACTGGGCCAAGAAATATCTCAAGACTGATTTTTCTAAGGTTTTATGGACTGATGAAATGAGAGTGAGTCTTGATGGGCCAGATGGATGGGCCCGTGGCTGGATTGGTAAAGGGCAGAGAGCTCCAGTCCGACTCAGACGCCAGCAAGGTGGAGGTGGAGTACTGGTTTGGGCTGGTATCATCAAAGATGAGAGAGACAGAAAAGACAGGGGCTTAAATAGCACTCATCCTTACTAATTATTCGATATAAAATTAATATACTTTAATATTAGAAGTTAAAAATAGGGTAGTACATCCCTAATAAATCCTAAACCCACTACCATAGATACAAAAAGCAAAAACAAACACCAAACCGACAGTCACTTTTCTGTTTCCTGGCCGATAACAGGAGACGTCGGCATCAGGTGGCTGAAGTGACTGTACAGTATTGGAGTAAAGTAATTAAAACAAACGCGTTTCGGCTAATATATAGCCTTTATCAATGCTATACTTTACAGTGTCAAATCGTTTAAGCCGAAGCTCAAGCGTGTATGGCCTTATATACTGGTCTATAGCTTCACAAACCGCCAATCCAAAGTGTCAAGAGGGAAACGCCTACGTATTGTCCAATTGTATTGTGCGGCCAGAAAACACCCTCCGTTTTGACTACTGTGTATGGCTAAGGAGTGTTACTTCCGCTATAACCTACACGCTCATTGGATGACTAAAAAGACCTATCACATGTGCCTGATTCTATGGTACCAATGTTGCGATCATAATGTCCTGTCAGGGAAACAAAAATATGCTTTTAAACACGATCGGTTATTTATAAAGCATCACTATGTGACACAACTGTATCATGTGGATGAATTAGTAACGATCGTGATAAGCATAACAGTACACTGATGCGGACGTCTTAAAAACAACCAAATTACATCAGGATCCAACTGAACACACTATAAGTTTGTCAGATACAGGAACATACCAATTATAGTTATTTATATATTACTGGAGTATCCTATATCGTAAAAAGTGCGACTTAGTATTATATTAATAAATTACAATTGGATTTCACCACGTCACATAACACATTAACCTTTCTTAATTTAGTATGCCAAGACATCCTAGAAATACAAGGTAATGATGGAGATACTAATCACAACCTGACAAAGGGAGAATGTTTGGCACTAAAACAGCTAAAAAATATGAAAGGAATACAAATAAAGAATAGTGACAAGGGAGGTAATATTGTTATTTGGCCAGATACTATGTATCGTGAGGAAGCATCACGCCAGCTAAATAACCCTTCAAATTATAAGGCACTTCTGTGTAACCCTACAGATATGTTTTTGAATAGTTATAATACACTTATTCATTCAGCCTTTACTAATGGAATTATAGATCAAAAGGAATACAAATTTCTAGAAGTCAAAGAACCAAAAACAGCCACATTATATTTGCTGCCGAAAATACATAAAGACATACACAAGCCACCAGGAAGGCCGATAGTGTCTGGGATCGGCTCCCTCACAGAAAAAGCAAGCAAATATGTAGATGCACGTTTAAGATATATTGTAGATTCATTACCATCTCATACCCGAGACACAATGCATCTACTTAATAAAATCAATGAGATCAGTATTGATACTAATTCTGTATTAGTGTCATGCGATGTAGAATCACTCTACACCAGTATAAAAACACACTGGGGGTGTAAAGCGGTTTCATACTATCTAAACAAAAACACCAGTATGAGTGAGGAGGTTAAAGAATTTCTGCTTAATATGATAGAATTTATATTAACCCACAACTTCTTCGTTTTCGATGATAAATTCTATTTGCAGATTTGTGGGACTGCCATGGGCACCTCATGTGCACCCACATATGCGAATATATATCTGGGCTGGTGGGAGGAAACAGTAGTGTTTAATGAAAACCTAAAACACTTTACCCAATATGTCTCCCACTGGTCCAGATATATAGATGACATTCTATTTATATGGAATGGCCCTGAGAACCTCCTCACAGATTTCATTGATATCCTTAATGATAATCCATTTGGATTATTTTTAACATCTACTATACAAAAATCTAAAGTAGAATTTCTAGATCTTACTATCCACAAGAAAGGCAGCTCAATTGAAACAAATGCATACAGAAAGCCCACGTCTACTAACAATATACTACATGCAAGCAGTTACCATCATCCTGCAACAATCAAAGGGTTACCCATGGGGGAATATACTCGCCTGCGTAGAAATTGTAGTACATTAGACAGTTTCAAAAAAGCTGCACATGATCTAAGAAAGAGACTACTTGAAAGAGGCTACTCTAGAAAATCATTGGCTAAAGCCTATAACAGAGCACTTCAAAAGGACAGGAGAGAGTTATTAACTCCTAAAGTTAAAGAAAACAATACTCCCCTACGATGTATCACTACATATTCCACACAAAGTGATAAAATTACCAACATTTTACAACAACATTGGCATGTCCTTACCAGAGACGAACTATTGAAACCATTGCTACCAGATAGACCTCTATTAACATATAGGCGAGCAAACAATATCAGGGATACGCTTATAACAAGCCATTATGACAGAAATGCTAACAAATCACCTATATATGAGGGTTCTATCGCGTGTGGGCACTGTTCAATATGCCAGCATATGGTTAAAAAACAAACAATAGTGGATAGATTTGGTAATACGTGTAAAATTAGACAACATATTAACTGCCAGAGCACTAATGTCATCTACTGTATCTCTTGCAGCTGTAATTTATACTATGTTGGCATGACAACAAGGAGTATGGGAACACGTATTACAGAACATCTTAGTAATATAAGGACTGCCCAGAGGGATGTGGATAGACATAAACAAATCACAAGTGTCGCAAGACACTTTCTACATGCCCATAATGGAAAAACCAATGCTTTAAAATGTTGGGGTTTGGAAAGACTTAAGCCTGGAATAAGAGGGGGAAATACTGAGAATAAATTATTACAGATGGAAACTAAGTGGGTTTTTAATCTGAATACCGTCATGCCTAATGGTATGAATGAGTATAATAATTACTGGGTGTATATCTAATTGGATGACTTTTAGACCACCTAATGCCCCTTTTTATATATGGTAACCGAGTCCATTACGGTTATGTTGGTATCTTAATGACATGACCCATAATGGCATTATATTGAGCTTATGTCAGTTGTAACAGACCTTACATACTTTGAATTATTGAAGTAATGATCACTATACATATATCTAAATATCCTCATACATACAGATGCAGTCCTACTCGGAAGTGATTTTAATATCCTCGTAAATTCATTAATACTACTTATATGGATATGAGTATAAAGGGATGTACACAATTATCTGCATTACTGTTAAAAGTAGGAATGATACTGTGTTCTTAGTGGAAAAATGTCAATTATAAAAAAGCTTTAATGTTACATACTGACACTGCTGCTCAGGCATATGATCATAGTCTTAATACTTACCATCTAACCTGAAATCCAATTGTAATTTATTAATATAATACTAAGTCGCACTTTTTACGATATAGGATACTCCAGTAATATATAAATAACTATAATTGGTATGTTCCTGTATCTGACAAACTTATAGTGTGTTCAGTTGGATCCTGATGTAATTTGGTTGTTTTTAAGACGTCCGCATCAGTGTACTGTTATGCTTATCACGATCGTTACTAATTCATCCACATGATACAGTTGTGTCACATAGTGATGCTTTATAAATAACCGATCGTGTTTAAAAGCATATTTTTGTTTCCCTGACAGGACATTATGATCGCAACATTGGTACCATAGAATCAGGCACATGTGATAGGTCTTTTTAGTCATCCAATGAGCGTGTAGGTTATAGCGGAAGTAACACTCCTTAGCCATACACAGTAGTCAAAACGGAGGGTGTTTTCTGGCCGCACAATACAATTGGACAATACGTAGGCGTTTTCCTCTTGACACTTTGGATTGGCGGTTTGTGAAGCTATAGACCAGTATATAAGGCCATACACGCTTGAGCTTCGGCTTAAACGATTTGACACTGTAAAGTATAGCATTGATAAAGGCTATATATTAGCCGAAACGCGTTTGTTTTAATTACTTTACTCCAATACTGTACAGTCACTTCAGCCACCTGATGCCGACGTCTCCTGTTATCGGCCAGGAAACAGAAAAGTGACTGTCGGTTTGGTGTTTGTTTTTGCTTTTTGTATCTATGGTAGTGGGTTTAGGATTTATTAGGGATGTACTACCCTATTTTTAACTTCTAATATTAAAGTATATTAATTTTATATCGAATAATTAGTAAGGATGAGTGCTATTTAAGCCCCTGTCTTTTCTGTCTCTCTCCTATTAATTTAAGGGACAGCACCGGAATCTGTTTCACAGATTCTTTTCCTTACTTAGCATATGTGTGTAGTGCCAGTTAACATTTCCTTTTTAGTATCATCAAAGATGAGCTTGTGGGGCCTTTTCCGGTTGAGGATGGAGTCAAGCTCAACTCCCAGTCCTACTGCCAGTTTCTGGAAGACACCTTCTTCAAGCAGTGGTACAGGAAGAAGTCTGCATCCTTCAAGAAAAACATGATTTTCATGCAGGACAATGCTCCATCACACGCGTCCAAGTACTCCACAGCGTGGCTGGCAAGAAGGGTATAAAAGAAGAAAATCTAATGACATGGCCTCCTTGTTCACCTGATCTGAACCCCATTGAGAACCTGTGGTCCATCATCAAATGTGAGATTTACAAGGAGGGAAAACAGTACACCTCTCTGAACAGTGTCTGGGAGGCTGTGGTTGCTGCTGCACGCAATGTTGATGGTGAACAGATCAAAACACTGACAGAATCCATGGATGGCAGGCTTTTGAGTGTCCTTGCAAAGAAAGGTGGCTATATTGGTCACTGATTTGTTTTTGTTTTGTTTTTGAATGTCAGAAATGTATATTTGTGAATGTTGAGATGTTATATTGGTTTCACTGGTAAAAATAAATAATTGAAAAGGGTATATATTTGTTTTTTGTTAAGTTGCCTAATAATTATGCACAGTAATAGTCACCTGCACACACAGATATCCCTCTAAAATAGCTATAACTAAAAACAAACTAAAAACTACTTCCAAAACTATTCAGCTTTGATATTAATGAGTTTTTTGGGTTCATTGAGAACATGGTTGTTGTTCAATAATAAAATTAATCCTCAAAAATACAACTTGCCTAATAATTCTGCACTCCCTGTATATATATATATATATATATATATATATATATATATATATATATATATATACAGTGGGGCAAATAAGTATTTAGTCAGCCACCAATTGTGCAAGTCCTCTCACTTAAGAAGATGAGAGAGGCCTGTAATTTTCACCATAGGTATACCTCAACTATGAGAGACAAAATGTGGAAACAAATCCAGACAATTACATTGCCTGATTTGGAAAGAATTTATTTGCATATTATGGTGGAAAATAAGTATTTGATCACCTACAAACAAGCAAGATTTCTGGCTCTTACAGACCTGTGTCTTCTTCTTTAAGAGGCTCCTCTGTCCTCCACTCCTTACCTGTATTAATGGCACCTGTTTGAACTTGTTATCAGTATAAAAGTCACCTGTCCACAACCTCAAACAGTCACACTCCAAACTCCACTATGGTGAAGACCAAAGAGCTGTCGAAGGACACCAGAAACAAAATTGTAGACCTGCACCAGGCTGGGAAGACTGAATTTGCAATAGGCAAGCAGCTTGGTGTGAAGAAATCAACTGTGGGAGCAATAATTAGAAAATGGAAGCCATACAAGACCAATGATAATCTCCCTCGATCTGGGGCTCCACGCAAGATCTCACCCCGTGGGATCAAAATAATCACAAGAACAATGAGCAAACATCCCAGAACCACACGGGGGGACCTAGTGAATGACCTGCTGAGAGCTGGGACCAACGTAACAAAGGCTACCATCAGTAACACACTACGCCACCAGGGACTCAGATCCTGCAGTGCCAGACGTGTCCCCCTGCTTAAGCCAGTACATGTCAGGGCCCGTCTAGAGAGCATTTGGATGATCCAGAAGCGGAATGGGAGAATTTCATATAGTCAGATGAAACCAAAGTAGAACTGTTTGGTAGAAACAGAACTCGTCGTGTTTGGAGGAGAGAGAATGCTGAGTTGCAACCAAAGAACACCATACCTACTCTGAAGCATGGGGGTGGCAACATCATGCTTTGGGGCTGTTTCTATGCAAAGGGAACAGGGCGACTGATCCGTGTACATGAAAGAATGAATGGGGCCTTGTATTGTGAAATTTTGAGTGCAAACCTCCTTCCATCAGCAAGGGCATTGAAGATGAAACATGGCTGGGTCTTTCAGCATGACAATGATCCCAAACACACCGCCGGGGCAACGAAGGAGTGGCTTCATAAGAAGCATTTCAAGGTCCTGGAGTGGCCTAGTCAGTCTCCAGATCTCAACCCCATAGAAAACCTTTGGAGGGAGTTGAAAGTCTGTGTTGCCCAGAGACAGCCCCAAAAAAATCACTGCTCTAGAGGAGATCTGCATGCAGGAATGGGCCAACATACCAGCAACAGTGTGTGACAACCTTGTGAAGACTTACAATAAAGGGTATATAACAAAGTATTGAGATGAACTTTTGATATTGACCAAATACTTATTTTCCACCATAATTTGCAAATAAATTATTTCCAAATCAGACAATGTGATTGTCTGGATTTGTTTCCTCATTTTGTCTTTCATAGTTGAGGTATACCTATGATGAAAATTACAGGCCTCTCTCATCTTCTTAAGGGGGAGAACTTGCACAATTGGTGGCTGACTAAATACTTTTTTGCCCCACTGTATATATATATATATATATATATATATATATATATATATATATATATATATATATATATATATATATATATAAAAAGAGTAATCTTATCTAAAAGCTATTGTTTCAGAATTGAGTTAAATTGATAAATATTTAAATCTATAATTGGCACTGTGTAATGCAAATATCTACAATTTCCTTAAAAGGAGCAGTGAAGTTAAAATTAAACTTTCATGATTCAGATAGAGCATACAATCGTAAACAACTTTCCAATTGAATTCTATTATCTAATTTATTTAATTCTCTTGGTATCATTTGTTGAATAGCCTACCTAGGTATTCTCAGTAGCGGCAATGCGCTATTGAGAGTTAGTTGCTGATGATAGCTGCACATATTTGCCTCTTTTTATTGGCTCACACAATGTGTTCAGCTAGCTAGTAGTACATTGCTACTACTTCAACAAAGTAATTTGGAAAGTTATTTAAAATTGCAAAATTTTAGGTTGCATGTCTTGTCCCTTTAACTTTACAATATCACATCTGTAAAGCAAATATGTTGGATTTGTCTTAGGTTATTATACATTTGTATACATGTAATTAAATCTAGACAACTCACAGTTTAGTTAGTGGAATTATCTGGTTATAACCTTGAATGTAGGTATAACAGTGCAGATTCAAAAAATAAATTAACTCAAGTGGTTACAAAATAAATATAAAATTATTAATGCATGGTAATCCTATGATATAAAAGGCCAAGTGTGTTTGTCCAAAGTGGTCATGCGCAGTAGAGACTGTGTGAGGACAAACACACCTGGCCTTTAAGATCCTGACAGCAGCAGAGGTGGTGTGGCATGGCCAGCGGGAGCACGGCGAGGAGTGTGACCGGGGCGGGGTACCATGGTGGGGGTGTGGTCCAGTGGGCATGACCTATGGGAGTGGTGTAATTGGACAGTGCCAGGCGAGGCATCGCGATTCGGGTGTGGACGGCCGGGAGTGGCTGTGGCTGAGAAAGAGAGGCAAAAGAGGTGGAGAGAGAGACAAATAGTGGGGAGAGAGAGAACCAAAGAGGGTGAAGAGAGAGAGCCAAAGAGGGGGCAGAGAGAGAGAAAAGGTGAGGGGGCAGAGAGAGAGAAAAAGAGAGGGGGCAGAGAGAGAGAAAAAGAGAGCGGGAGAGAAAGAGCAAAAGAGGGGGAAGAGCTAAAGAGGGAAAAGAGAGAGCCAAAGAGAGGGGGAGGGAGAGCAAAAGAGAGGGGGCAGAGAGAGCAAAAGAGTGGGGGCAGAAAGAGCCAAAGAGAGGGGGAGAGAGAGCAAAAGAGAGGGGGAGAGAGAGTAAAAGAGAGGGGGGAGAGAGAGAAAGCAAAAGAGAGGGGGGGGGAGAGAGAAAAAGAGAGGGGCCAGAGAAAGCAAACGAGAGGGGGGAAAGAGAAAAAGAGAGGGGGCAGAGACAGAAAAAGAGAAGTGAGAGAGAGAGAAAAAGAGAGGGGAGAGAGAAAAAGAGAGGGGGGAGAGCAAAAGAGAGGGGAGAGAGAGCAAAAGAGAGGGGGAGAGAGCAAAAGAAAGTGGGAGAGAGAGTGAGCAAAATAAACTGGGAGAGAAAGCAAAAATGAGGGGGAGAGAGGGCAAAAGACGGGGGAGAGATAGAGAGAGAGCAAAAGAGAGGGGGGAAGAGAGAGAGAGCAAAAGAGAGGGGGAGAGAGAGAGAGAGCAAAAGAGAGGGGGAGAGAGCAAAAGAGAAGGGGGAGAGAGAGCAAAAGAGAGGGGGAGAGAGCAAAAGAGAGGGGGAGAGAGAGAGAGCAAAAGAGAGGGGGAGAGAGAGAGAGAGCAAAAGAGATGGGGAGAGATAGAGAGCAAAAGAGAGGGGGAGAGAGCAAAAGAGAGGGGGGAGAGAGAGCAAAAGAGAGGGGGAGAGAGCAAAAAGAGGGGGAGATAGAGCAAAAGAGAGGGGGAGAGAGAGCAAAATATAGGGGGAGAGAGAGAGAGAGCAAAAGAGAGAGGGGGAGAGAGAGCAAAAGAGAGGGGGCAGAAAGAGAAAAAGAGAGGGGGAGAGAGAGCAAAAGAGAGGGGGCAGAGAGCAAAAGAGATGGGGAGAGAGAGTAAAAGAGAGGGGGAGAGAGAGCAAAAGAGAGGGGGAGAGAGAGAAAGCAAAAGAGATGGGGGAGAGAGAGAAAGAGAGGGGGCAGAGAGAGCAAAAGAGAGGAGAGAGAGAGCAAAAGAGAGGGGAGAGAGAGAGCAAAAGAGAGGGGAGAGAGAGCAAAAGAGAGGGGAGAGAGCAAAAGAGAGGGGAGAGAGAGCAAAAGAGAGGGAGAGAGAGAGAAAAAGAAAGTGGGAGAGAGAGTGAGCAAAATAGAGTGGGAGGTTTGGTTGTGTGGGTGGTGGGTTTTACTGTTGGGGGGGTATTTGTATTTTATTATTTACAGGTAAAAGAGCTGATTTCTTTGGGGTAAAGCCCTGCAAAAGGCCCTTTTAAAGGGACATGAAACCCAATTTTTTTCTTTCATGATTTAGAAAGAGCATGTCATTTTAAACAACTTTCTAATTTACTTCTATTATCGAATTTGCTTAATTCTTTTGCTATCATTTTCTGAAAAACATATCTAGATATGCTCAGTAGCTGCTGATTGGTTGCTGCACATAAAGGCCTTGTGTGATTGGTTCACACATGTACATTGCTATTTCTTCAATAAAGGATATCTAAAGAATTGAGCAAATTAGATAATAGAAGTAAATTGGAAAGTTGTTTAAAAATGCATGCCCTATCTGAATCATGAAAGTTAAATTTTGACTAGACTGTCCCTTTAAGCGCTATTTGTAGTTTATTGTAGGCTAGGGTTCTTTTATTTTGGGGGTGCTTTTTTATTTTCATAGGGCTCTTAGATTAGGTGTAATTAGTTTAAATCTTTTTTTTATTTTGTGTAACTAAGGCCTAGATTTGGAGTTCGGCGGTAGCCGTCAAAACCAGCGTTAGAGGCTCCTAACGCTGGTTTTGGCCGCCCGCTGGTATTTGGAGTCAGTGATTAAAGGGTCTAACGCTCACTTTTCAGCCGCGACTTTTCCATACCGCAGATCCCCCTACGCCATTTGCGTAGCCTATCTTTTCAATGGGATCTTTCTAACGCCGGTATTTAGAGTCGTTTCCGAAGTGAGCGTTAGAGCTCTAACGACAAAACTCCAGCCGCCTGAAAATAGCAGGAGTTAAGAGCTTTCTGGCTAACGCCGGTTCATAAAGCTCTTAACTACTGTACCCTAAAGTACACTAACACCCATAAACTACCTATGTACCCCTAAACCGAGGTCCCCCCACACCGCCGCCACTCGATTAAAATTTTTAACCCCTAATCTGCCGACCGCCACCTATGTTATATTTATGTACCCCTAATCTGCTGCCCCTAACCCCGCCGACCCCTGTATTACATTTATTAACCCCTAACTTGCCCCCCACAACGTCGCCGCCAGCTACTTAAAATAATTAACCCCTAATCTTCCGACCGCAAATCGCCGCCACCTACGTTATCCCTATGTACCCCTAATCTGCTGCCCCTAACATCGCCGACCCCTATATTATATTTATTAACCCCTAATCTGCCCCCCTCAACGTCGCCGACACCTGCCTACACTTATTAACCCCTAATCTGCCGAGCGGACCTGAGCGCTACTATAATAAATGTATTAACCCCTAATCCGCCTCACTAACCCTATCATAAATAGTATTAACCCCTAATCTGCCCTCCCTAACATCGCCGACACCTAACTTCAATTATTAACCCCTAATCTGCCGACCGGAGCTCACCACTATTCTAATAAATGGATTAACCCCTAAAGCTAAGTCTAACCCTAACACTAACACCCCCCTAAGTTAAATATAATTTAAATCTAACGAAATAAATTAACTCTTATTAAATAAATTATTCCTATTTAAAGCTAAATACTTACCTGTAAAATAAATCCTAATATAGCTACAATATAAATTATAATTATATTATAGCTATTTTAGGATTAATATTTATTTTACAGGCAACTTTGTAATTATTTTAACCAGGTACAATAGCTATTAAATAGTTAAGAACTATTTAATAGTTACCTAGTTAAAATAATAACAAATTTACCTGTAAAATAAATCCTAACCTAAGTTATAATTAAACCTAACACTACCCTATCAATAAAATAATTAAATAAACTACCTACAATTACCTACAATTAACCTAACACTACACTATCAATAAATTAATTAAACACAATTCCTACAAATAAATACAATTAAATAAACTAGCTAAAGTACAAAAAATAAAAAAGAACTAAGTTACAGAAAATAAAAAAATATTTACAAACATAAGAAAAATATTACAACAATTTTAAACTAATTACACCTACTCTAAGCCCCCTAATAAAATAACAAAGCCCCCCAAAATAAAAAAATTCCCTACCCTATTCTAAATTAAAAAAGTTACAAGCTCTTTTACCTTACCAGCCCTGAACAGGGCCCTTTGCGGGGCATGCCCCAAGAATTTCAGCTCTTTTGCCTGTAAAAAAAAACATACAATACCCCCCCCCCAACATTACAACCCACCACCCACATACCCCTAATCTAACCCAAACCCCCTTAAAGAAACCTAACACTAAGCCCCTGAAGATCTTCCTACCTTGTCTTCACCATACCAGGTTCACCGATCCGTCCTGGCTCCAACATCTTCATCCAACCCAAGCGGGGGTTGGCGATCCATAATCCGGTCCAGAAGAGGCTCCAAAGTCTTCCTCCTATCCGGCAAGAAGAGGACATCCGGACCGGCAAACATCTTCTCCAAGCGGCATCTTCGATCTTCTTCCATCCGGAGCGAAGCGGCAGGATCCTGAAGACATCCAGCGCGGAACATCCATCCGGACCGACGACTGAACGACGAATGACTGTTCCTTTAAGGGACGTCATCCAAGATGGCGTGCCTCGAATTCCGATTGGCTGATAGGATTCTATCAGCCAATCGGAATTAAGGTAGGAATTTTCTGATTGGCTGATGGAATCAGCCAATCAGAATCAAGTTCAATCCGATTGGCTGATCCAATCAGCCAATCAGATTGAGCTCGCATTCTATTGGCTGTTCCGATCAGCCAATAGAATGCGAGCTCAATCTGATTGGCTGATTGGATCGGCCAATCGGATTGAACTAGATTCTGATTGGCTGATTCCATCAGCCAATCAGAAAATTCCTACCTTAATTCCGATTGGCTGATAGAATCCTATCAGCCAATCGGAATTCGAGGGACGCCATCTTGGATGACGTCCCTTAAAGGAACAGTCATTCGTCGTTCAGTCGTCGGTCCGGATGGATGTTCCGCGCTGGATGTCTTCAGGATCCTGCCGCTTCGCTCCGGATGGAAGAAGATCGAAGATGCCGCTTGGAGAAGATGTTTGCCGGTCCGGATGTCCTCTTCTTGCCGGATAGGAGGAAGACTTTGGAGCCTCTTCTTGACCGGATTATGGATCGCCAACCCCCGCTTGGGTTGGATGAAGATGTTGGAGCCAGGACGGATCGGTGAACCTGGTATGGTGAAGACAAGGTAGGAAGATCTTCAGGGGCTTAGTGTTAGGTTTATTTAAGGGGGGTTTGGGTTAGATTAGGGGTATGTGGGTGGTGGGTTGTAATGTTGGGGGGGGGGGGTATTGTATGTTTTTTTTTACAGGCAAAAGAGCTGAACTTCTTGGGGCATGCCCCGCAAAGGGCCCTGTTCAGGGCTGGTAAGGTAAAAGAGCTTGTAACTTTTTTAATTTAGAATAGGGTAGGGAATTTTTTATTTTGGGGGGCTTTGTTATTTTATTAGGGGGCTTAGAGTAGGTGTAATTAGTTTAAAATTGTTGTAATATTTTTCTTATGTTTGTAAATATTTTTTTATTTTCTGTAACTTAGTTCTTTTTTATTTTTTGTACTTTAGCTAGTTTATTTAATTGTATTTATTTGTAGGAATTGTGTTTAATTAATTTATTGATAGTGTAGTGTTAGGTTAATTGTAGGTAATTGTAGGTAGTTTATTTAATTATTTTATTGATAGGGTAGTGTTAGGTTTAATTATAACTTAGGTTAGGATTTATTTTACAGGTAAATTTGTTATTATTTTAACTAGGTAACTATTAAATAGTTCTTAACTATTTAATAGCTATTGTACCTGGTTAAAATAATTACAAAGTTGCCTGTAAAATAAATATTAATCCTAAAATAGCTATAATATAATTATAATTTATATTGTAGCTATATTAGGGTTTATTTTACAGGTAAGTATTTAGCTTTAAATAGAAATAAGTTATTTAATAAGAGTTAATTTATTTCGTTAGATAAATATTATATTTAACTTAGGGGGGTGTTAGTGTTAGGGTTAGACTTAGCTTTAGGGGTTAATCCATTTATTAGAATAGCGGTGAGCTCCGATCGGAAGATTAGGGGTTAATAATTGAAGTTAGGTGTCGGCGATGTTAGGGAGGGCAGATTAGGGGTTAATACTATTTATGATAGGGTTAGTGAGGCGGATTAGGGGTTAATAACTTTATTATAGTAGCGCTCAGGTCCGCTCGGCAGATTAGGGGTTAATAAGTGTAGGCAGGTGTCGGCGACGTTGTGGGGGGCAGGTTAGGGGTTAATAAATATAATATAGGGGTCGGCGGTGTTAGGGGTAGCAGATTAGGGGTACATAGGGATAACGTAGGTGGCGGCGGTTTACGGAGCGGCAGATTAGGGGTTTAAAAAAATATGCAGGGGTCAGCGATAGCGGGGGCGGCAGATTAGGGGTTAATAAGTGTAAGGTTAGGGGTGTTTAGACTCGGGGTACATGTTAGAGTGTTAGGTGCAGACGTAGGAAGTGTTTCCCCATAGGAAACAATGGGGCTGCGTTAGGAGCTGAACGCTGCTTTTTTGCAGGTGTTTTTTTTCAGCTCAAACAGCCCCATTGTTTCCTATGGGGGAATCGTGCACGAGCACGTTCTTGAGGCCGGCCGCGTCCGTAAGCAACTCTGGTATCGAGAGTTGCATTTGCGGTAAAAATGCTCTACGCTCCTTTTTTGGAACCTAACGCAGCATTTGTTTAAACTCTCGATACCAGAGTTAAATTTATGGTGCGGCCAGAAAAAAGCCCGCGGAGCGTTAACAGCCCTTTTACCGCCGAACTCCAAATCTAGGCCTTAGTGTTTATTTTTTTTGTAACTTAGTGTTTGTTAGTTTTTTGTAACTTAGTAATTTTTTAGTGTAGATTTAAATTATTTGAGTAGGGTTAGGTTTTTAAATATATAATATAGTTAATTTAATTTGTAGTTTAATGTAATTTAGTCTGACAGTTAGGGTAGATTAATTATTAGTTTAATATAGTATAATTTAATTTTAGTATAATAGGGTAGATTAATTATTAGTTTAATATAGTATAATTCAATTTTAGTATAATAGTTAGGGTATATTAATTATTAGTTTAATATAGTTTTTTTTTTTTTTTTTAAATAGTTTTTATTGAGGTAACAATGAAATACAGATAACATCAGACAGTGTCACGGCAACATGCCCAAATACATACGTCAAAGCTTTTGTTTCACATGCATGTCATAGAGCTGTAAGCGGTATGAAATCCTGCACACCAGGAGTTACAGTTGGCCGTGTGCGGCACCTCTTTTTCTATATAAACATGGAAACATGGACAAAAAAAAAATGAAAAGTAACATGACAAGTAATCATCATTCGACCTAGATTTCGTAACAGAGCTCTCTAAGGAAAGAATTAGGTCCTATATGTCCATACCATAAATGCAACTAAATATACCCAATGAGATTAAATTGTGCCCATTAGCATCCGAGGTTACAGCTACAACCCTCTTGTCAAAATATGAATTAAGTGGCGTACCCCGGAAATTGGTAGGCTCTGTGAGACCCTGAAACTCCATTCAGAGGCCCCGTACCTAAGTCTGTAGAAAAATTACTATATAATTATGTGGGGGTATTAAACCGTTAATCTCTTAGCAGCAGCAAGTAACCTAACATAACAGTCAGTAGACTCTACACATGGGCAATAACAATAAGCATCTTATTTTCTACCCTGAGGTAGACATTAGAAAAAGTGTCCATACCTGTACATCAAAACATAACCCATTCAAACATGAGACCTCAATAGCATATGTTATATATATTTTGTCCCCAAACCCCTTGAAAATATGTAAGACTGGAAAATAGCAAACCTCCATTAAAAATGAGTGGCTACTCCTGGGCCACAAGTGAGATAGAAAAAAATGTGAGGTAAGTGTAGGGGTGAAAGGTGCGAACCCCCCTAAGACCCAGCATATCAGTAAAGCTCCAGCAGGATGTATAGGTCCCATCAAGGTTACTGGAATAAACTAGAGTTATTCTACATAGTGATGTAAGGGCTAGTACAACTACGGACATCTAAAACTTTGAACTCCTGATTTGGGGGGGGGGGTGCAGGCCTCTATCTGATCTGCAGTATCATTATTGCTTGGACCCCAAGTTTTAAAAGTAACATAATATAATATAAATACGTAAATTATCAGTAGCTCTCTCTTTATCCTGACTGCTTAACATGTTCAAATATCAGCCTATGGATCCCATCTAGCCCAAACTGATTAGATTAGCTAACTAGTTATACTCCCTCCCTTTCACCAGCATTGCATATGTGCTCTGCCGTCCCGGCCGCGGACAGCAGAAACATCGCCAAATAAAAAAACAGTAGGGAATAGAATGGAGGTCAAATAGGTGGGCATCTTGAATCTTGTGGGATCATTCCCAATCTAGGATAGCTACATGTAGACAAACTAGGGAACAAGTAAAATAAATAAAGGTGGCAATCCTATATATGTATCAGTGCCCTAACATTGCAATCACTTTCCACATTGTCATATAATGCGGCAGCAGGTAAAAATCAAAGTAGATAACATTGAGAGCTAGACATAGACAGATCTAACAGTATCATAAGTTTACATTGTCAGGCTGTAACACATCACAGGATATGCTAACGAAAACTACTGTTGATTATAAAAAACAAACTTCATGCCATCAATCTATAGAGATAATTTAGCGTCTGTGATATCTTCAGGTGTATATTTTTCCCAGAGACCAACACCAGAATAGAAAAGTCACCTCTGCTAACCGACTCCAATCCTGAAGGCTCTGTAATGCCTCATTCCCCACGGGAGATAGAGTCCACCAAATGTACGTTCTTTTTCAGGCATCTGTGTTTCTCTAACCAGTGCTGCAAAATTTCCATCAAAACCCCCAGCGTGAGCTCTGGAATAATAAAAGTCCAGGGATAATGCAGGCAGGGTTCAGTTTTAAAGTGCCGGGGGGACAGATCCAACTAAACAGCACCCGTAGCAATATGTCCCTAGGGCTTAACCCTCACCCCTACGCCAGAGCAGGATACCATGAAATGTAGGCTGAGGGCTGTGTTGTACTCCGTCCCTGCGCACATGGGAGCCGGCTGTACTCTCAGGTGCCATCCCCCAGGCCTCATTCCAGGACTCCAGCGGTAAGTATTCACTCGAGGACCCGCTGAAAAGACTTATACACAGCTTTCTGCTCACCACTTCACCCGGGGAGAGGTTGAACCGGATCACCGCTCCAGGAGAGATAAGCTTAGGTTGCTTTGGTCCAGCATCTGCGTCCGGCTCCCCGATGTCCCTCTGCCCCCAGTGAGTTTCTAAGGCAGCTGACTCGTCAGGCACCGCCATCTTTGGCGAACAGTAAGCAGTCGATTCCCTCGTGGGCTGCAGAATCAGGATCAGCTTGTCGATCCTTTTGCAGATCCTCCGCTCAAATTCTTCCATCATTCCTTGGAAGTAAAAATACATCTCCTCCATGGCTTACGGTCTGTAGTACCCTTGGTGCCTGAAGCTCTTTATGCTATAGTACAACTTGCCTCCGTATATCAGGCCACCTGCTGTAGTGCTTCTTAATCTTGGCCGGCTCCCTTCCTGTAGCCCAATGCCCCTCCAAACTCTCAGGGCACCCCAGGGGGGTTATGTGTCCCAGAAAAAGAGTAACCTTAGTGCCTAAATTTAACTTTTATAGTTTATAGTACACAGAGCTCACACATAGTACGTCTGTTCAGTATGGCGGCTAGCTCCGCCCCCCCAGTTTAATATAGTTTAATTTAATTCTAAAGGTAAGTTTAAATTTATTATAAGATAGGGATGAGTTAATATTTAATGTACAGTTAGCAGGATGTTAGGTTTAGGGGTTAATAGGTTAATTTAGTTGCGGTGGGCTCCGTGAGTGGCGGGATAAGGGTTAATAACATAATGTAGGTAGAGGCGGTGTAGGGGGCGGCAGATTAGGGGTTAAGAACATAATGTAGGTGACGGCGGGGTCAGGGAGCAGCGGGATAGGGGTTAATACGTTTATTAGAGTTGCGGTGGGCTCTGGGAGCATCGGTTTAGGGGTTTATAACTTTATTTAGTTGCGGCGGGGTCCGGGAGCGGCGGGATAGGGGTTAAACAGTTTAGTATAGTGGCGGTGCTTAGTGACAGTATACAAATAAAGCTGTGAAAAAGCCGAAGAGCAGCGAGATCGATGACTGTTAGTTAACAACAGTCTGCTGCTCATCGCCCCGTACTTGGTGTGTGGATTTTTGACAGCTTTTTTGTTAAATATGGATAGTGTATTCAGGTCCGCGGCCGCAATGTTAGGCGATGTCAGGCGAGCGTATTGGTGCCGGCGAATGCAGCACAGTTGACGGCTTGATAAATAGGCCTCATAATCTGTAAATTACATATCCACTATATCTCCCTTCACAGCAAATTCCTACTAAGTAAATTCCTAATATCAATTGCCCTGGTCAAAAAATGTAGATAGATAGACAGACAGATAGAAAGATAGATAGACAGACAGATGATAGATAGATAGAGACAGAGAAACAGACAAATAATAGTTTATGGGGCCGATTTATCAAGCTCTGCATGTAGCTTGATGCCCTGTGTTCCCAGCGAGCCTTCAGGCTTGCCGGAAACAGAAGTTATGAAGCAGCGGTCTAAAGACTGCTGCTCCATAACCTGTCCGCCTGCTCTGAGGCTGTGGACAGAAATCAACCCGATCGAAAGCGATCAGGTTGATTGACACCCCCTGCTAGCGGCCGATTGACCGCGAATCTGCAGGGGCGGCATTGCACCAGCAGTTCACCAGAACTGCTGGTGCAATGATAAATTCCGACAGCATATGTCCGCTCGCACAGTAATAAATAGGCCCCTATGTCTTTCGTGATATAAATACTTGTTGCAAAACTAGTTTATTTAGAATTTTGGCTTATAGTTTACAAATCTAAGTCAGTAAATGTACTTATGCAACTTGTGTTTATGATCTCTTCTAACAACCCTCTCAGTTTCGTCTTTTTTTTGTGAGTTATTTTCCATCTGGATTTTCATACCCTTGATGTGGCAGAAAAAACAATGCATATTAAAGCAATCTAATGGCTTGATTAGCTGAGCACCTCTTTGCAGGCCCCCTGTGAAGATGACATTAAGATATCAGAAAGAAAATGGTAATGCAAATCTGACAATAGATGTCTGATGGACAATTCCGATCTAATCAGTCCTAGTGAGACCTTTATTCTGTAAAGTTAAGACAATGAACTTCTATAATTAAGTTAATTCTAGTTCTAGTAATATCTACCTTGCAGTGACATGATTCTCTTACATAGGCTGTTAGTGGAACAATGGGACGTAAAATAATAATGCTAAAAAAACATCTTACATTTAGAGAATTATCTTCTGCTATTGGGTTTGTGAAAAACACATTTACATCACTGATGCTACAATCACATCTAGTACACAGCATTTAAAATCAAGCTCAGACTGAGTTGTCAAAACTATGATAAAAATCTAAATAGTTAATAACAGAGCATAAAGAGTATCGCATTTTATTTTTGCATAGAGTACACGAAAAACTGCAAAATTGTCTTTTGCTGCGCTGAGTCTTCGGGCTTGGCCTGAAAGAGATGTGAAACCCACATTTTTTTATTTCATGATTCAGATAGAGCTTGCCGTTTAAGCAACTTTCTAATCAACTTATATTAACAAATTGTCTTTGTTTTGTTGGTATCTTTTGTTAAAAAGCAGGGACATAAGCTCAGGAGCGTGCATGAGTCTAGAGCACTATATGGAAGCAGTTTTGTAAAAATGTTATCTATTTGCAAGAACTCTAGAGGGCAGCACTATTTCCTGCCATGCAGGGCTCCAGACACCTACCTAGGTATCTCTTCAGCAAAGAAAATCATTGGTGCGAAGCTAATATGATAATAGAAGTAAAATTGAAACTTTTTAAAATGATATCCTCTGTCTGAATTACTAAAAATGATTCAAAGGGGCCTAGTTATCAAGCCGTCAACCTCAAATATGCTGGAATTCCGCAGCGTATTTGTGGCGAGGCTGATTCGCCTTAGTTATCAAAGGCTCGAGACCGGCAAAAGTAGAATTTTGTGACGTAAACTTCGATCCGCCGGACTCAGTCCGATACAGATCGATTCTTACGTCACTCCAGATGTTCCGCACACAAGTGCGGCACAATCTCACTACTTTTGCTAGTTATCAAATGACTAGCAGGTACGCTCGGCACTTTTACGGCCCAGCGTACCTGGTTTTCAAACCGCCACCCCTGGAGGCGGCGGATCCCATAGGAATCAATGGGAGTCTGACCATAGCGAAAGTACAAGTTCGCTGCTGACAGACATCCCATTGATTTCTATGGGAGCTGTCTGCACCTAACACCCTAACATGTACCCCGAGTCTAAACACCACTAATCTGCCCCCCCTACACAGCCGCAACTAAATAAAGTTATTACCCCTAAACCGCCGCTCCCGGAGCCCACCGCAAGCTACTCTATACATATTAACCCCTAAACCGCCGCTCCCGGAGCCCACCGCAACTATAATAAATGTATTAACCCCTAAACCGCCGCTCCCTGAACCCGCCGCAACCTATATTAAATTTATTAACCCCTATCCTGCCCCCCCTACACCGTCGCCACCTATAATAAATTTATTAACCCCTAATCTGCCCCCCCCTTCACCGTCACCACCTATAATAAATTTATTAACCCCTATCCTGCCCCCCACTACGCCGCCGCCACTGTAATAAAATTATTAACCCCTAAACCTAAGTCTAACACTAACCCTAACGCCCCCCTAACTTAAATATTAATTAAATAAATCTAAATAATATTTTTATTATTAACTAAATTAATCCTATTTAAAACTAAATACTTACCTTTAAAATAAACCCTAATATAGCTACAATATAAATAATAATTATATTGTAGCTATCTTAGGATTTATTTTTATTTTACAGGCAACTTTCAATTTATTTTAACTAGGTACAATAGCTATTAAATAGTTATTAACTATTTAATAGCTTACCTAGCTAAAATAAACTGAAATTTACCTGTAAAATAAATCCTAACCTAAGTTATAATTACACCTAACACTACACTATACTTTAATAAATTATTCCTATTTAAAACTAAATACTTACCTGTAAAATAAACCCTAATATAGCTACAATATAAATAATAATTATATTGTAGCTATCTTAGGATTTATATTTATTTTACAGGTAACTTTGTATTTATTTTAGCTAGTTAGAATAGTTATTAAATAGTTATTAACTATTTAATAACTACCTAGCTAAAAGAAATACAAAATTACCTGTAAAATAAATCCTAACCTAAGTTACAATTAAACCTAATACTACACTATCATTAAATTAATTAAATAAACTACCTACAAATAACTACAATTAAATACAATTACATAAACTAACTAAAGTACAAAAAATAAAAAAAGCTAAGTTACAAAAAATAAAAAAATAAGTTACAAACATTTTAAAAATCTTACAACAATTTTAAGCTACTTACACCTAATCTAAGCCCCCTAATAAAATAACAAACCCCCCCAAAATAAAAAAATGCCCTACCCTATTCTAAATTAAATAAAGTTCAAAGCTCTTTTACCTTACCAGCCCTTAAAAGGGCCATTTGTGGGGGCATGCCCCAAAAAGTTCAGCTCTTTTGCCTGTAAAAGAAAAATACAACCCCCCCAACATTAAAACCCACCACCCACATACCCATAATCTAACCCAAACCCCCCTTACAAAAACCTAACACTAATCCCCTGAAGATCATCCTACCTTGAGTCGTCTTCACTCAGCCGAGCAGCGATGGAACCAAAGTGGACATCCGGAGCAGAAGAAGTTAATCCTCCAAAAGTTACCTGTAAAATAAATATAAATCCTAAGATAGCTACAATATAATTATTATTTATATTGTAGCTATATTAGGGTTTATTTTACAGGTAAGTATTTAGTTTTAAATAGGAATAATTTATTAAAGTATAGTGTAGTGTTAGGTGTAATTATAACTTAGGTTAGGATTTATTTTACAGGTAAATTTCAGTTTATTTTAGCTAGGTAAGCTATTAAATAGTTAATAACTATTTAATAGCTATTGTACCTAGTTAAAATAAATTGAAAGTTGCCTGTAAAATAAAAATAAATCCTAAGATAGCTACAATATAATTATTATTTATATTGTAGCTATATTAGGGTTTATTTTAAAGGTAAGTATTTAGTTTTAAATAGGATTAATTTAGTTAATAATAAAAATATTATTTAGATTTATTTAATTAATATTTAAGTTAGGGGGGCGTTAGGGTTAGTGTTAGACTTAGGTTTAGGGGTTAATAATTTTATTACAGTGGTGGCGGTGTAGTGGGGGGCAGGATAGGGGTTAATAAATTTATTATAGGTGACGACGGTGTAGGGGGGGGCAGGATAGGGGTTAATAGGTTTAATATAGGTTGCGGCGGGTTCAGGGAGCGGCGGTTTAGGGGTTAAACTATTTATTTATTTGCGGCGAGGTGCGGGATCAGCAGGATAGGGGTTAATAATTTTATTATAGAGGGCGACGGTATAGGGGGGGCAGGATAGGGGTTACTAGGTATACTGTAGGTGGCAGAGGTGTCCGGGAGCGGCGGTTTAGGGGTTAATACATTTATCAGAGTTGCGGCAGGGTCTAGGAAAGGCGGTTTAGGGGTTAATACATTTATAAGAGTTGCGGCAGGGTCTAGGAGTGGCGGTTTAGGGGTTAGTAACTTTATTGAGTTGCGGGAGGCGCCGGTATAGGGATAGAACAGTGTAGTTTAGTGTGAGTGCTTAGTGACAGGCTAGCAATAAAGCTGGGAAAAAGCCGAAGAGCAGCGAGATCGGGTGAGTGATAACTCTCACAGTCCGCTGCTCATCGCCCCGCGGCTTTTTGACAGCTTTATTTGGTAACTTAGGCGAACGTATTCAAGGTCCGCGGCGGCGAAGGTAGGCGAGCTTAGGCGGGCGTATTGGTCCGGCGAAGGCAGAAAAGTAGACGGCTTGATAACTACCCCCCAAAATGTTTAGGTTTCATAGTTTCATATCTCTTGAACTAAAGCTTAGGGTTGTCATCTTTAGCTCCAGCCAAACCTGAACAATCATAGCATACTCAATGCATAAAAAATATACACAAACTCACTCTCACACACACACTCTCATACTTACTCTCACACACACTCTCACAAGTACTCACTCTCACACACACACACACACACGTACTCACTCTCACACACACACTCTCATATTTACTCATGCACACACTCTCACACACACACGTACTCACCCTCACACACTCTCACATGTACTCACTCTCACACACACACTCTCATACTTACTCCCACACACACTCTCACAAGTACTCACTCTCACACACACATACTCACTCTCACACACACACACACTATCATACTTACTCACACACACACTCTCACAAGTACTCACTCTCACACACACGTACTCACTCTCTCACACACACAATATATATTTACTCACACACACACTCTCACACACACACACGTACTCACCCTCACACACACACACTCTCACACGTACTCACTCTCACACACACACTCTCACATGCACTCACTCTCACACACACACTCTCACACATACTCACTCTCACACACACTTTCACATGCACTAACTCTTACACATTTTTTCAGTCACAACACCCTCTCACTTTTCTCATGTCATCTCTCTCCCCTATTCTTTGTTTTCGCTTTTCCTATGAAGTTCTAGATCTCAGCTGATTTCTCTAACTCTGCTCACACATTTACTCTTCATCTCTGGTCTCTCTCTAGCCCCTCGTTATTCTCTTCCCTTTGCGCTCTCCTTCTCCCATTGAACTCTGTCTTCACCATTATCTGCCATCCTGCCTATTACAACCACATCAGCTTTAACTAATAAATTGTTCCACCTTTAGTCCATTACTGAGATTAAAGAAAAGCTTCCCATTACCGAGTTCTGTTCTTGGTCCTTGCAACCTTCAAGCCCCTCTCTCTGACCCCACTAGTATCCATGTGCCATCTTTCCCTAGAATCAATTATAAGATACAGCAGCACCCAGAGGGGACAACTATGACAAACTATTGCGGGCATGATCTACTACAGACCTAATTAAATGGACATTCCTGTCAAAATTGAAATGCACATAGATAAATTACATCTTTAAATAGAGAAACATTTGCATTGTACATATTTAGGCAAAATGCTTCTAGTAAAAGTTATTGCTGTTTTAGTGTTAGCTTTTTTCTCTGCACGTGCATGTGAAGCATAGCTGGATATTCTCAGTGCACCAGAATTTTAAATACTGCAGCTGTTCAGATTGCCATTGGGGCTTGTATCATGTCAGCAATTAAAAATGTGAGTCATAACCATGTGATACAAGCACCTAAGGCTTTTTGAGCAAGTGCTGTGTTTAAAATGCTGGTGCACTGTGCATATTTAAATACACTTTTGAAACAGCTATAGCTTTTATTAGAACATTTTTTGCTAATACATGTATATTACAAAAATACATCTATTCAAAATTGAAATGCATCTATGTGGATTCCAATTTTGGCTGGAATGTCCCTTTAAAAACAAAGCTTCTGGGTAAAGTTTACTTCACACAGTAATTGCAAATAGTTTGTACAGCTAATGTATATCAGACATCCCAACCTGCAAAAACTCATTTCAGGGAGGTGGCTTCTCCTGCTACTGCGCCGCTACCCTCCCCCCTCCCAGTTATATATTGGACACCTTGAAACCCTAAATAAGATAGGGACTTATCATTAAAGTAGCTTCCCACTAAAGTCACATTAAAAAAAGTAGCTTTGTTTCACAACCACATACAACAAACCTATTTTCCAGTGATTGTACGCTTGTTGAATGCTTAAATATTTTAGAGTACAAAGTTTAATTACGTGCAGTAAATAAGGTAGTATTTGTGTTTTTATTTTATTATTATTATCAGTGGGGACATTTTGGCTACTGATGCATGCTTTGAGGGTTCTATAACATCCCACCAACTAAAGGAATTCCTTAAAGAAACACTTTTCCGGATTTGGGCCACATTGGATCGTGGTACGTTTCAGGGAGATTGCATTCCATTTGCTGGCATCAGGGAGCCAGAATTACAATCAGGGAGACTCCCTGAACTTCAGGGAGACTTGGGATGTCTGGTATATGTAAAAACATTCATTAGTTTTATGGCGCTAATGCTGAATTATCAGAATGGGTAAAACCAGGCACACAGTATGTCACCCGGACTATCCGGACCAGTTTAAACATTATTTAAATTATCCCTTTTTCCTTTTCTCAAGACTTTACAAGCCTATCATTGCTATATTCTACATAACTATTGTTTGATCACTCATGTGGCTCAATTTTTCCCACTAAATAGCCTGAGCAGAGGATGTAAGATGTTTTCAAAAGAGATACATAGGTGCACATGGTGGTACCGATTACTTTATGAAAATGAAAACCTTTTTCTTATTTCTTCAAATAAGAAAGCAGGGGGCGTGGTTTCACAAGCAATTGCTCATGCAATCTTAAATTCTGTCGGGCAATGCTGCTTCAGAGGCCCCTTAAAGTTATGGTAAATCCAAGCGTATTACAAATGCTAGGATTTACCATCAATTTAAAAAAAACATGACTTTCTCTCATCGTTTTGTAAAAAACAGCGTTACACTCACCCTAGCTGTTAGAAAAGTATATCGTTAACAGAGCACCTCCGGCCCACAACACAGCGCTCTTCTCCAATGAGGTGACGTTTAGACCTCTAGACATGCTAAGATATCAGCTGACGCACAGCTATTGGTCTACAGATGGAAACGTCACCTCATTGAAGAAAGAGCTGTGCCGTGGGCAGCCAGAGGCGCTCTCTTAGCAACATGCTTTCCTAACAGCTAGGGTGAGTGTAACACTGCTTTTTACAAAATGATGAGAGAAAGTCATGTTTATTTTTGGTGATGGTAAATCCTAGCGTTTGTTATACGCTTGGGTTTACCATCACTTTAGAAACTTTGCATACAGTATAAATAGGGAGCTGAAAACCTTAGGCCATAATTTATTTAGTATTATATGTTCCTTTAAAAGGATAGGAAGTCAAAATTAAACGTGCATGATTCAGATAGCATATGTAATTTTAAAACACTGTTAAATTCACTTCTATTTTCAAATGTGCTTTGTTCTCTTGTTGAAAAAAATACACACATATCATTACTAGTGGGAGTAAGTTGCTGATTGGTACCAGCACACATTTGTCTCTTGTGATTGGCTAACTAGATGTGTTTATCTAGCTGCCAGTAGTGCAATGATGTTCCTTCAGCAAAGGATAACAAGAGAATTAAACAAATTTGATAATAGCAGAAAATTGGAAAGTTGTTTAAAATTTTATGTTCTATCCAAATCATGAAATAAAAAAATGGGGTATTCTGTCCCTTTAAGTCCAAAATGCTAGTAACCTTATTTTCTTCTCTCAGTAACACAAAGTAAACAAAAACAATACAGGTATGGCACATATTAGTGTAATAAAATAATATCCTTATGGGTTCCATGCATTATATCTCAGTCTGAGAAAAGGCAACCACAATATCTTGTCTTTCCTTTTCTTTTTTTGTGTCTTGTGAGGTGGTGAATTTAGAACTAGCAGTTAGATGTGATGTGTGTATATCATGGATAGCTATTGTTTAAAGTAGAAATTTGTATTCAGAAAAGTCTGTCTAAATTTAAAAAATGACATTAAACACATCTCGTTTTTGTGTAAAATTTAGTTTAACCCATGCTCTTTCTTGAGAGGCCAAAAAGCAAATTCTGTAACCTGCAAATGTTGCAAATTAAATAGCATTTTTAGGTAATTTGCTACATTTTGAAAATAGAGGTTAAATATTTTGCATTTTGGCTTCTCTAGGGAATGTGGGACAAAACAAAATTTAAAGGGATACTAAACACGATTTTTTTATTTAATAATTCAGAAAGAGCATGCTATTTTTGAGTAACTTTCTGATTTACTCCTATTTTTCAAATTTTCTTCGTTATCTTGCTATCTTTATTGAAAAAGCAGGAATGTAAAACTTAGGAGCCAGACCATTTTTGGTTCAGAACTTATTGGTTAGCCAAATGTAGCCACTAATAAGCAAGCACTATCCAGGTGCTGAACCTTGATAGCCCTTGATAAATCACCCTAAGCTCAATCAGGGTGATTGACAGGACCTTCTCTCACTTGATTGGTCTTGCAAGTTAAGGGGACAGCATTACATGCTTGAGTGTGTAATGGTACATACAGGGAGTGGATGAACAAGGTCCGCTGTGCGTATGATGCAAAGGCGTGTGGACATTTAAAAAAGTGGCAAATCTAAAATTACAACCTAACCTTTATTGCTATTAAAATGAGCAAACTAAAGGTTATCAGCACAGCAATGCTGATGTTATATAGAAAAACATTAAAAAACACAACTCACTGAATGTAGAATAAGTACTCTGCTACAGATATCAGTAATTAAATTTTACATAAACACTACAAATATTAACTGCAAATAAGCATATTAGCACATTCAATGCTATGGTGCAATTAGTTTAAGATGTAGGGACCGATTAAACAATGTACGAGCGGACATGATCCGCTGTAGCTGATCATTTCTACCGCACATTGATAAATGCCGACAGCATACGCTGTCTGCATTTATCATTGCAAAAGCATTCCTTGTGAAATTCTTGTGCAATGCCGCCCCCTGCAGATTTGTGGCCAATTGGCCGCTAGCAGGGGGTGTCAATCAACCCGATCGTATTCGATTGGACTGATTGCTGTCCGCCGCCTCTTAAGACCGCTGCTTCTTAACTCCTGTTTCCTGTGAGCCTGAAGGCTTGCGCAGAAACAGATGCATAGGGCTGAATACAGGGATTGTTAAATCGACCCATAGGGTTAACTAGAAGCTTTAAAATGCCAATACTTTATTAAAGCAGTTTAGTATTTATTTTGCTGCATTCTATATTTGTCACCTGAATTCTATTTAATATCTGATTAACTCAACTCAACATCTTCTAATGATATCACATAGATACTGGGAAATGTAGTTCTTTCTATAACTGTTTAATCAACAACAAAACTTCAGCATTAGTGAATTAATTTTATGACTTATCAGTAAAAAAAAAATGCAGTAAATAAAACATTTTTTCATATCCTGTATCTCTGTTTTGTGACCTTCATACCTCCTATGCCTTCCTCTCAAGTAGCAATCACAGGTAAGGAACAAAGGCGATAAACATCACTTTTATAGTGTTAGGTTGTGTTACCAAACTTGTTGAGAAACCTTTGTTGAATAAAAGCTTAACTTACACATACACAAAAAGATGGGCAGCTTGCACTATACAAAATATTTAAATGGAAACATGGTACTATAATGGAGTCATAAACTACTTTTAGCTGTCGGCATCTTCTGTAGTTACAGCTCCATTTTATAACTACTCAATGGAAACAAGCCCTTTTTTAGGAATGTCAGCTTTACTACTGTAAACCTAATTTCTGCTTGCTTATGTAGATAAACTCTATTTTGAAGCTACAGACTACAGTCTACTATGATGCTAACTTACTTGTTACTTGGGGCCTAAGATAGCTGGTTCACATTCAACTACAAGAAGCTTAACTTCAAGGTATATGTTTTACAACTACTTGTTTTGAAATTGCTCCATGAATTATGGAGTACATTTTTCGATTTTTGGAGATGTTACATCTACTGTTTATGCTTACTAACAGGATGTAATAATATGTTATCAGGACAGGATAATATTATAGAGATGGAAACCTGATTGAAAGTACAGGAATGTAATTGCAGTCAAGATGGCTACTTTCAACATGTTTATATTATTTTCACATAAAATTAATAGATTATAATTAAAAGCTGACTGGGTTTGACTCATATCAATCACTCAAAAGGTTCAAAGTCTCCTAACATTAGCATAATTGCTGATTTTGATTTATGTAGAAAACTCAACTGTAATATTTAAAGGTTCACCACTTAATGAATCATTGTTAATTAGATACATATTTTAATGACATTTTTTCATAAAACAATGACTTTGTCTCTTAAAGAATTGGAGGATCCTCTGGAGATGACCTCCCCTATTAGAAAAAGGGAATGAGATGTAGACTCTATATGTGAATGGGTTTGAATGTATTTGCAAGACACTTGGCTTGAGCTTCTTGGTTGGAGCTTGATTACAAATGCACAGAAATCACATAATTTCTTTAAAAACTGCAAAAGGGGTTTTGACTACATTACTGCGTTTCAACAGTTTAATTATCAAGATACTTCAAATTAACTGAGTGAATAGATGCAATCTTAAAATTATGCACTTCTGACATCCGTTAAAAACATGTACATTTTAAGTATGCAGACAGGGAGGAAAGGCTATGCAGTAAAAAGTATGTGTAATTTTTATTTTTGTTAAAACAGATATTTATTAAAAATCTAAAACTCCTACAAGTTACTCATTCATTCATATATACACTGATATATATATATATATATATAATCCATATACTATTCCAAAAAGTACATAGGATCAGCACATCATGTATAGTTAAAGGTGCATCACCTAGCAGGCTCCCCTCATGAAGCCAAATAGAAATTGGCGCACCACTTAATTTTTTTTTTGATTCGCTTCCTTTCTCCTTTAACTGTCTTCTTGATTTGTGTTAGAGCACATGGGAAAAAAGCATTATCTTTGATGTTTGGGATAGCTACTGTAAGTAATAGGCCTATATATCACAGACTGTGAGGCATATTTAAGAAATGTCTTGCAGACCCGATCCGACAGTGCAGATCAGGTCCGCAAGACATCGATGAATGCGGAGAACAATACGCGCTCTGCATTTAACATTGCATCAGCAGCTCACAAGAGCTGCTGGTGCAACGCCGCCCCCTGCAGACTCGCGGCCAATCGGCCGCCAGCAGGGGGTGTCAATCAACCCGATTGTACTCGATCGGGTTGAATTGTTGCGATTCCTGTCCGCCTGCTCAGAGCAGGCAGACAGGGTTATGGAGCAGCAGTCTTTGTGACCGCTGCTTCATAACTGCTGTCTTTAGACTCGCCAGAAACATAAGCCATCAAGCTCCTTTTGGAGCTTGATAGATAGCCCTGTGTATGTACTGTAGAAAGATGCACAGTTAGAGTTAAATTAAAAGACTGCCAAAAAAAAAAAAAAAGACGTGTGCTTGGGCTGTTCTTAGCAAATTGGCACTCATTCCATTTGGAAATGTATTTCAAAAATGTTTTTCTGTGAGGTACCCACACAAATCATACTAAGGGGTAGATTTATCAACTTGCGGGTGGACATGATTCACTGTTGCAAATCTTGTGAACTGCTTGTGCAATGCCGCCCCCTGCACATTCGCAGGCAATCGGCCACTAGCAGGGGTTGTCAATCATCCCAATCGTATCTGATCGGGATGATTGCTGTCCACCACCTCAGAGGTAAATGATGAGTTAAGGAGCAGCGGTCTTACGACCACTGCTTCTTAACTTAAGTTTCCAGCGAGTCGGAAACTTCAGGGGTACATTGCAGCTTCTTGATAAATCTACCCCTATGTTTCAACAGATAAAGCTTTTGAGAAAAACAACTTAGTTAAACAACAGTTAAATAGCATGGACATTTTGAAAATAATAATAATTAAAAGTAATACTGAAATTAATAATAATAGGTATAATTAAAAGTAATACAATATAATAATACCCTATTTAATTTGATGGAGATCTACATTTCAGAACCCCATCCTTTTTAAAGGGATATGAAACCCAAAATGTTTATTTTATGATTCATCCTAATTTACTTCTGTTATGTATTTTAATTGGTTCTCTTGGTATCTTTTTTTTTTTTAAAACAAGGAAGTAAGCTTAGGAGCCAGCCCATTTCTGGAGCACTATATGACATAAGTTATGCAAGATTGTTATCCATTTGCAAGAGCACTAGATGGCAGCAATATTTCCTGCCATATAGTGCTCCAGATACCTATCTTGGTATCTCTTCAACAAAGAATATCATGGGAACTAAGCAAATTTGATCATAGAAGTAAAACTTTTTAAAAAATGTGATGCTCTGACTGAATCATAATTTTATTTTGGGGGGTTAATATCCCTTTTACATTTGTGAAGTTAAATTCTAGCATTATTTTTTTGTTTTGTTGTTGTTTCATTTTATATAATGCAGGATATTCGGAGTCAATAACATTAAATATTGGGCATGCGCATTTGTTTATTTGTGCTAGTTTGTATTTTAGTGCACATTAAAGTATCCAGAATTAATGCAGGTTTATCAGACCAGGGGGTAGATTTAACATACCCTGGGCGAACATGATATATGTCCGCCCTGCATTGCTAAATGCCGACAGTATACACTGTTGGCATTTGTCATTGTACAAGCAGTTCTAGTGAACTGCTTGTTCAATGCCCCCCTGCAGATTCGCGGCCACTAGCGGGGGGTGTCAATCAACCCAATCGTATACGATCGGGCGGATTGCTGTCCGCAGACTCCGAGACGACGGACGAGTTAAGGATCAGCTGTCTTAAGACCGCTGCTTCTTAATTCCTATTTCCGGCGAGCCTGAAGGCTTGCACAGAAACAGTTGTATTCAGGGCCATTTGGCCCTTAATAAATCGGCCCCAATGTGTTTAATACAATAATTCAAGAGCTAAGAGCTATTGAAACAGCCCTAGGTGGCTCTGGAATATAAAATTGGGGGATACAAAAACAGAGTGAAGAGTTATGAAGGTAGTGGATCTTATCCTCTTCTACTTTTTTAAAAGACCTCTTCTTTCTTACATACTTGTCAATTTGCCCTGGACACATAATATGGGCGTTTGCTTGAAAATTCAGGTCATCTAGCACATTCAAGATTTGGACATGCTACAGTAATGGATTGGGATGCTTAGCACCCCCAGAATTTCTTAGCACCACCACACTGAAAGAGGAGAGACTAAAGAGACTGTCATCAAACCAACCCACCTGGGAATTGGTGATATTGTTTCTAATTTCTCTATCTTCCCTATTTACACCAATTCCTTTGATATCTACAGAACTTATCCAGTGAAGTCCACTCACGGTTATTTTGTGAAGGAATTTCCTATAACAACCTATAATATGATGAAAATGAAGGAGTTGGAAAAGCTGTTAGTTTATCTATCAAATTGAGATAAATATATTAAGAACTTCCTCCAAACTCTCAAACCTTTCCATTGTCTTTTTTTTGTAAAGTGTTTGGATTTGCAGACTGTACTTGGTCTTTGCACAGTCTGCTTGGTGGCTACAATAAACTGTGTGATAAAACATCTTGGAATTATCGGCATTCAATGTTTGAGTTTTTAAAAATAATTTGTGGTGCAATCTCTTTTCATACTTAGGTAATAAGAACATGCAGACACAGTTGACATCAAATTAATTAATAAGAGGTGTAAGCTATACCCCCTAGAAAGTATCTGCAGAAGTTAAATAACAGATATGCAACACTGGTAAAATCTCTCAGTATGGAGCAAATATAAATCATTTGAATAAATAGCAGGGAAACATTTTAGATTTGGCAGTGTAAATACCAATTTTTTTTTACTCAGTATAGTTCCCTTAACTCCAGATTAATATGAATGAAAACATCCAATTTCTTGATTGCATTTGAAAAAGAAGTAGTTAACTCCTTACAGTTTTGAAGCAGCACGCTCACTCACTGACCCCATGAAGTCAACTGATGCGTTTTGCCTAAGCATTCTCATCTTTGGTATTTTAAGATGACCTCACAAACTCTAAAACTGAGAATTATATCATAATTTACTCCATGATCTGAATGAGAGGATCAGTAATTCCAACTACCCTGTCTACAATAGACAATACAAATGGAGTGAAGCTATTGTACTGGGAAGAAAATCATAAGCATTTTATAAACAGCATTTGACAACTTTAGTGCTGACTGCTGCAAATAGACAAAAATTGGGACAGCACACCGTCAATTTACTCTGTTTCAAGTTTTGGCAGTGATCATTGGCTGGAGCCACTCCCCTTATGTTATACCTTATTGATAGGCTGAGTTTAAATTACAACCATTTGGCTGGTTTAGTGTGTTATCAGCTTCTGTTCTTCACTAAGCTTATATACTGTAGTTCTTCATTCTGTTTTTTCAAGTGCATACAAAAATGTGTCTTTCATTAAAGGGACAGTAAAGTCAAAACTAAACTTTTATGATTCAGATAGGGCATGCAATTTTAAACAACTTTCCAATTTACTTTTATCATCAAATTTGCTTTGTTCCCTTGGTGGTAATTTTTGAAAAGCTAAACCTAGCTAGGCTCAAACTGATTTCTAAACAGTTGAAAACCGCCTCCTAGCTCAGAGCATTTTGAAAGTTTTTTACAGTTAGACTGTGCTAGTTCACATGTGTCATATAGATAACATTGTGCTCACTCCCGTGAAGTTATTTAGGAGTCTTCACTGATTGACTACACTGCATGTCTGTCAAAGTCACTTAGATAAGGAGGCTGTCTGCAAAGGCTTAGATACAAGGTAATCACAGAGGTAAAAAGTATATTAATATAACTGTGTTGGTTATGCAAAAACGGGGAATGGGTAATAAAGGGATTATCTATCTTTTTAAATAAGAAAAAAAATTGGTGTAGACTGTCCCTTTAAGTGTAATCCTATGCTTCATTTAAAATTCAGCAACTATTTAGTTTTTAGAAGAAAATTAACTTCTTATATTATGTTTCTTAGCAACTCAAAGCTGCAAGGCATGCAAAAACATTTTAAAACATTTAATAAACTATTTAATTCATGTTTGTAAAATTATCTTTATTAAATATGTTTTATTCATGTTTTTAAATTATAGTTTATTAATATCATTAATAATGATTTGTTACTCTAAAATATATTTACAATATTAGCATCACAATGATTCTTAACCCCTTCCCTCACTTAGGACATTCTATGCTGTCCTAACCACACTGGGCTTTAACGCCCTTAGGACGGCATAGAACGTCCTTGCCTTTTGGCTGTACTGAAGCCAAAGGTGCTTCTTGAATGGGATCACGGGCTGGAGGTCCAGCCTAGCATCACAGGCACTCCCACCAGACACGATCCCATCATTGAAGTCACGCGATCACATGAACTATTGTGTGATTTCACTTTTTTACTTATTTGTTTACATCAGAACTTTGTTCCGATATAGACAAACAAATCTGAGCTGGAAGGGGTTAAATATTTTTTATTGAACATTTGTTCTATATGTTTTAAAAATGTTTATCATTTGGTAATAGCAGTTGTAAAAGGCATTTTGACTCTTTAGGCCTGGTAGAGATAGCGTAAATCTTGAGTTCATTAATTACATCATCTGACAAGCCTAGTTTAACTGTACACAAGTTATGATTTATTTACTCATATTGACTTTAGTGGGAGCCATTTTTGGCTTGCTCAAAATGAAAGTTTGACAGTTTTGTAAACTTCTTGATGGTGTTTTTCTGCAATTATCCAGCAGTGTAAAATAACCAGCAACATGTGCTGCCTCACTTTTAGGATTTTAGCTATAGATTTCTGCTTTCTGGAGTGATGTACTCATTTGAGAAGATTAGAATAATAGACGTTTACTGTCAGAGTTTTCTGCAGCTGCATCATTTGTGTGCTTATATTTGAGTAGTAAATTTAATTTGACACAGAAGTTATTATTCTGTTCTGGGACATTCTGTCACAGTATCTCTGTTGCCCTTACTATATCATGTTTCATCTGCCTATTAATAGAAATTCTAAACTCATACTCTGCACTCCCCCAATATGCCGCATACTGACACAATATATCAGCTGATGTGTTTTCAGAGATTTTTTGGCCTGCAAAGGGCACTTTTTCACAATAGTGCCTTTTTGGCTATTTCCCAAAATACGTTTTACAGTTCTTACACCTACATGATTGAACTACCATTCACTAAATGTGCAATCCCATTTAGAAGTTCAATAATGTAGGTAAAAGCACTGTAAAATAAGCTGTCATTAATGTTTTTATGGCTATAATATTGCAGTGGAGCAGTTTTAAGGGACATTAAACACTTTGAGATGGTAATATAAAATGATAAATCGTATATATAAAAAAAAACTCTGCAGTATACTTTTATTATTTATTTTGTCCCCTTTTCCTGTAATTTCATTCTGAAATTGTGAGCCTTTTAGTTCCCGTAAGAAATGGAAGTGCATAACACTGTTCTCTTCCTCACAGCCATTGGCTGCACACTCTAGTGACCTATTTATAACTGTCCCTAAATGACCACAGCTGAGAAGGTAGCCTAAGTTACAACATGGCAGCTCCCATTGTTTTATAGACACTAAAACTTTACACTTATTTTGTCAATATTTACAAAGCTAATGAAACTTTAAAAAAAACATCTACATGTTATTCTCAGAGTAATCATTTTTTGAAGGCATCATTCTAGCTAGCAATTAATATGTGTTTAATGTCCCTTTAATGTTTTACAGTTCCAGTACTGTTAAAATCCATTTTTTTAGGGGGCGGAGCCAGCTACTATCATGGCCGGACGTGTTTCTGTGAAGCTCTTGGCTTTCAACTATGAACCCAGAGACTAATTTATACAAAATGAGCCTGAGCTTCTACTATTCTTACATATAACACAAATATCAACTACTCCAAGCCTAGGGAGAAGAAGAGAATACCGGAATGTGGATATTACACTGATCTTAGCTCCTCAGATACGCCACGTGGAGTTGCTGCATATTGTATCCACTATATTCATACGACTAAAATGGAGGCCTTCCAAGCTTGGGAGCAACAAGTTCATCGCCTAATGGAGGAGCACTTTAAGAGTTTGGCTGATGACATACTATCTCTCCTCACCTCCCTAACGCAGCAGGAGCCTAGGCGCACGAACCCTATGCTGATCGATCCCAGCGACGCTATTACGGAGGGGCCAGCTAAATGGAAACAGAAAACTGAGACGGACACAGATCCCCTAATGTCTAGGAACAGCGGAATTGTCCAGCTATCAGAGTCTCTTAAAACATCGGATCCCACAACCTCTCCACCTACCCTGGTCCCAGGGGATGGGGCCGGCCCATGGGGTTGGGAGCTACATATTGAAATTTGGGATCGGTCTGCTTGTATTGATCCGCAGGGGGTTTATGGCCTACACCGATATAGGGGGAAGTCGGCATCACTACTGACAGCACCCACTGTCTTCTGCCCCGCGGTGAGAATTTTAGCTCTTCTCTTCGGAGCCCTACTGGTCAACCTTAGGGCGGATGGCTTCCCTCTTCGTGCATGGAGCATGCTGCATGCCCTCAGCAGTAACCTGGTACTCACACAACGGAACGCACGGGACAAATGCGGTGTGGGTTAGTGAGAGTGTTGCTATTTTTTTCTTTTTCTTCCCTCACCGTGTTGTGGAGGACAGCTTGACCCTTATTGAGACTCCCCATGTTTGGTGCCGTATACATTTTAATGAGCTGCCACATCACCCTAATAGTGTACACAACCGGTAGTAAACTCTTATCCCTACTGCTCAGATATATATATATACACCTTCAAGTTTCCAAGAAATATATGCAGCCTGATTGGATTCACTTATCTATACATGTAATTGTTGAGTTTCAAGATAATCCCTTATGCTCGTCTAGTGTATACAAGACCTCACTGTCCTTCCAGCGTGTAACTTGTTAAGCATCAGTTGTGCTCTTTACCTAATGTTGTTATGTGAATACTGTGTCTGTTAATATATGGTTCCTTGGGCTGGGGCACCTTGATGAGAGCTATTTAACTGGATAGCGATGTCTCACCTTTTATACCAGTGATATGTTTCTTGTTAATGTACCCACCTTAGTATTCCTTAAATTCACCTGAGTTTATTTTCTCCCTTCCCTTGGATATATATGATCTCTAGCTGTGTGGAACCACATGTGATGGGCATAGGGCCCATGCCCAGTCACCAGGTTTCTATTATGTGAACAGGAAATATGTGATTTCTAGTTAGAATGTAACTACCCTTATACTTAACTTTATATAAACGAAAACTGTGATCAGGAAATATGTGATTTCCAGTTAGAATGTAATTACCCTTATACTTTACTTTATATAAATGGAAACTGCATGACAACACTGTTACTTTTTATTGACAAAGCTATATCACCACACTTTATAAATATAATCTGTATTATGAGTAAGTGAGCACTCTGGTTTACTCAGATGAAACATGTGGCACCTACTTAGTAGGCTAGTCCTATCTGTTGGAGTGGAGCTGCCCTCAGATCCACCTTAATTAATTATTATATAGTGACTACCATATATTATCAAATTAATATCCCACCTAGTTGGAACTTAGCTGATCTGGAAAGAGATTAGAAGTTACAAATAACTTGTCCTTAGGCTTCGCAGCTTAGCTCACAAGTAACCTACTAGGTGCTCCTCCGGTTTAACCTAAGATTTAGTGTGTAGACCCATAACTTGCTGGGGGGCACATAGCTATACTGCGTTGCACAGTTATAGCCAGAAGATTATCACACTGTCTTTGGTGTAGGCAGGTCCTGCACTATTATTAGCATCTACGCCCTTATTATATACAGCATCTTGATTAAGCTCCATAAACTAAGTTAGCCCTTTGAATATACTACTTGAGGCCCTCCGGACCAGACATACCCTTAGCCCAATATTTATTTAGAATATAAGGCGTTTACCACACTTCAAATAACCACCTCCCCCCCCCCTCGCCACTATCTTATAATGTACCTCCTAGGTAAGGAGGCCTATCTATGCGGTCTTTCTAACCAGTACCGCAACCTACCCCATCTATTTTCTATGTTTCTATGTGCAGCTTTTCACTCTACCATAAAATTGACTCTATTTCTCCTACCTTGTCAAGCGAAACTGTTAAGCTTCACTTACAAATTGAGTTACAAGTTTTAAGTTTAGTATTTTCAACTTCATCACACTACTTATATATTACAAAAACTTGTTTTGCTGTGTTATAAAAAAAATAAGGAAGACACATGAAGACCATTCGCTATTTACACATTGTGAAATATATGCCATAACTATTGTTTATATTTGACTTACTTTGAGAATTTTGAATACATTTCATTGGCAAGTTTGTGTATTATAAACATTCCTATAGATCTAGCTTATGTATAATTTTACATTCCTGTATATTCTCATGTTTATATGGCTTCGTGATAATATGCATGTAACCTTATTGCTTTTTCTTTGTCTTCAATAAAAAGAATATTTAAAAAAAAAAAAAAAACAATTTTTAGAAGATTAGAGAAGTCCATGAAATCTAGAAACGCCTAGATTTAGAGTTTTGTCGGTAAAGACCCGCGTAGCTAACACCGCTTTTTTTCCCAGCGCACCCTTAAGACAACACTGGTATTTAGAGTTGTCTGAGGGGCTGCGTTAGGCTCAAAAAAGGGTGCGTTGAGCCTAATGTCCCGCCACTTCAACCCTCAATACCAGCGTTGCTTACGGTAGCGGTAAACAGCTAAAACGTGCTCGTGCACGATATCCCCATAGGAAAAAATGCACAATACGAAAATGTCCACAGCACAACTTGCTTACAAAGTGTCTTTATTGACAAATGAAAGAGCGACGTTTCGGACTACTGTCACTTAATCACGCTATACACATAATACCCAAAGGTGGTCCTTTTAAACTGTTTGGCTTGGCGCCAATACAATCTGTTCTTGAGGTTCTTGAGCGCCACCTGCTGTACAAAATATATAACTAGCTAAACATTCATTATCTTATCAAAATGTAAACAAAAAAACTTTTTTTAAACATTATTCAAACCATGTTACAGCAGCAAAATAACTTCCCCATATCATCTGTCACTGAATAACTAACCCTGTTTCTAGTACTACAAAAAAATCAATTTCTCTCTGCATTAGAATAAATTTAATTTCATTTTTACCAAAATACTGACCAATCAAAGTCCCTATTCATACCATTTGGCACTAGTGATCCTAATTTATAAATCCAGTACATTTCTTTTTGTTTTAATAATCTCTCGCGGTCACCACCCATTCTCTGTGGGCCCACCCATTCAATGACTTGCCACCTAAGCTGGCTGATATTGTGGCCTTTCCCTAAAAAATTATGGGAAACTGGTGCTTCCCTGTTCCCACATCTAATATTGGAGCGATGCTGGCTGAGCCTATCTTTCACTTTTCTTACCGTCTCTCCAATATAGATGAGGGAACATGGGCATTTAATTAAATAGACCGCATATGTTGTATCACAAGTGAAAAAATTCCTAATTGTATATTTTTTTCCACTCCTAGGGTGGACAAACTCTTTACCCCTTATCACTGAGTTGCAGCTGATGCATCCTAAACAAGGATAACATCCTAAGTTCTTCTTTGTCAAATGGCTTTGCTGCAATTGTTTCGATGGTCCTATGTCAGACTTTACAAAGTAGTCCCTTAAATTTTTAACCCTTTTATAGGCTACAATAGGTTTCTCACTGAACTCAGTTATTTGACTATTACACCTCTGCAATATAGGCCAATGTTTATTTATAATTTTGGCTATTTGTAAAGACACTTTTTAAGCAAGTTGTGCTGTGGACATTTTCGTATTGTGCATTGCTCTAGTGGAATTGGCAGATTTCCACAGTCGTCACAAGCACACTTTTTGCTTGGCAGCTGTTCTACATGTTGTTGAGGACCCATAGGAAACAATGGGGCAGTTTGGGCTGAAAAAAAACCTAACACCTGCAAAAAAGCAGCGTTCAGCTTCCAACGCAGCCCCATTGTTTCCTATGGGGAAACACTCTCTAAGTCTGCACCTAACACCCTAACATGAACCCCGAGTCTAAACACCCCTAAACTTACACTTATTAACCCCTAATCTTCCGCCCCCGCTATCGCTAACCCCTGCATATTATTATTAACCCCTAATCTGCCGCTCCGTACACCGTCGCAACCTACATTATACCTATGTACCCCTAATCTGCTGCCCCTAACATCGCCGACCCCTATATTATATTTATTAACTCCTAATCTGCCCCCCAACGTTGCCGCTACCTTACCTACACTTATTAACCCCAAATCTGCCGACCAGACCTCGCCGCTACTCTAATAAAGTTATTAACCCCTAAACCGCCGCACTCCCGCCTCGCAAACCCTATAATAAATAGTATTAACCCCAAATCTGCCCTCCCTAACATCTCTGCCACCTAACTTCAAGTATTAACCCCTAATCTGCCTACCGGACCTCGCCGCTACTATAATAAATGTATTAACCCCTAAAGCTAAGTCTAACCCTAACCCTAACACCCCCCTAAGTTAAATATAATTTTATTCTAAATAAATAAATTAAATATTATTAAATAAAGTATTCCTATTTAAATCTAAATACTTACCTTTAAAATAAACCCTAATATAGCTACAATATAACGAATAATTATATTCTAAATTAAAAAGTAACCAGTTCTTTTACCAGCCCTTAAAGGGCTTTTTGCGGGGCATGCCCCAAAGTAAACAGCTCTTTTGCATGTAAAAAAAAACATACAATACCCCCCAACATTACAACCCACCACCCACATACCCCTAATCTAACCCAACCCCCCTTAAATAAACCTAACACTAAGCCCCTGAAGATCTCCCTACCTTGAGTCGTGCTCACCCAGCCGGGCACCGATGGACCAAAAGATGACATCCAGAGCAGCAGAAGTCTTCATCCTATCCGGGCAGAAGAGGACATCCGGACCAGCAGACATCTTCATCCAAGCGGCATCTTCTATCTTCATCCATCCGGTGCCCGACTGGGTGAACACGACTCAAGGTAGGGAGTCTTTTTTTTTATATTTTTTGTAATTTAGTGTTTGTTTTTTTTGTAATTTAGTTTAGTTTATTTAATTGTAGGTAATTGTAGGTATTTGTAGTTAATTGATTTAATTTATTTATTGATAGTGTAGTGTTAGGTTTAATTGTAACTTAGGTTAGGATTTATTTTTTGTAATTATTTTTACTAGGTAGCTATTAAATAGTTATTAACTATTTAATAGCTATTGTACCTAGTTAAAATAAATACAAAGTTGCCTGTAAAATAAATATAAATCCTAAAATAGCTACAATGTAATTATTCGTTATATTGTAGCTATATTAGGGTTTATTTTACAGGTAAATATTTAGATTTAAATAGGAATACTTTATTTAATAATATTTAATTTATTTTGTTAGAATAAAATTATATTTAACTTAGGGGGGTGTTAGGGTTAGACTTAGCTTTAGGGGTTAATACATTTATTATAGTAGCGGCGAGGTCCGGTCGGCAGATTAGGGGTTAATACTTGAAGTTAGGTGGCGGCGACGTTAGGGAGGGCAGATTAAGGGTTAATACTATTTATTAGAGGGTTTGTGAGGTGGGAGTGCGGCGGTTTAGGGGTTAACAACTTTATTAGAGTAGCGGCGAGGTCCGGTCGGCAGATTTGGGGTTATAAAGTGTAGGTAAGGTAGCGGCAACGTTTGGGGGGGCAGATTAGGGGTTAATAAATATAATATAGGGGTCGGCGATGTTAGGGGCAGCAGATTAGGGGTTCATAGGGATAATGTAGGTGGCGGCGGTGTGCGTTCGGCAGATTAGGGGTTAAAAATATTTACTATAGTGGCGGCGATGTGGGGGGACCTCGGTTTAGGGGTACATAGGTAGTTTATGGGTGTTAGTGTACTTTAGAGCACAGTAGTTAAGAGCTTTATAAACCGGCGTTAGCCAAGAAAGCTCTTGTCTTAACTACTGACTTTTTTTTGCGGCTGGAGTCTTGTCGGTAGAGGGTCTACCGCTCACTTCAGCCAAGACTCTAAATACCAGCGTTAGGAAGATCCCATTGAAAAGATAGGATATGCAATTGACGTAAGGGGATCTGCGTTATAGAAAAGTCGTGGCTGAAAAGTGAGCGTTAGACCCTTACCTACATGACTCTAAATACCAGCGGCCAGCCAAAACCAGCGTTAGGACCCCTTAACGCTGCTTTTGACGGCTAACGCAGAACTCTAAATCTAGGCGTAATTGAGCAAACATGTCTAGTATACCCATCATGCCTAAATACAAATGGCATTCATATTTTTAGCAGTCATCAGGATGGATTTCGATTGCAATAGGTTAATATTACACATGTAAATAAGTATTTCCTTTACACACTGAACAAGGGGGTTAGTTCAAAAGAACTGTACTCTAACCTTAAAATGTGTAAAAGGGAAATAGTAAATGTCAGTTTCAGGTGGATTCTCAGTTTCTTTACCAGATACTTTTCTAATGAAAATTTTTTTGCATCTCTGAGAGTTTAGCACACCAATCCATTCTGGATTCTGATCACTCGAAAAACATGCTGACCAATTTGGCCGTAAATAAAAAATCATTGGGCAAGATTACAATTGGTAATATCGTGACCGCAATAACTTGCAAGCATTTTCCAAGTTGCAATTAAACGGGTGCCCTTGAGCACAAACTAAATGTAGTCATTGAGTTGTATATATACAGTACATTTTGGAGTCCTTTCCAATTCCCCACTAAAGCCATCTGGACGTAGCTACTACATCACAGCAAACTTTGGTGGCATGAAATATACCAAAATGAGCCTAAATCAATACCTTGGGTTGTCTACTAAAAAATATATAGTTTTGATGGGTAAATAAAAAAAATACAAGGCTCTATTTCTGTTTAAATGGACTGATAGGAAAAATGCTTAATATCCTCCGGTCTTTTGGGTAAGATTTTTTTTTTTAAATTCACGGTTCTTAACGCGTTTAATACCTAAAAACTTATCATTTTTAATCAATTTTAATATTTTATAATTTGTTTTACTATGTATGTAATGTAAATATTTTACATTCTAATGTTCTTCACTTAGAAGAAAATGTATGTATATATATATATATATATATATATATATGTATATATATATATATATATATATATATATATATATATATATATGTATATATATATATATTTATATATACTGCCTATATCTGTATATATATAACGGGAAAAATATATATATTTTACAAAAAAATCATAAGATATATATGGAAATATGTATTTAAAAATATAAAGAACATTTTTTTTATTTTTTTATTTATATTTTTTATTGAGGTTGTGAAAAACGTTACATAAAACAGTCGCGCAGGGGGGCGGAGTTAGCATGTGAGGAGAACAGACGCAACTTAGCAGAGCTCCTGCTGTATTAGCTTAATAAAAAGTTTAAATGTGGATTATTTGCCCTTATACCACAACAAAGAGATTCTTCTGCTGTGCCGAGAATAGACTGACCCATAATATACAGGATTGGGTATTTATTTTATGCTGATTCTACATTTAACTGCTGCAGTGGTTTGTTGCGGTCTAAGACACAACCAGCAATACCATCCGGGACACGCTATAACCCTCCCTGGCGTTGGTGGAGTAAGATTACAGACAAAGAGCTAAAGAGGCGAAGGGACAACAACAGTAACCGGCTATTAGACCTATTTCTAACAGTGACTCGAGGAGATATTTGTCGCGAAAATCACCATTATACAGATACGTCACAGGAGCAGGTGAAAGGAGGAAGCGCAAATATACGCCGTACACCACACCAAAGGTCCCTTAACGACTGGCACAGAGATCTTATGAAGCAAGCCCCTAGGCTGTGAAGGTGCCGCTACAGTGCTGCTTTTTTTCTCTTTAAGACCAGGCAGTGACAGAGTTTGTTCCGAAGGGTCGGGGCTTCGCTCCGGAACAGACGAATAGTGCCGCAGCAGCTGTTGAATTGGCTGTCTATCAACAACCGGACCTGTCTATACTGGTGCATCAAGAGGTGTACACAAGCCAGCTGTGAGAAACTAGAACTTCAGGGCACTGGAGGAGGGGTAAGACGCACTTGCACAATACAGTTATATGAGGGGTTTCTCCCTGCTCGATCACCTAGATACAGCTCTCTGAAGCCATAATAAGAGACAGCTTTTGCTAATTCCCTTTTTCGGCTACACCATCTGGCCTAAGAACTTGGCATTACACTAGCCCTAGAACTATTTGAGAGACACTTTCTATATGCAGGGCAAACAATAAGGTTCATTATAACCGGGCCCATATTAGATGTCCTCTGCTCTTTACAGTAACTTTGCTCATAATCATTGTGGGCCCCTAGCACAACTAAGAAGTTTAGTCCTTAAATATTGCGCACCATATATTGATATACGCAAACTCTCTACTATACTTTTACCTAATTAGGCCAGACCGACAACACTGTCTGCAAATCAGCTCAGGATGCTAGTTATGTGGTGTATTACACATTGCTGGTACGCTGCAAACATGCATTAATATGTAGGGCCTGTATGGCCGGGGCATAAACTACATTTAAGCGGCTAACATCCAAAGGGGATAACCTGTATTTCCTACTGAGGGACGTCTGCATTACTTAATTTTCTACAAATATTGAACCATACCTAAATATCCTTTATTTTGCCCCTAACATGCCATAAGGTTCCAGAAGGAAAACCGCTAACCTTTCGGAATACAAAAAAATCTGTGGCACATCATTTCAAATCTAAATCTGTTTCAGAGAAGTCTGCATCTGAGCCAAGCATCCCCTAACTGCATAGTATTAAGGATTCCTGCATGGAGATCACCGCCAGTGTAGAGAATAGCCTTTCTGAATGTATGGCTTCTGACATTGTTTCTACCCTCACTCAGAGGTTAAACACCCTACAGGAAACCCTCACTAAAGCCATTAAGGGCTCCGCTGCAGATCTTAGAAAGGACATTGGGGCTATCAGTGAACGTATTGATGTCCTGGAAAGAAAACAGGAAGATCTGGCAGTAGAGCAGGGGAATTTAGCTAACCACTTACAGGTCCTAGTAGATATGTTGGACACTATTGAAACTAAGCTTGCTGATATGGAAGACCGTTCCCGTAGAAAAAAATTAAGATTTAGAGGTATCCCGGAAGATATCCCCCAGTCAGACCGGGGTAAGTTCCCAATGGAACTGTGTGAAATCCTACATCCCCCGGGTTTTCCTAATGAAACTCTGGTTGACAGAGTACACAAACTTCCTAGAGGGAAAAATGTATCTACAGACAAACCAAGGGATGTAATAGCTCGGTTTCATTTTTCACCTATATAGAGCAGCTTCTAAGAGCCATGTTCCAGTGCCCCACGCTGCCAAAGAAATTTGAGTCCATACAAATTTTCCCAGACCTGTCTCAATTTACTGTTCAAAAGAGAGGTACTTTCCGGGAAGTCACCAAGTCATTGATACAGATGGGAGTGAAATACAGATGGGGATACCCCACTAAATTGCTGATACAAAGAGATGGTCGCTTCTACACAGCGGATACCCCAGACCAGGGGCAACATCTTCTTGAAGGATGGTTCAAACAGAATAACCAACAGAGGGGGCTTAACTCCCCTACTTCTGAACATACGGAACAAGACACTACATCATCCTCTGTTCTACGGCCGGCTGCACTTGAATGGAGACCTCTCTCACAGAGACCCGCTTCCACCAAAAGACAGAACACTACTCTAGACCAGCTGACATTAGTTCAGTCGGAGACACCCCCAGAAGACCAGGAATGATAAGTATAGTTTTGACTTTGCTATGTTTTTTATTAACAGGTAATTGTTTGGAAGGCATTTTGTCCTTCCCTCAGTCTTTCTTTGGACATGACTTTTAGACCCATGAATGTAATTGAGGCGGCCCTTAACAAAAGGTCTACTATGGAACTCCTTCAATTACACTAGAACACATTTTTCTATGATCCATAGATATCACTGTGACTTTACCTTTCATCATTGGTGTAGAAAATATCCCTTTTTTATTCTCGCCCGCTGAACGTTATATAAAATGTGGAAAGACATCTGTAATGGCTTATGTTTATCATTGCATTTGTAGGTTTATGTTTGATGTTTATTATCATATTTGAAGGTTTGTGTTTGCTAAACCTAGGATAAATATTGTGGGGTGTTATGCGCAAGATAATGTGATGGGTTCATTTTTAGAAGCTAAAATGTGCTCGTAAGGCATCAAATAGGCCGTATACATATGTTTATGTATAGATATCACTGTGATTAGACCATTCATGACTGGAAGGGAAGATATCCTTTTACTTTTTACTCCGTTAGAAGCTATATTTAAAACTGAAAGATGCTTGCTATGGCCCATGTTTATTATCACATTGGTAGGCTCATATTTGACGTTTATTATTACATTTAAGGGTTTGCGCTTGCTTGGATTAGTGTAAAAAGGGTAGGGTGATACGCTCAGAATTGGGAGATGTATTTATTTTTAGAACCTGGAGTGTGCTAGAAACGAATCAGCTAGGCCATATACATGTGTTTTAGTTTATTCACTGTGCTGAGGGGAGCCCTAGTCATATTACTTAGTTGCCTGAGTTTTATTTTGACCACAGGATTGACCAGCTTAGTGACCATTAGCGAAATAGAGATTTATAAAGATTAATAGGCAAATACAAACTCATCAAGAGGAACATTTCTACTGAAACTAATCACGTTCATGACTCTTATGCATAATTGTTGTTTTTTAGTCAACGAGCAGCTTGTTTAGTAAGGTATATGCAAATAATGATCTTTTCTATATGACTTAAGATCAAGGTCACTATGTTTAACATAATAATGGCTATACGTGATGCACATGTCAATGAGAAACGTTTTTAAAGGGCACAGTTGGACTAGAGTTAAACCAGCTGAATTCAGCATACACGCTCCAGCTTAAGCTATTATATTAGTATCTGTCCTAGCCATAATACTTGCATACTGGTGTTGATCCTCAATTTGACATTGATTATGTTTTAGAAGGTAAATATAAATGTTGACCTATAAAAGTAGGTAAGTTATGGGATGTTGATTGTTTATGCTCTACTAAAAAATGTTATTGTTATGTTTGAAGTTATAATATGCTACACTCATAAACTTCAAGGTATATTACCCGTTGCTTAGACCCAGTTACTGCACACACTGGGAAACTAATTTTACCTTGTTTTCACCCTTATTAGAGACAGATATGTGCGAGACAAGAACTTTAGGTTAGACAACTAGTATATAAAGACAGGAGTCCAATCCCTGAGTGGAGCCTTTGCAATGGTAGAGGTTACTTAGCCCATTCTCAATTCCAATTCTCCCGACACCTAAAGGACTGATAATTTCGGGACATGTTTAGGCCCAAACTAAATTAAATACAAGACCTCTTAGTGAAACCTGTAACACATTCTACCATGCTGGCCTTCCTCTTGTATGCACCTTTAAGTGTATATGAAATTTATAAATATTCTAATGGAAACAACCTTTGGCCCCCCAATTGGCTAGATACGATATGTGCCCTCTCTCCATACATACCCATTTTAACATATAAAGGATATAAACTAAGTCATGCTAGCTATACCAATCTCCCCAGAAAGCAGGCTATACCCCGGCCTAGACCCTTTTTCCTTTTTAGGTGTTTACTCCTACAGATAGTAGGCTTTATCCCCCTCCCAGGGTAAAACCAAGGCTTACTAAAAGTAAGCAAGAGAACACAGATTCACTCGCAATTTTAGACTCTAATCACACATAATATTGTATCCATATATTTACAATTGATATTTAGATAACAGTGGTCCTAGTATATCTGTATAGCATCTTGGTTTTCCTGGTCTAGTCCCTTATACCCTATTTTCTTTAATTTCTCTCTTTCTCTTTTTACCCCCTCTTCCCCCTCTCTGCTTCCCCCCCCCCTTTTTTTTTTTTTCTTGCTTAACAAATGGATTCTAGTCTCAAATTTGTTTCCCTAAATACAAAGGGACTTAATTCACCCTCAAAAGAAGCTTATTACAATCGTTCTTGAGAAAGCTCCTCTGTGATATTTCCTTTTTACAGGAGACACATTGGGCTTCCACTAAAACTCCAATCCTCAAGTCCAGGCATTATCCGGTAGTGTTCAATTCTGTCTACCATGAAAAGAGCAGGGGTGTATCCATATGCATCAGCAAGGAGGTGGCTTTTCAACAGATCCATGTGGAAACAGACTCGGAGGGAAGGTTTCTGTTGTTGGTCTGTAGACTTAATTCACATCTCTATACTCTTGTAAATATATATGCCCCTAATCAGGGACAGAAACAAATTTTGCGCAGAATGTTGCACTTCATTGAAGGCCTGAAACAGGGTACACTGGTGTTAGGAGGGGATTTTAATTTAATTTGGGACCCGCAGAAAGACAAAAAACTGCCAAGTGGTAAGGTACTTGACAACTACTCCCTGTCTATGGCCCCTAAATTCCAGGACCTTATTTACCAGGCCTCGCTATATGATGTATGGAGGGCCTGCCATCCAGACTCTAGGGACTATACGTACTTCTCGCCCCCTCATCGGTCATATTCACGATTGGACTATTTCTTTGTAGATTCCTGGACTATGAATTTAGTCACAAACTCTAACGTGTGCAGTTGCCCGTGGTCAGACCACGATGCAGTGACTATGTCAATTAAGGTAGGTGGATCAGGCTTGGCTAGACCGTCTTGGAGGTGGGAGGACGCATCCTTTGTTCCTGAACTAACGGAGAAGGTAGATGAGTTTCTAGAGACGAATGGGATTAATCAGACCTCACACCAAATTAGATGGGCAGCCTTGAAGGTCTATATTAGAGGGTTTTGTATTGCAAAAGCTTCTAACATAAAGAAAAAATGGGGCGCCCCTCTGGGCAAATTGACCTGTGATTTAAGAACAAAAGAAAGGCAAAATAAATTAGCCCCCACCGCTGGCTTGTCGGATGACATTTTGCGTACTCCAAGAGCAATAAAGCGGGCTCGATGTTGGCAAACAAGCTAAAACAGCGGACGGCTACCTCTCGGATCCCATATCTTAATCATGATGGGCGAAAGGTATATGCACCTGAAGATATAGGGAAAGCTTTTGCAGACTTTTACAAGCGGCTATATAATATTGAATCTTATGAAAAGCCCAAAACAGCAACTTCCTTAGACATTTCCTCCTTTTTGGAGAGTCTAGAACTGCCTTCACTGCCGGAAGAAGATAGAGACAGACTAATAGAACCTTTCACTGAGAAAGTGATAAGACAGGCAGTCAAACAATTAAAAAATTGTAAGGCTCCGGACCCGGATGGGTTTCCGGGGCAATTCTATAAAAAACTGCAGATACAACTGAAACCCCTACTATGTCAGGTTTATAATGATCCCTCTTATTGTTGCAACTTTCGCCCTATATCGTTGATAAATGTTGATACAAAATTATACTCTAAATAACTGGCAGATAGGCTGGCATTTCTGTTACCACCCTTGATAGAGGTAGACCAGGTGGGTTTTGTGAAGGGCCGTCAGGGCCCGGACAACACATGGCGCTTAATAACCCTCTTTACAGAGGCAAAGAGATCTAGAATCCCCCTAATGGCCCTGCGGTGCTGAAAAAGCATTCGACAGGGTCAGATGGGATTACTTGTGGGAGGTTTTGGAGGCATTTGGATTCCCGCCTAAGGCTATTGATATGATTAGAGTTTTGTATTTGAATCCGAGTGCCAGAGTGAGGGGGATGGGCTTCTGCTCTCCGGCATTTTCCATCTCCAATGGCACCAGGCAGGGGTGTCCACTGTCCCCCCTGCTTTTTGCCCTGGCCATGAAGCCACTAGCGAAGGCAATACGAACTTCATCTGATATTGGGGGCCTGCCAATGGGCTCTAGTCAAGAAAAAATAGTCCTGTACGCTGATGACGTTACTCTGGTTCTCACAAATCCTACCTCCTCAGTCCCAGCGGTTTTTACTATATTGGAACAGTTTAGTGCATTAAGTCATTACAAAATTAACATGACCAAAACTGAAGCATATTGTATTAATGTTTCTCAGGAACAGCTTTCAGATCTACAAGGGAATTATGACTTTCAGTGGTCCAAGGAGTCTATAAGGCCTCTAGGTATCCACTTGAGCGCTGACTTAGACAAAATATTAACACTAAATTTTGATGCTTTGATCACCGAACTGAGATTATTAACAAATAGATGGGACTTCAGAGAGATTTCATGGTTGGGACGGGTAGCCACAGTAAAAATGTTGCTGCTCCCTAAGGCACTGTACTTGTTCCGATGTATACCTTTAAACATTCCACATGTTATTTTGCAGCATGTCCATCAGATCTTCTCCAGATATGTCTGGAGGCAGAAATCCCCACGTATCAGTCACAAAAACTTACAGAGAGAATTCTCAAGAGGTGGAATTTCCTTCCCTAATATATTTCTATACTATGAAGCAACAAGATTGTCGCCGATCACAGCCTGGGGTCCTGGTACTGAGAGACCGGGATGGTTCAGATTAGAGGAACTATACCTACCCGAGGGCTTGGATCTTCCAAGTATCCTGTGGGTTCTGAGCTACAAACAGTTAGTTGACAAAGTTGCTAATCCTATCATTCAGCAAAATGTACGACTGTGGCACACGCTTAGGCATCATTCAGAAATCGCTCCGCACCCCTCCCCAATTCACCAACTAAGAGGTCTATTGTGGGACCTCCCTAATATTCATGTGGAATTTTGGATCGAACATAATTTCGCCGTGGTTGAACAACTTTTCGGTGACAACAGGCTGATGACGGTCCTTCAGGTCCTAGATTCTTTTACCAGACCCCCATTATGGTTCCATTTCGAATGCTATAGAATACTTAGTTTATTACACTCCTGGAAATTCAACACTCAAGGACTTAGGCCTTACTCTAAATGGGAAGAGAGATGGATCAATGAAATGGGGACGCATAAACCCCTTACATTTCACTATAGGGCCATGCTGAAAGATCATTCGGTCGGCCTCCCAGGGCAGATCAAAATGTGGTGCAGGGAATTGGATTTCAGATTAACAGACTTAGAGCTTAGTTCTGCAGTAATTTTGACAAAAAAAACAATTCATTGTGTAACACTTTTTGAAGGGTACATGAAACTCTTGCTAAGATGGTATAGAGTTCCCACTAGATTGTCTAAAATGTTTTCTGGACCCTTGTCAAGGTGTTGGAGGTTGTGTGGTGGTGAGGGTTCTGATTCCCATATATGGTGGACATGCCCGAAAATTCATAGTCGAGTGCTCTCTTTCATGCTTTTCATGATGGGCTACTTAAATGCACTAAACAACTTGTGATTTATGTAGTGGCCGCCACCAAGCTCTGTATTGCCAGGGCTTGGAAGCAAATTGACCCACCAACAATATCGGATGTATGCGATGTGATACAGTACCTGGCCAATATGGAAAGGTTTGCGTATAGCGCCTTGGAGCGTATGGAGGACTACTGGATGATATGGACGGATTGGTTTCAAATTTAAAAGAACCAGACGTGATCTGGTAATACTATCTCATAATCTAAACTACTGAGACTGAAGACAATAAACTCAATGTAATATTATTATTTCTCCTTCCTCCCCCCCCCATTTTTTTTTTCTTCTCTTTTCCCCTTCTCTCAATACTCTTGTTCGTCTGATTGTTTGCTTCACTCTTTTTCTACCCTAGCTACCTTCCCTAATCTCTCCCATTCCCCTTAATTGGAAAGAGAGAGCATACTCTTCCAATAATGCGAGAGTATTCATTTGGGCCAATTAAGAGCATATTAGCAATGGTTGGGTATATATGCTCATTCATGTAACTTTAAATGCTGACTATGTTGAATGATTACAAACCTAGACTATGAGGAGATTAAGTGAGTTGCCTATAAGATCTACTAAAATATACATAAAAGAACAGAAGGTTTACAAATATGCAGATACATACATACGCTCTCCTATAAGGTTTACGATTCTCCTAAGCTCTAAACATTGCGTAGAGAAACAATGTCTTGGATTTAGTTTTTCCTCTATATAAATATGCGAAAACCTCAACTTGAAGAACAATCCGATTAGACAACAAATGTACACTATAAGAAACCACAGTTATAGAGCGTGTCTTAGGAATAATTGGGTATAGGATATAGTAAAATATCTTAATTATTAGTGACATACCAACATGAAATACTATATCTGAAGGAAAAAGTATAAAAGAGCAACCTGATAAGATTAAAAAAAAAAATTAAGTTGAATTCTTAGTGTTATGGCAAAGCCGTGCTGCAACCTGAGAGGAGAAGAGCAGTTCAGTGAGTGTCTCAGTTATAATCTGACTCAATTCACTGATAGGAGAGAAGAGAAGAAAAGATGGGCACTTCTCATTAGGCCAGAGAAGGTTATATTATTAATATAGCATGGTATGTTTATAAAAATTAATTTCACCCCCTTAGGTATGGGCCCTATACTCAAGGGCAATTATGTTATAGTAATAGGAAAGCAATCCCTAGTGATACACTTAATATTCATAGTAGGCTACAGTCTACTCTTAAGTATGGTGTGTCTTCAGTATAAAAAACATGCCCATAGTCTACACACCCCTGACTTACAAAAAGGAAATAAAAGTTTTTAGAGTATATTAGAGAGCTATAGTAATGTACTAATGAAGCATTACTAGTAGAGGTTTCCAAGTTGTAGGATAATATGGGTTCGATGATAGCAATATATAAGGATCCCGCTATATTATCAGGATCAGTCACCCTAAGTGTAGACTAATTTGTAGGGTTATGTGTACAGCTGCGGACAAGTTAGTATAATGCACCACCAAGATACCTTGACCATATGAAATATTTAGGACCCTCTAATAAATCAAGGGGGTAACAACGTTACTCTCTATTACTGCAGGGCTACTTTTACGTCGAGCATAAACAACCTGAACGGGAGTCTGATGTAAAAGCTAAAAATGGAGGGTGAGCCGGTAAAGCAGTCAAAGTTCGCCTGTTTGCGTAATGATCAGTTGGCTCTATTATAATAAACACTGATGACAGTGCAGCATAGAAGTTGTGGGAGAATGTTAAGTAAAATAATTTTCAATATTACAATAATCAGCTAAAGGTTTGTGCATAAGACAACAAAGTAGGCAATAATTGTAAGGATACAGCTAAATTAAATGTCTTGTCTATATTTTAGTAAGAGAAGCGTGGGGAACCAGTATCATACTACATAGCTGAATAATACTCTAAAGGGTTAGGATAGCATGCTTAATTGAGAGCAGGAGACTAGATACCATGTGAAGATTAGCAGAAACTTGGTTAATGTATTTAAACATGAGCTGAACACAACAAATAAAGTGTAGAAAAACAAAACAACAAGAGTTGCTATAACCTTATCTCTACCAATTCTGCCCTCTCTCAACTAGTTCAGCAGCAAAGGTCAAGTAGTTAACCAATGCCTCCCACTCCTCAGGATACATTAGGGAGTGTATGTTGTGGATGGTAACCCGTACATTTAATGAACTGTCAGTAAGGACACGCTAGAAAAATGGGGAGTGCTAGGTTATAACATACATTATGAGCCTAATCTAAGATAAAGGGATTATTGATCTATTTTTGACATAACGTAACTTGCGATACACACATGGGTGATATGGGTAACATATTATAGGTATGGTATACAAATGAGGTCAATGAGATGACATAAAAAGAGCTGTCTATGGCTGAAGTGGGCGTACGTATTGCTAATTTATAGTAGAAATATGAAATGCAGTCCTATTAAATAAGTCCTATTGAGCTGTGTTACTTCGACCGCTTTGTAGAATGGCTGCTGTTTCAAAGAATATGGGAGTGAGTCATCAGCAGTACTTATCGTTAACTGAGTTTAAAGAGCAAAACCATTTGAAAATTAGAGTTAATGAACCAGACCAGGACCGAGAAACACTGACACGGCTCTAACTGTAGTTTTATGGTTTGTCTCAGCTTCACCCGATACCCGCCCGTGGGGACCATTGGTCAGGATATATGACATTATCAGCTGGCCGCATAAGTCCCTGTAGCCTCCGATGTTGTGTGAGGGTTAATAGCCATAAAAGGTAAGAGGTATCCTGCCGGTTAGCCTCTTTTCTGT